>NC_133137.1:57597817-57910208 GCF_048418815.1 Hemitrygon akajei
CTATTGGAATTTAAGTGTTGTTAATATGGCCTTCCTTGTTTATTATCCCTTCCTTGTTTTCCTTGAGGAAAAAGTAGTGAGCTAACTTTATGAGGATACTTTATGTGTCTAAATGAGATCTTTGTAGGAAAGTAGTATTGAGGTAAAACATCAGCAATGATATTAAACTGCAGAGAAGGCACACAGAGCTAATTGCTCTACACCCATTTCTACTTCATATATATCCTTATGTTAACTTGTTAAACCAAGTTCATTTTCCTGATGGAAATACTCACTGAGTTATAGGAGAGATTTCCAGTCATTCTGTGATAATGAAGGAAAATACTTTTCCATACTTGCACTTTGAGTTAATGGAGTTCTGATGTAATTCCGAACCAAATTCTAGGTGATGGTAACTCCAGGTTGAGGCTTATCAAAGATACCTTGGCAAATTGCCACAGTGCATTTCACAGAGTGTAAATATTGAAGCCCTGGAAAACTGTGAAGATAAGAGTGTGTTTCAGTGGAGAATGGGCTGAACAGTAAGTCACAGTTCGTAGTTACTGCATTGGCTACATGGCTCTATTTCCAGTAAAGTTGTTCTTACGAGTTTAGCCACCAAATGTTAGACAGCTGAAACAAAAAACAAAATGTTGGAAACATGCAGAGTGTCAAACAGTGTCTGTGGAGGTAAAATCAGAATCTGAGAGCGAAACATAAACTGGCTTTAAGTCACAAAGGAGGTGGGGGAGGAATTGATAGCCATTGGGGATATCTGTGATAGGGTGAAGCTGGGCAAAATGGGTTAATCGTGGAAGTTAAATGGTAATTATGCTTCTTTGTCTACATTATATGTTACTAATAGATGTGGGATATGTCCAGCAGTTCACATTGTACCAACTGAGACAGAAAAGCTGAGCCAATGTCACAGATGGATGAATGGCAGAGTGAACAATTCCAGTATTGACAAGAAAAGCAAGTTACCTAATGTTGCAGGATTTAGTACTGAGTCCAGGGGACTGCAACATGTCCAAATAAGGCATTGTTACGCAAACTTTCTCTGGCTCTCATTGTAACAGTGCAAAAGGCCACTGATCGATAGGCCAGAGTGAGACTGAAAGAGAATTAAAGTGTCAGATAACCCAAAGGTTCACATTTGTCCCTAGGGAGTGAACACAGATGCTCCTCAAGGAATGAGTAATTTGTTTCTTCAATGTAAAGAAATCCACAGCATGAACATTGAATCCCGTACACTCAACAGGAAGCAGTGCAACTGCTTCAGTTAAGGACTCTCTGGGTCTCTGGAGGATAGGAAGGGAAGAGTTGAAAGGATGAGTTCAGCTTCTCCTCTGGTTACAAGGAGACGAAACATAGGGGAGTGGCTGGAGAGGACAGAAGAGCAAATCAGAGAGTGATGAAGAGAGCAATCCCTTTGAAATGATTGAAGGGAAGGGGGGAAAAATGTGTGTCTGTTGGCAAAATCTTGGAATTGGCAGAAATTGCAAAGGATGAAATAATGAACCTCGTATGGCAGAACCATCTCCCCTGCTTTAACAAAGCATATCACAGGCGCCAACCTACCCACCATCAAGATCGTGTATATAGAAAGGCCAGCAATATCACTCACCCTGCTTATGGACTGTGTGTCCCACTCCCATCAGAGAGGAAGCAACATAGTATCCACACCCAGGACCACCAGACTCAAAAACAGACACTTTCCCCAAGCAGTAAGTCTGATCCACACCTCCACACATAAACCCACCCCACTATCACCACTACTTTATCATTACCTGACAGAGTCACCTTATGTATAGACACTCCTGTGCCTAGCATCACTTTATGTACATGCAAACAATCTATGTGTATCAGTTATCTTATGTATTTATATTTATTGTGCTTTTATTATCATATTCTTTATCTTATTGTGTTTTTTTGTGCTGCATCAGATCTGGGGAAACAATTATTTTATTCTCATTTACTCTTGTGTATTTGAAATGATATGAAGCAATCTTGAAATCTTGAAACATTCTTGTGCAATTAATTCTACACTGCCATCATAGAGAGTGTCCTCACATCAGCCATTACTGTCTGGTTTGGTACAGCATCCTCTCACAATATACGAAAACTAAAGCAAGCTGTCGAGTCAGCAGAAAAGGTAATTGACAACAGTCTACCATTACTGCAGGACTTGTGTGAGTCCAGGACAAAGAAGCAGGCAGAAAAAAATCATTGAGGACACTACCCACCCTGCAAACGGCCTTTTCCCAAAAGTCCCCTTCTGGAAGGTGCTATAGGGCTACTAAAATAAAAATGATGACATCAAAAAACTTTCTTCCAACTGGCAGATAATTTGATTAACTTCTAGTTAGCTCTCACCCCCTCTATCTATTAACCCCATCACTATACTACACTGCAGACACTTGAAACCATCTTTAATCATGCTGTTTACATTGTAAATACATGCTGGTATTTACAGTGTATTTATGCATATTTTATTCTATATCCATATTTTAACCTCTAACTTTTTATATAATTCTTGATTCTTTATAATTTTGAGTTTTGTTGCTTTTTGTTGCATGTCATTCTTTGAGCAACACACCACAGAGAATAAAGTTGAACCTTGATCCTTGAACGTAAATGCTAGGGTAGTGGGAGGCAAAGACAAGGAGAACTCTCTCTCCATAAAGAGAGGGGTTGAAAGAGGAGATGCAGGAAATAGATGAGATGCAGTCATGGACTCTGTCCACTCTGATAAAAGAGAAGCCGCAGTTCAGGAAGGAAGGAGAACTGTTAGAATAGAATAGAGTCATGACAGCAGGCAGGTTAGAAGGAAGTATATTCCTGATAGCTAGATGGGTCTGTAGTCTTAACGGATGTTTGCAGCTGGCCTATCCCCTGAGATAGAAACAGAGAGATCTAGAAAGGGAAAGGAAAGGAAACATTGGACAGCTTTTGGTCATAGAGATCTAGATTCATTCATTCCTGAACAGTCGTAAGTAAAAGAAGGAGGAGGATATCAGATACAGAAATTGTAAATCTAACTTTATTTGGCACAGTGAAGAAGGAAACAATTACTTGATGTCTCTGTTTTTGATGGATGTGGTTACTGTATAAAACTTATAACTTATTCACTAATTAATGCTTCTCAGAAAAATAACAATGAAAAAGTTACAGAACAAGTCCTTGCAATTATTGAATTACGTTGAGCTCTTTGACTACTAATATCTTGATGCTCTCAAAATCTGAAGGAGAATTGCTCTTGCAAAAAGAAAGCAGAAAATGTGTGATGGTGGGCTTTGATTCACCTCACTCTATCAAAACTATCAGCTTATCATAAAGTGCCTCCACCTTTACTTTATGGATGTTTGCCGTTACCTACTCTAATACACATTATGTTAGCTTTATCAACACTATAATCTATCTGCTGGTCCTCAGCATATCTGCTCATGTAGTTGTACTGTTTCTTTTTGACTGATGTGAATCTAACCTTACACAATACAAGTACAAGCATCAACAATCCCTTTCCTCCAACTGACACAGCTTGACCCATCGAGTTCTCCCAGCACTGTCTGTTGCACCACTCTTTTTGTTCATTTTCTAGATCAGGTGAATGCTGACAAGACCAACATTAATTGCCTGTTCCTTAACTGTCCTTGAGAAGGTGGGGGTGAGCCACCTTCTTCTACCACTACAGCCTTTCTGGTGAAGTTACTCCCACAGAGTTGGTGGGAAGGGAGTTCTAGTATTCTATAGATACACAGTGGAGAGTATCCTAGCTGGCTGCATCGCAGTCTGGTATGGAAACACCAATGCCCAGGAATGGAAAAGTCTACAGAAGCTGGTGGATACAGCCCAGTCCATCACAGGCAAAGCCCTCCTCCCTGGGGACATAAATAAATGACTTTATTTTAGGTTTTAAGTGTCTGCTGTTGTATATGTTAAATTTTCATTTACTGGAACATTCTCTATGACTACATTTTCCAGTCATTCACATGCTCATGGATATGTCACAGGCATTCCAGCAGATATAGATCACAGGGAAAGGCTGACTGAGTGGCACATTTGCAATGAGTACTGCCACAGGAAAGCAGCACTCATTATCAAGGGCCCCCACCATCCAGGCTATCCCCTCGTTTCTCCACTACCATTGGGCAGGAGATCCCACATCACAAGGTTCAGGAATAGTTATTACTTTACAACCATCAGGCTTTTGAACTGGCACCTCAACTCTGAGCTGATTCTACCACCTATGGACTCACTTTCAAGGACTCTACAACTCATGTTCTCAGTATTAAGTATTCATTTTTATTTGCACAGTTTGTCTAATTTGCACATTGGTTGGTTGTCAGTCTTTATTTATGTATAGCTTTTCAAAACTTCAATTGTATTTATTTATTTTCCTGTAAATGTCTGCAAGAAAATGAATCTCAAGGTAGTATATGGTGACATATATTGTATGTACTTTGACTTTGATTCAGACACAGTTATGTTGAAGAACCACCAACTATTTCCAAGTCAGGATTGTGTGTGCGATTTGGTTGGACACCTACAAGTTGTCCACTGTCTTTGTCCTGAATGTTAGAGGTTGCTTTCAGAGTCCCCTCAGACATCAAGTGCAGTTCAGTTTTATGGGTGGTACACACCGTAGCCATTGTGCAATGCTGTTGGAAAGAATGAATGTTTCATGTAGATACCTGGAGGCAAATCACATGGGCTGCTTGGCTTTGGATGCTTGATGTTTCTTGAGAGGTGTTGGCACTTATTTCCATAAAACCATAAGGCATGGGAGCATAATTAGGCCAGTTAGCCCATTGAGTCTGCTCTGCCATTCAATCATTTCATCCAGGATGGTGGAAAGTACTCTGACACAATTGTCCAATGCACCTTATTAATGATAAGGTGCCAGGCAATAAGAAGGGAGTCACTCACTGCAGGATGTTGTTTCTTCCCCTTCTTATGGCCATATTATTTGTGGTTGCTCCAGCTGAGATTTTGGTCTTTTGAAATTCCCAGAACATTGATGGAATGCTGCTGAATGGAAGTCATGCTGTTGAATGTCAAGGTAAGAATCTAGGCACACTCCGATTGTAGATAGTAAACATAAGAGATTCTGCAGATACTGGAAAGCCAGAGCAACACACACACAAATGCCAGAGGAATTCTGCAGGAGATAAGCAGCATCTATGGAAATGAATAAACGTTCATTTTTAGGCCAAGACCCTCTTTCAGGACTGGAAGGGAAGGAGGAAGACACCAGGATAAAAATGTGGGGGGGAGGGGAAAGGGACATTCTCTGTGCTACACATCATTAGGAGACATTGGAGTGTGCATAATTAGGCACTTGACAAGGTCAAATAAAAAGAGGTTACAGTAGTTTTAAATAGAGCAGTCATTGTGTGAGTGGGCCATCATTTGTGTGGGAAATTCAGGCTTTGGTGAACAGAGGCAAAGGCTGAAGGAAGATTTTTTAATTTAAGTTTTCTTTCTTTATTTCTTTTTTATTGTACAGATAGAGCAGCGGGGATGCCCAGCAAGATAGTGGAATGCTCTTTTTATGGGATGTGGGAAGGTAGGGAGACCTCCAGTTCCTCTGTTTAGTACAACTGCAACCAGCTGCATTTTCTTAAATACCATGTTGAAGAATTGGAACTCCAGATCACTGGGAAGGTTGAGGGTTTGATTGACAAGTCATATAGGGAGGTAGTTACACCTAAGGTGCAAGACACAGGTAACTGGGTGACTGTTAGGAGGTGGAAAGGGGGTAGGCAACCCTTGAGTGGCCATTCCCCTCAATAACAGGTATACCGGTTTGGATGCTGCTGGGGGATGACCTAGCAGTGGTCAAGTTTACATGCCGTTGAGTCTGGCTCTGTAGGTCAGACACAAAGGGAAGAGAGTAGGCGAGCTGTGGTGATTGGGGAACAGACAGGAGGTTCTGTGAATGAGAATGAGATTCCTGGATGGTATGTTCCCTCCCAGATGCCAGGGTCAGGGACATCTCAGATTGAGTCCATAGCATTCTTAAGTGGGAATGTGAGCAGCCAGAGGTCATGGTCCACGTCAATACCAAAGACATGGGTAGGAATGGTGATGACGTCCTACAAAGTAAGTTCAGGGAGATAAGGACTAAGTTAACAGTTGTGATTTCAGGATTGCTACCCATGCTATATGCTAATGAGGCCAGAAATAGAAAAATAATACAGTTTAACACAGATAAGAAGATGGCGCAGGAGGGAAGATTTCAGATTATTGGATCATTGGGCTCTCTTCTAGGGAAGATGGGATCTGTACAGGCAGATGGGTTGAACCTGGGATGGAATGGGACTAATATTATTGCGTGAAGGTTTAATAGTGCTGCTTGGGGGGGGGGGGGGGGGAGGGGATTGGGAGTTATTCTAGAGTTACTGGGGGATGGGAACCAGAGCACCAGCGCAGATAATGGAGCGGTTATGGGGAACAATGTTGTTGAGCCTACGTACAAAGTCAGGAATTGAAAGATTGAGCTTGGTGGCACTAATGTTCTGATTGTGTATATTTCAATGTAAGGAGAATTGTAGGAAAGGCAAATATGTTTAGGGCATGGATGAACACGTGGAATTATGACATTAGTAGCCATTAATGAGTACTGGTTGCAGGAGGGGCAGAACTGGCAGCTCAATGTTCTGGGGTTCCATTGTGTTTGACGTGCTAGAACATGAGGGATTAAAAGGGAAGCCATGGAGCCTAGTCAGGGAAAATGACATAGTGGTACACAGTTAGGACAGACTGGAGATCTCCTTTACTGAGGGAACATGGGTGGAATTGAGGAATAAAGAAGGGTTGACAAAGTTAATGAGATGATATTAGCAGGATAAATGCAAGCAGTCTTTTCTTTCTATTGAAGTTGGGGTGAAGCTGGAATGAGAGGTCATGGTGAAAGGTGAACAATTTAAGGTAGACATGAGGGGGACCCTCTTCGCTCGGAGGGTGGTGAGAGTGTGGAATGACCTGCCAGTGCAAGTGGTGGATTTGGGTTCAATTTTCAACGTTGAAGAGAAATTTGGATAGGTACGTGGGTGGGAGGGGTATGGAGGGCTATGGTCTGGGAGTAGGTTAATGGGAATAGGCAGATTAATAGTTGAGCATGGACTAGATGGGCCAAAGAGCCTGTTTCTGTGCTGTAGTTTTCTATGACTCCATGACTCTAAGCTTTTAGAAAAATACAGAATCCATTGTCCTACAATTATTGGAAATTCATTGAACTGTAGATGATTACAGAAAAATACAAAACAAGCATAGAAAAAGTTAAACTACAAGAAAAATAATAATTTTACACTCTAATCCAACAACATCAAGGGCAGTTACTCTCATCTCACTTCTAGAAATCAGCCATGTCTAGAACAAAGCTGTGATGTCTGGGGATGAGTGGTGCCAGGCGGTGATGAGTAGGTTATTGATGAGTAAGTATTGCTTAACAGCAGCTGCTGTCAGCTACTTCCATCACTTCGTGGAGAACCGGGTACTGACAAGACACATTGGAGATCATCTGCTTTTTGTGATCAGAACATTTTCAATATTGATCCTGTTTTCGATGTGATTTGTGCTCCTCCTTCAGTAATTAACTCAGCACCTTATTTATTAGTTAGTCGTTGCTTTCCTCTCTTTTTTTTTGCTACATTTGCACACCATGCTGTGCAGCATACTGCTGCATCATACCGGCCATTTTAAAAGGGCACTTGAGAGATTTGGCCTTCAGCACCCGAAGCCATGACACACATCAGTACACACCACTTTGTCCCACACTAAACAAAACCATTTCAAGCTTGTTTCCATCACTGTACTGCCCAATATTTAAAGTCCCATCTCCACATGGAACTAACCCCTCATTATACTGATAATGGGTATCCATTTACATATACCTGGACCAAAAACTGTGAATTAAAAGCACATATTCTCAAAGAGAAATTTCTGACTTTCAAAACACAAGACCCTGTGATGTATCGTTTTGCTTATCACAAGCATGTCATAAAGATTGAATAGTCTAAAGCAGACTTGATCAAAAAACCTTCTGTTTAGAATAGTCTGGTTTTAAACCTAATTGTTGAAACATTGAAATCCCTCCACATTCATCATACATATGACACTTTTTTTAAAGGAGTTTTCACTCTCACTCATTTCATCCAAAAAAGCAATCCAATGTGTTAAGCAGATACTATTAGTAACACCAAAGACAATGATGATTTACAAGCTATTTCAATTACTCTGCATGTGTCTCTGTAGCAGACTAGATTATGAATAGTACCTGAATAAACCTAAGCATGAGAGAATTATTAACCAACAGCTACCAGGACATAACAAATATCCCACACTTGGTTTTTTCTGTGTAAAATGTGTTAATAGTAGCATGTGGTTTTGGTAGACGCACAAAATTCTAACAGTTGCCTTTTCCCTTTGCTGTCAAGAAATGAAGTAAATACCATAGTTAAACTTATGAAAGCAGTCTTTTTAAATTCAATTTTCTGTAGTTTTCTTCAATAAGAACTAATCAAAATAATCAATGTGGAATACACCAGTGGCCGCTTCATTAGTTACAGTACATCCTGTACTAATAAAGTGGTTACTGAGTATACTGTATGTTCATGGTCTTCCCCTGCTGTGTCCATCCACTGCAACATTGCGACGTATTGTGCATTTAGAGATGCTCTCTGTAAAGCACTGTTGTAACGCGTAGTTATCTGAGTTACTGTCACATTCCTATCAGCTGTTCTTCTGTACATCACTGTTGTAACGCATGGTTATTTGAGTTACTGTCATCTTCCTATCAGCTTGAACCTGTCTGGCCATTCTCGTTAGACCTCTCTCATTAACAGGGTGTTTTCACTTACAAAACTGCCACTTTATTTGCCTTTCGCACTATTCTCTGTAAACTCTTGAGACTGTTGTGCATGAAAATCTCAAGAGATTAGCATACTCAAACCACCCCATCTGACACCAATAATCATTCCATGATCAATGTCACTTAGATCACATTTATGCCCTATTCTGATGTTGGATCTGAACAACAACTGAACTTCTAGACCATGTCTGCATGCTTTTCTGCATTGAGTCTCTGCCACATAATTAATTGATTAGATATTTGCATTAATGAGCAGGTGTACAAGTATATCTAATAAAGTGGCCACTTTGTGTACTATGAATGATTACTTGCAATGGAGAATTGAGAGTCAGTTCAAATATTAATATTTCAGAAATAATAATTGCATTTAAAATAATAAAGGAAATTCAGACAAAGCACAATTGGCACCGGTGCAAAGAGAAGCAGAATTAACTTCTCACATCCAAGACCTTTCCTCAGAACTGGGGAAGTAGCAGACACATTTCAGGTAGGGAAAGGATCGGCAGAACAAAGGGAACCTCTTTGGCAGGGAGACTAAATGAGTGAATGACAGTTAGAGGCAGATTACGCTTCTTTTTCTGTATCTGTGCTGTTAATACAACTGGGGGGTAGGATATGCCTAGCAGCACAGGTAATACAAATAGATAGAGAACAACTGAGCAAAAGCAGAGATGAATGGCAAGAAGAAATTCTGATGCAGAAATGAGCCGTATGCTACATGAATATGGAAGGTGTCAAAATGCCCAGATGGAAGATGAAGTGTTTGTGGAGCCTGCTTGACCTTTGTTGTAGCACTTAGAGGCACAAACGGATGAATCAGAGTGAGAATGGATGGTGAATTTAAAGTGACAGGCAACACCAAGCTCATTGTCCCTCCTGTGGACAGAGCATAGATTGTCTATGAACTGATAGATAGATACTTTATTGGTCCCTAAAGAAAATGACAGTGTCATAGTAGCATTACAAGTGCACAGTTATACAGATATACAAATATTAGAAGAGAAGTAAGAAAGAATAAAAAATAAGTTACCTCAAACAGTCTAGCGGGGGCAGGGGGCATCATCACTTCCCCGGCTATAGGTTGACTCATTATAGAGCTTAATGGCCAGGGGTAAGAATGCCCTCATATAGCATTCTTTGGAGCTGCACAGTTGTCTTAGTCTATCGCTAAAAGTGCTCCTCTGTTCAGCCAAGGTGGCATGCAGAGGGTGAGAAACATTGTCTAGAATTGCCAGGATTTCCTTTGTTCTACCACAGCCTCCATCATGTCCAGTTTGACTCCTATAACAGAGCTAGCCTTTCTAATCAGTTTATTGAACCATCTCTGATTAGTTTCTCCAATGTCAAGGAGACCATATTGTGAACATTGAACACAGTGCACTAGATAGGAAGTGCAAGTGAATGGTTACTTCACTTAGAAAGGATATGGGTGCCTTGTATGGTGGGAAGGGTAAAGGGGAAAGAATATGTGTTGCATCTCCTGTGATTGGTGAGGAACCTGATTTCTGTTTTCATATTATTCTGAATCCCACAAATGAGAGGAGGAGAATTTGTTTGGCCCATTAGGTAGCAGAGCACGCTCTTCATATTTCTTTCTTCATTCATTGTAAACGTATGCTTTTTGCTGTTATGTGTTGGGGCAGCAGGCTGAGGGTAGCAGACACCAACAGAATCAACAAACTCATTCGTAAGGCCAGTGATGTTGTGGGGGTGGAACTGGACTCTCTGATGGTGGTGTCTGAAAAGAGGATGCTGTCCAAGTTGCATGCCATCTTGGACAATGTCTCCCATCCACTCCATAATGTACTGGTTAGGCACAGGAGTACATTCAGCCAGAGACTCATTCCACCGAGATGAAACACTGAGTGTCATAGGAAGTCACTCCTGCCTGTGGCCATCAAACTTTACAACTCCTCCCTCGGTGTGTCAGACACCCTGAGCCAACAGGCTGGTCCTGGACTTATTTCCACTTGGAATAATTTACTTATTATTATTTAATTATTTATGGTTTTTTTTAATATTGCTATTTTTCTACACTATTCTTGGTTGGTGCGACTGTAACGAAACCCACTTCCCTCGGGATCAATAAAGTATGTCTGTCTGTCTGCCTGTCTGTATCTAGGCTCAGTTAAAGCATTTATATCAACATATTTTAAACTGATCAGGTCATAATTTTACACGTTTAATCACTGAAAATCTGTTCAATTGCCTTTCATGAATATCATCTTCTGAAAACTATGTTCAAGTTTCCTCATCATATGACAATCAAAAAAATTGCAAAATCTGGAAGGTTCAGGATTCAAGTTAATTTATTTATTTGTCACATTATGAAGGTGTTCTGGGGGCCGCCTGCTAATGTTGCCACATTTTCTGGTGCCAACATAACATGCCCACAATATTTGTCAGAACACAGGACACAATAAGCAAAAAAACAACAGCAAAGCAAGCCCTGTTCCTCCTCCCACCCATGCACATACACAATCCCTGAACAGGTTCCAGTCTCCAGACTCCAAAGGACTCGGGTCTGCAGACACTGGACTTCAGTCTCCCCAGCGGACTTGCAGAGATTTGTAGACTTGGCTCTGGTTAACGGGCCTCAACTTCCAGACTTTGCATTTGCCCCTTCAGGCCTAGATCCTCAGCATCAAACTCAGAAATTAAACACAAACTGCTGGAAACACAATGGGCAATATTGCATTTACCACTTGTATGTGTATATTTTGGCCTGTGTTGCAGTGCTGATCATCACTGAAGTAACCAGTGGTTGACGAGTGGATTTTGGTGTAATTAGGGAATGGACAACTCATGTTTGCAGGACACTTTAAGGAGAACCTTGAAGCAGTCAAGGCAAAGGCAACAATGAGAATTGTGGAATGAAATGCACAGTAAGGAGGAAGTTGGTTATAATCACGATGGAGCAAAGGATCAGAAACTCATTCTAGTGTCAGAAGGATCCAAGTTTGCAAACAATCTTGGCCAGTGGCGGAGCAAGGGATGGATTCAGTGGCTAGTTCCTATTAGTAGTAGGGCCTTGAGATAATGATGACATTCCTCTTAATATTTAATTGCAATGTCATGCAAGCTGTGTGACAAATGATAGTCAGTTGAGGATTTACGCAACTGATGGTTTATATATCTGTAGAATCATATGTGTCTTTTAATAAGTTTGCCAAGGGAGAAAATGTAGATGAAGAATAGGAAGAAGCTAATGGGAGTCAAATTTAAGGACAGCAGAAGAAAATCACATCCCAGCTATGACTTCATACACAAAGACCTCAGGACTAGGATTGCTAGACTGGGTAATAGCTTCTTCCCTCAGGCTGTGAGATTAATGGATACCCTGCTACCACTGAGCTCTCATCTTTAGGATAGTAAGCTGTTTATTGTTTACGTGTGCTGCACACTACTTGCATTTTGAAATATATTTTATTAACTTATTTATGGCAATATTGTGTGTAATATATGCTTTGTGGTGCACTGTGGTCTGGAGCAATGTTGTTTTGTTTGGTTTTCTAAATGTACAGACAGATGAGAGTGAACCGGAATTTGAATTTGATCTTTAAGCCACTTTGATAGAACTAGTTTGCTGTCTACTGGGATTATACTGGTTGGGTTATGATACCAACCAGATGAAGAAAGACACAAATAATTCTTAAATGGATACATTGCTGCTGCTGTAAGTCTGACATAAAGCAGAAAGTACTGAGAATGTCCAGCAGGTCAGGCAGCATTCATGGGGAGGGAAACAGTTAATAATCCAAAGAAACAGAACACTGAGTTTTATCAGGAGATCAAGGCATGTTTTTTTTATATATTTATCCTTTTTTATAACAATTACTTCACAGCAGCCTGGGTAGGCTTGGAGTAGTTTGTTGTATGATTCCATTGAGATGAGAGTCTTTGACAAAGATGGTTTGGATCCAAACATTGGAGTATCTGAAGCAAGGATCGAGACACAGCATCAAACAGGATCAGAGCACAAAACAAACACTAGGTGATAGCACTAGTAGGGCTTATGATTGAGCACTGAGGCTTCGTTGAGATGCTTTTTAAGTACTTAATTCGCAGCACCCAAAGCATGATTGTAAATTAGTGGGACAGTCCTGAATCCCTAAAGGGGCCATGCCAGCTAGCCATTCTCCGGTGAATTAGAGCATCTAAACCACAGAGGCTGGCGTGGTTGGGTACGTCTCGTAACAGGACCCCCCTTCCTTATGGCCCGTGGTGCTCACAGAGACAATGATGGAAGTCATGGATGAGACCTGCATCCAATGTGTCTTTTTCAGGCATCCAGTGCCTTTCCTCAGGTGCAAGTCCCCCAGTCCACGAGATATTGCTGAACACCCAGCATAGTTCATGAGTCCAAAATTCTTCTCACCATGAAGACCTATTCTTCATTGATAAACCTCAGTGGTGTTGGGGCTAAGGGGCTGGTGCTGACAGGTTTTAATGTAGAGACGTGGAAGGTGGGATTGATCTTTACGGTCTTGGGGAGGTGTAAGCCACCGGGTATACACCAAGCTGAAGCTCCTGAAGAAATTCCAGTAAAAGTTTGCAAACTCCAGGAAACATTGGACTTGTTTGACACTGGATATAGTGGTGGCCTATCTCTGACTGTCTGCGTCGTGGTAGGGTCCATCTTGAGATTGCCTCTGGAGATGACGAAACCCAAAAATGAAATGGTCATCAAGTAAAATTTTGGACTTCTCCAACTTGACATAAAGTCCATGGTCTAGAAGCCTCTTTAAAATATTCCTGACACGAGTGACATGCTCCTCCATGGACTTCGAGGAGATTAGGATATTATCTACGTAGACAAAGGCATACTTATGGAGAGTATCCTGGAGCACATAATTAATAAAGGCCTGACAATAAGGGCCTCCTTTATACTCTTCCATTGCTCTTCTCTCTGGGTCTGAGGGCACATGTAATTGACCATGCAGTACCAGGCAGAGGATCAATAGCACAGTCCAAGTGTCAGTGTGGTGGAAGAGTCAAGGCCTTTCCATTGCTGAGGACCTCTTCCAAGTACTTGTACATGGAAGGAACTTAAACCGGCCTGGGTGTTGAAAGTTCTTCTGAACCTTTTTTCACGAACGACTCCTGAGGCTTCTTAGATAACAGGAGTGGTTCGACTGACCTCCGAGTTTCCTCCCTATGTTCACTAAACTCTGTAATGGCAACAAGATGTTACAAATGGCCCTTGCGTCCCTGGGAACAGGCTCCAAGCATCTGTGTTTTGTAGTCTTCCCTGTAGTCAGGACCTTGAAACCGTATCCACTGGGCTTTGGGTTACCTCACACTGAAGTCTGTCCCCTTGCTGGTCTTTGGTCTCGGGAGAGACTTGGGGGGGGGGGGGTGGGGGTCAGAACCTCATGCCGCAAACATACCTTCTTACAATAATTGGACCAAGCAAAGATTCTCCCCTCCAGTTGACAGATGGGACAGCCAAGGATCAGGGGTATGAGTGGTAAGTCACTGATGCAGAAACTAATGTCTCCCACTTGATGCCATATCCCCATTTTCAAAACCATGGTCTGTTGCTGGATTTGCCCGGAATCTTGCGGGTGGCCATTCAAGACATTTGCGGGCATGGACAGACTCAATTCTCACAGCGATATGCCAAGCCCACAGGCGGTTCCTAAGTCCAGAAAATTACCTACTGTCCCAGAGTCCACAAAAGCCCTCACCTGCCTCAAGTTCTTACCCTACATGAACTCCACCTTCAGCATGAAACCAGGATCCGTGGGATTGAGAGTAATGGTTGCTACCATCACAGTCTTCCCGAAACTGGATGGTCTTTGCAGTTCTCCAGGTGATTGCAGCTTCAGACATTTGGCTCCTAGGTGCTCTGCTTCCCCACAATAATAGCATCGGCCTTGATCTGTCACCGGGAACTCTCATCAACGAAGAGCCTTGTTTAACCGATCTGAATGGGCTAGACAGAGTACCATGCAGGAGACGGGCTGGTCATAGTCCAAGATCAGGGCTGAGGTTGGGCTGGGGCTAGCCCTCTTCATTCTCATAATGTAGTCCCTCTTATGCTCTGCCAGACAATTGTCAAGGTGGATGGACTGGTCGATGACAACCTCTAAATCTCCTTTTGCTTTCCCAAGGTGAGGGCATCCTTTAGTTCATCCTGGAGAACAGGGCAGTACAGAGTGGCCAAGGCTTCCCTGTTCCAACCACTCTCCTGCACCAAACTTCAGAACTCAATTACGCTGTTGGCCGCTGACTGTCCGCCACCACCCCCCCCCCCCCCCCCCCCACCCACCAAATCTTAATCAGGTGGCCCAAGGCTCGGCTCAGCTGGCTCTGGAGGACTATTGAAACACCTTCCTTGTGGCAGCCATGAATTCTTCTGAATCCAAGCGAATCTCTTACTATGTTCCCAGTGCGTAGTAGTCCTGGCCAGGGCTCTTCCAGGCAGGAAGGAGATAACGAAGGCCACTTTTCCACGCTCTGAAGGAACCTTGATGGCTGGAGATCAAACACTAACGAGGATTGGGGAGGAAGATGTAGCAAGAGCCCGGGTAACCATTGAATCTCTCTGGCATTGGAAGATGTGCTGGCTCCACAAAGTGACCGACAGGCTCTCCTAAGTAATTCTGGCTTCCTCCTTGTGAAAGCTGATGAAAGGCTGCCTGGAAGTTATGAATCTCTGGGTTTTGTCTGGAAATCCTCTCGTGGCTGGCCACAGCGGAGAAAGGATTCTCTTGTCCCGCTGGGTCTATGTTGGCTCAGTTGTACTGTGATGAGAGTCCTTGACACAGATGGTTTGGACCCAAATGCTGGAGTATCCAAAGCAAGATTTGAGAGATGGTATCAAAGTGGAACAAGAACTGCGCACAATAAAACGCTAGATAACGTAACTATTAGGGTTTACGATTGAACACCAAGGCTCCGTTCATGTGGTCTTTAAATACTCAATTCTGGGCACCCAAAACATGATTGCCAATTAGTGGGATAGTCCTAAATCCTTAAAGGGGCCATACCAGCTATCCATAATCCGGAAAGTTAGAGTGTCTAAACCCCGGAAATTTGCACAGTTGGGTGCATCTTGTAACATCCATAAGAAGAGATGTGTCTGTGCACATTCCCTAATCTTTTTTTTTGTCTCCCTTCAGAACTCACAGCAAACTCCAAAATGATCAAAACATATTTTCGCAAGCCTCCTCTCCTTGATGTTCTTTGGGATGACTTTACACTGTAGCTGAGAATCCCATGTACTCGAGTATAAGCATCATCCAAATGATAACTGGAGCAGAAAGCCAAAATAAGATCAGGTCTGCACTTGTGAACTAATTGTCAGTCGGATTTCATTTTGGCCCATAGACAGGTACAGGGAAAGACAAGGACAGCACAAGCATCTTAACTTGTGAGATGTTGCATTTTGGAAAATCAAATCCAGGTAGGACTTTCATGAAGAACAGCAGAGTCCTGAGGAGTGTTGTAAAACAGAGGGGACGTTGGAGTAAATGTACATGATTCACTGAAGGTGATGTCACAGGAGGACAGGGTGATGAGAGCAGCTTTTGGCATGTTGGCTTCATAAGTCAAGGCACTGAATGTAAACACTGGGAAGTCATAGTGTGGTTTTTCAAGTCACTGGTGTCTTGAAAAACACCAGTTTTTCTGCGGTCTGCAGGAGAAAATTTGTTTCCAAACTATAAAGAGTGCAGGAAAGATTTACAAAGATGTTGCCAAGACATAAGAAACTAAGTTACAGGGAGAGGTTGGACAGGCTAGAACTTTATTCTTTGGAGCATTGAAGACTGAGAGTTGATCCTATAAAGGTGTAAATTTAAATTGGTTTATTATTGTCACATGCCCTGAGGTACTGTGAAAAATCTTGTGAAATCCCATTGGTTTCCTTGGCTACACACTCCAGTTCCCGCCAAACCCGTGAGATCAAGATGGGTCTCCTGCCACAAACTTCAGTTTGTGTGGATGCCATGTAAATTACTTCCCTGTTACAACTCAGTGCCAAGAAACAACAGACAGCACACTGCATACGATTAAAGGAATTATGTTTATGAATCTTAACTAAAGAGTTAGTAAAGTAAAGAAAGAAGAAAACAAAAAATGCCCATTGTAATTAAACAGTCAAATGTGCACAAGTTTGAGGTCAACTCTTCCCAAAATTCATATTCACTGATCCTCAATCGATCTCAGCGCCTGACTCCATCGAATTATGGTCTCCCACCGGGTCAAGTCTTACAACTGGTTCTCTCCAGGACTTCTCTCTTCATCTCCTGCTGAACAAAAGAAAACCAAAGACCAACCTTAGTGTCATTCACATAACCTCTCCCCCCTGGTGTTCTCTCGAACCTTCTCCCAGTTCCACCATCTTAATTCAATGACACACATTCCTCAGCATCCCTTATCTTCAACAATAAATCAAACAGGCTGAAAGCAGAACAGACTAATCTTACAAAACTGCTAAAATGAAATACTTACAGCATGACAGTAAAGATGTGAACTAGGTTGTTACACTTGTCTTGCACATTGTCCTTATAGATGAATATATTACAACAGTGCGTTGAAGTAATACAAGGTAAAACAACAAAAAGTGCAGAATAAAGTATTACAGTACAGAGAAAGTGCAGTGCAGGTAGACAGTAAGGTGCAATGTCACAACAAGGTAGATTGTGAGGTCAAGAGTCCATTGAATAACAAATGTCCCAGTCTTTTCTCCAGGGGTGGGGAATCAAGCAATAGAGGGCATGAGTTAAAGGTGAGAGGGAATGATTTAATAGGAACCCAAGGAGCAATTCTTTCCACCAAGTCAGAGGGTGGTCAATACATGGAATGACCTGCCAGAGGAAGTGGTTGAGGAAGGTGCAATAACACATTTTAAAAGACAGTTGCACATGTACATAGATTGGAAAGTTTTAGAACATTATGGCCCAAATACTGGCAAATAAGACAAGCTTCGTTGGAACATTATTGTCAGCAGCGACCAGTGAGCCAAAATACCAGTTTCCATGCTGTATGACTCCATGACAAAGGTTCACTGGCAGCAACAACAGAAGCATTCAACAACTGCCCTTCAGACTGAGATGGAGTGTTCACTCAGCAGTATAACAGGGATCATGTTGCCGAGGTTGAATGTGGTGTGCTTGGCATGGACGAAGATTTCACAAACTCTAAGATCAAGTTGAAAATGAACTCAACCAATATCATAGAAAGTCCCTCACAGGAACCACTGCAAAGAACCGATAAGTCAGTTTACATGTAGTAATATAATTTGATGTGTTCAGCGGGAAAGATAAATGAACATACTAAAGTTTATCATAACCTGTACAACATTTAAAACAATAGCAAAATTTAAAATTGTGAAACTTCATATGCAACAAAATCACCATAACAACATACAAGAAACCAAAAACACTCTGAGTCCATAAAAAACCTAAAATATTACTAGATCCAATAAGTGCAGATCTCATGACAACAGGCAATAGAAGCCTTTTTTTGAAGCTGCCAGATTCACTCCTGAGCACCTCTGGTGTTCAATTGCAGATTGGAAATCCAGCTAGTGATAGAACCATTGATTACGGATGGCAAAATCCATTTGCCATTTTGCTGCTGGAAGTGTTGTCCCACTTTGGCCCTCCCCTTAAAACACTTCTCCAATCCTTAAACTTCCTCCAGCTTCTACTACCCCCATCCCTTTTAATACTGAACACCTTGTGGTTCTGCACTTCTTACACTATCCACATTCTTCACACCACCTCCACCTCTCACATCCCCTCAACTCCTTTGTATTTCAATCCCTTAAACTCCACTCTTGCTTTCTGCTTAATGTTCTCCCTCCTCCATCCCTATGGCTTTCCAGGACTCCCAACTCATCCCGTACATGCTGCATCTGTTACATCACTTCCCCCACCTACATGCCTATCCCTTTATACAATCAGCATTCTCATCACTTCAAGCCCCTCATCCCTCTCAATCCTTATCTTATCAGATTCCAATACTATTCCTATTGTTTACATCCCAGAGCGCATGCCACACTCCCCTGTCCATCATCTCATCCCCTTTGCACCTCAATTCTTCAACTAACATACCAATTACATTAGACACCCATCTCATACCTATCTCCTCTCCCACCCTCCATTCACCACCCTCATCTTCACATCACCAGCCCTGACATATCCCACACTTTCATCGCAAGCCATTCATATATCCTGAACTGTTCCATCTCCTCCATTCTCATCACACAACTTTCCCAAGACTTGGACCTCCTAATCCTCATATCCCAGCTCAAACCTTCTACCTTCCTCCACTTTATCCACTCATACATCTCTATCACCTCCAGCACCCTCACAACCATCGTACTCTTTTAGAATCAGCTTTCCCCAAACTCTTTACTGTACGCAGTGACCTTATAGCCATTATCCTGACTTTCCCTCTGATATTCTTCTGCACATGATCCTGTTTCCATCAATGATGCTAGATCAAGAGGGTTGAGAGCTTCAAGATCCTAGTAGTGAATATCCTGGTCCAAGCACATACAGTCAATGCCACGGCCGAGAGAGCTTAGCAATGCCCATTTTCCTCATGAGACTGAAGAACCTTGGCTTGTCCTTTTTGACCTTTCGCTAATTTTCAATTGATTCACCATAAACACAGCTCAGCACATCACAAAAACCAACCTCCTCTCCATGGACTCCATTTACACCTGTTGCCACCTCAGTAAGACAGCTGGCACAATTTTGATATTTGAGGCAGATGCTTCCCAGAATAACTGATGCCAATATTAAGGAAAGCATTTTTGTTGGTCCACCAATCAAGCAGGTCATCGATGACTAGATATTTGAAGAACATCTAGTGGGATCGGAGAAAATCACACGGAGGGCATTCAAGGAAGTTGTTAAAATTTTTCTCGGCATCTACAGAGCACCAAACTACATGCAGCTGGTTGAAAGCATGCTTCAAGCATATAAAACCATGAAATGCAACATGTCACTAAAGATTAATATTCTGCATTTCCAGTTAGACTTCTTCCCTGAAAATCTTGGTGCTGTTAGTGACGAGCATGGTGAAAGGTTTCATCAGGACATTGCAGTCATGGAGAAAAGATACCAGAGCAACTGGAATCCATCAATGCTGGCGTATTATTGTTGGACACTTAAGGCTCAGGCACTGAGTACAAATGAAAATCATTAACAAAATATTTTAACTTAGTTGAACTATTGCAAAGCATCAGCACCATTATGCAATTAAACACATTATATTCAATAAAAGTTAATTTTAAGTTTCTCCAAATTCCTACATGATACAAGTACTTTGAAATTATATTTGTGTTCATCTTCAAGCAGAAAAAAATCCTGAGGAAGCAACACTTTTGAAAAAAATTGTTGTCCAGTGAACCAATTTTCTATTTTAATCCTCCCACCTATACCTCATATCTCTTATGAGATCTGTCCACTTGTCGTAGCCATACACCTTAAATATTTGCTTTGTTGATTATGTCAGTTACTGCATGTTAAACACAAACTATTTCTCAATGCTCAATAAACAATGTCACCCTTATTCTAATTTGCAATGACAGAAGGAGGCTATTCAGGCAACTGCATCCTTAGCAGCTCACAGAGTGCTCTTATCAGCCCTAGCCCCAACCCCACCTCTCCACTCCCCAACCTTTTACTCTCTAACCTATTTTCTCTCACATGCCTGTGAGGGAGTATCTGGAATTGTGTGAATATAGCAGATGTTAATTCAGACAAGAACCAGTCTTCAGTTCTTAATGTAGATTGTAAACTGCAAGCTTTAAATTGAAGTTAAAAACAAACGTTTGCAAAATGGTGGCCACGAATCATGTTTATACATGCACCAGCCAAATGCTAAGACAATGAGGCTGTGTTAATTGCCCTGCATCAACTATGGGTTTAAGGAATTCACACAAGTGAACTTTGTGTAAGTTCAGGGAATGTTGCCATTAGTTTTGCCTCAGTCAAGGTATTTGAACATTCAGAAGTGTCGTGCAGCTGTAGATATGCAATTCAAAGGAAGCATTGTCAACACATTGAAGTAAGCAAAGTTCATAGTTCAAAGTACATTTATTATCAAAATATGTATATATTATGCAACCCTGAGATTCATCTCCTTTCAGGCAGACACAAAGCCAAGAAACCGAAAAGAACCCTTAAATAAAAAAACTGTTTAACACCCAAGCAGAGAAAGAAAAAAAAACACAAATCATGCAAATAATAAAAGTGGCAAATAGCATTCAGTATAAAAGTGAGTCCATAGACATGAAGCCCAGAGCAGGCCACAGCCTCATCTTCAGTTCAGAGCAGAGCCAGGTAAATGTCGCGGAGTCCTCAGACACGGAGGCTGGAACAATGTAACTACTGAAACTGTATTGAATTACCTACTATTATGTTTGATCTTAAGGGTATAAGGATGTGATGTACTTTTGGATTTGTGAGCTTCTACCAAGAGAGTCTCCAAAGGAATGTCTATTTGTCCTGATGAATAAAAACTGTCATATCCACACCTCCAGAATCTTTCCTTTGGCCTAGTTCACAGTCACAACAATGCCTGTCAACTTCACCACAATTTTCTTAGCATTCACCTTCACTAGGAATAATTTACAGTGGCAAATTAGCCTTCCAGTTCATACATCTTTTGGGAAATAGGAGGAGACCCATACAACAACAGAGTTCAGGAGCCAAGACATAGATACATTGTGTACAGCACGACTTGGCCACACTTTGAGCAAAGTTTTTTTGCCCCTGTTCCTCACTGCCAGATCAATTTTGGGAAGTTTGGTGCCTAACTGATAGCTTTCATAGACATTGCATTAATCAGAATTTCAATGTCTTTCTACTACATGGCAACCATTTTAACTGCCCACCTCTTCAGGAAGAACTGAGCATCAAAGATTGCCTGGCAGACAGTGCGAAGAACAAATGTCCCTTATAGGAATACTAATGAACGTCAGGTCCTGCTTTGTGGTTGACCTGTTTCAGGTTAACGGCCAAGAGCTATGTCTTTTAAACTTGTGGCCTGGCAAAGCTAAGAACCTGGACTTGATTTAGGTACAGGAAGTAAACATGTTTTAAGAGATGTATAGAGAAAGTACTGTTAAATATTTGCTTGTGTTTGTCCAAGCCATTGCTCATCTACAGCCCATTTCATATAGTGGGAAAATTGTTTTGGTTCCATCATGGCATTGAGAGCTGCAGAGGTTCTACCCATAGAGAGACACATGATCTTTATTGCCCTCCCATCCCAGTCATAGGCATTATGGACTGTCAATATTTGCCTTTATATGAAAACACTTGGATCAGGTATGGCGAGGTAGTTCGTATCCACAGAATTGTCAATAAAACAAGAGGTAAGGAGAGCTTGGATGTTAAAATTAGAAAGGTCTGCACAAAACCAGGTTTGTAAAACTTTCTTAGCTAATGTACAGAAAGTTGTCATATAGATAGAAGAGATAGAACTGACATCCTATATCTTTGACAACTTGCTAGTTGGCAAGGAAGAAAACTTCAGAGAAAAGCATAAATATGATTTTATCAACTGCAGCTTGAATTTCTTTCTGAAACAATCAGTGGCAATAATTTTAACAATAGTTGGAATGGTACTAACCAGTCATTGCTCTGGCTTACAATGCCTTAAAAGTTGAAAGCAAAGTACAAGCAAATAAGTTTTTTATGTTTGTCAGGCTTGTCTTTTAGTGGTTAAACACTACATTGGACAAAAACTCAATTATAGTCAAAATTCTATGAACTGGGTGTTTTGGTATAAATAAACACAATTAAAAATACATCCATGTCAGCTAATAGCTTGAGCAAAATAAAACTCTGTATTTTAAAAACGTGGCTGTTTTACGTAAGAACTGAATAAAAATAATTCTCTTGGCACTGGGAATGAAAAAAAGAAAAAATATTTACACAATCACTATGGAAATGACAGTGAAAACATAGGGACCCTGACAGAGTGTCTCTCACAGAAGCACTATTGTTCCTCACCCGCCTGTGCTCTGAATTCCATGCCATAGTAACTACATTTTACTAGTCAATGTCTTGACCAGAAGTTCCACCATTTTCTTTGAGGTAAAATACCTGAGTATTTATTTTTAATGGTGGCAATTAACAGTGAGATCTAGTCCCAGTATCAGAATATTGTTGGCACACAATGACATATTCATCAGTTAAAGATGATGGATGGAAGGCATTGATAGTGTCTTCCAACTTTGCTATACATTGGTGAGGGACTCAGAAACAGAGGGAATTAAAAAAAACACTCCCTTTATCTAGGATGGCACAAATTGTCTACAAACGCAACAGCAAATCCAAGTATCATTCCAGATCTACAGTATATATATCACATTCAGAAATATGAAGCAAAGCCACTTCTGCAATTCTACTCATACAACACCTGGAATGAATAACGGGAATAAGAATCCAGATTGATATACAATATCCACCAAGGACACGGCCCAGCTGAAGCTAAATAGAGCCGAGGAGTAAATGGCCAAATAGAGAAAAGGAGATGCAGAAAGTGGAAGAGACATTCATATTTTTCATTGGATAACAAAGAATTTATGTAACTGTAAGAAAGAAATTAAACCACATTAATTATTTTGTCGATTCCAAAACATAAGAATATAAGAAATCGGCACATCATACTATCTGGCCCCTCAAGCCTGCTCTGACATTCAACAAGAGCATGGCTGATCTGACTGTGGACTCAGCTCCACTTACCTGTCTCAACTACGGACTCTGCTGTGGAGTCTGGGCACCTTCGCAAGCGGGCAGTTGAAAGGGATCATGTTTGTGAGCATGCATGTTCCAGCCAACTGGGGTTTCTTTGCGGTTGTATTTAACTTCCTTCCTTCTGTTTCAGACTTGTCAAGTCTTGATTGACACTTAGCGACAGCAATGCTCCCTTCTTACCTAGTCCATATTCTGAGAAAGAAGATTACAACTTAGATTGACCCTGCAAAGGAGTGTTATTAGTTTAAAGTTTATTTACTGTTTCTGAGCCACAGTGATGTCATTTGTTTGTAGTTTGAGAGTTTAGTTAGTGGCCCTGTTGGCCTACCATTTATTTTTTTCCCTTGTGGTCATATTAAAACTCTGTGAACTGTTCATTCTACGGATGTGTTTCTCCTTCAGTACTTGGGTCATCATCAATTAGAGTGTCAGCAAGACTCGACCATTAAAGTGAACCTAGCAGAGAGAGAACAGCTGACTTTCACCCTATATTTCGTGGGGCAGCTGGGAAAGAAGTTAAAGTCAGTGGAGGCTATTTTGGCAATAGCGGCTCAAGCAGTGCGACAACAACTTGCAGAGCCATGGATCAATTGGTCCCTAAAGGTGTTCCAAGAATGGAGACTGGCAAGCCTGTCTGGGTCCAACTCAAACCACCGTCAGCAACTGCAGTGTGGACACAGCAGGTCTTTGGGCTGAATATGCTGACCTTCTTGAGGTCTTCTCTAGAAAGGCAACCACCTCCCTGCCTCCACACCAGTTGTATAACTGAACAATTGAACTTTTTCCTGGTACAATAGAAGAGTACAACAAGGAGGCATTGGGCATAGAGTTTATCCATCTATCAACCTCATCAGCAGGAGTAGGCCTCTACCTATGAGCAAGCTCCATCCCAGCATTGATTATCAGCCCCTGAGCAACATTGTGCTGAATAACTGCTATCCTCTTCCCCTGCTTTCATCTGCATTTGAACATCACCAGGGAACAACCATATTCTCCAAGATGCTTATGACCTGGTTTGCATGCAAGAAGGGGATGAGGGGAAGACAGCATTCGGTAGCTCCATTGGCCACAATGAGGATCTTGTGATGCCATTTTCGTCCAGCCAATGCCCCTACTGTTCCTCAGGCCCCGGTCACTAATGTGCTCCAGAACGTGTTGAGTGAATTTGTTTTTGTGTATTTGGATGACATTCTATCTATTCTCACTCTTACCAGGAACATGCCCAACATGTCCAGAGGGTTCTCAGACAGCTTCCCAAGAACAATCTTTATGCCAAGCCAGAGTAGTGTGAGCCCACAAAGAGTGGGTGTCATTCTTGTGCTACATGCTCACCCCTTTCAGTGTTCAAATGGACCCATGCAGAGCTCAGGCAGTCACAGCATAGCCCAAAACACCTACAGTCAAACATGAATTGTTTCATGGGGTTTGCAGATTTTTATCGCTGTTCCATCAGAACGTCAGTCCCATTGCGGCTCCCATAAATGCACTCGTAAGAAGACCTCTGCAGAATTCCTACAGAAAAATAAAGCAGGTCAAGCATTCTGAAAACTAAAGTGACACCACCCCCGTGCTGCAATATCAAGACCCATACTGTCCATTCATAATAGAGGCTGATGTATTGGAGCTGTAGTCTCTCCACGCTTGGACATAGTGTCCAATCGAGGACCACAGTTCCTGTTCACTCTGGTTTGAGTAGGAATTGTCTACATTAGCCTCTAGTCATCCTTTGTGGTACATCCCCCTTTGAATGCCAAAAAGAATTCCAGCTACTACTCTTCACTGACCAAAAGGCTGATGTGGGAGTTCCCACTGCTGAACAGTTGCTACAAATGCATTTGGAGACAGGTCAGAACTTCCTATGCTGAGCACTCAGAAACAATATGTCCGGCAGGCTGATCGGGTGAACCAACAGATTAGGCTCTCAAGCCCAGGGAGGAAGTCTGGCAGGCACCTAGAGAACTTACTCTGAAAGTTGAGAGTGGGAAGTGGGCCTTATGTCACGTCAGACTATTTATAGTGGAGAAGACTATCAACAGAGCTCCCTAGAGACTATGCCTACCGTCAACGATGAAGATTCAATCAGTGTTTCATGTTTTCCAGCTCAAACTGATGACATAGTCCCCTCTCACTCCAGTCATCCTCCCACCCCCTCCTCTGTGCTTGGTGGAGGGGTCATTGGTGTATTGTGTGGTACCTTGTAGTGTTTTGCAGGGTGCGGGGTAGGGTCCAGTATCTTGTGGATTAGAGGGATATGGCTCCAGCTCATGAGTTCCTGGGCAGGTTTCTCATCTATGACTTCCAGTGGGCATGGGTCTCTGGCACTTTGAGAGTTCTGCCTAAGGAGAGGGTCACAACCATAGACTCTAGTCAATAAACTGAGCACACTCACAGGTGGGCAGCTGAAAGGCATTGGCCATCGTGCTCACAAGTATGCACGTTTCAGCCAATTAGAGTTTATTTATGTCTGTACTGTATTTAAAACTCTTCCTTTCATTTCAGTCTTGTCATAGAAGCACAGGCCATAAGACAATAAGATATAGGAGCAGAGTTAGGCCATTTGGCCATTGAGTCTGATCCACCATTTCATCATGGTTGATTCAATTTTCCTCTCAAACCCAAATTCCTGCCTTCTCCCCATATCCATTCATGCCCTGGCATTCAAGAATCTATCAAACTTTCCTTAGACTTGTGAGCAAGCTCCATCCCAGCATCCAATCCTAATGACTTGGCCTCCACAGCTGCCTGTGACAAAGAATTCCACAAATTCACCAATCTCTGGCTAAAAAAATTTTTCCCCATCAAATGACATTCCTCTATTCTGAGGCTATATCCTCTGGTCTTAGAGTCTTCACACCATAGGAAGCATACTTTCCACATCCACTCTATCAACACCTTTTGCCATTCAATAGGTTTCAATGAGGTCAGCCCGTATTCTTCTGAATTCTAGTGAATACAGGCCCAGAGCCATCAAACAGTCTTCATATGACAAGCCATACAATCCTGGAATCATTTTTGTGAACCTGCTTTGAACCCTCTTCAGTTTCAGCACATTCTTTCTTAGATAAGGGACCCAAAACTGTTCACAATACTCCAAGAGAGGCCTCACCAATGCTTTATAAAGCATTAAACATTCTATCCTAACTTTTGTATTCTAGTCCTCTTGAAATGAATGCTAACATTGCACTTGCCTTCCTCAACAAAGACGCAACCTGCAAATTAACCTTTAGGGAATCCTGCACAAGGACTCCCAAATTCATTCATGCTTCAATTTTTTGTATTTTGTCTCCATTTAGAAAATAGCCTACCCTTTCATTTCTTCTACTAAAGTGCATGACCTTAACTTTCCTGAAACTATATTCCATCTGCCATTTCTTTGTTTATTCTCCTAATCTGTTTAAGTCCTTCTGTAGCCTCCCTACTTCCTCAAAACTACCTGTCCTTCCACCCATCTTCATGTCATCTGCAAATTTTGCAACAATAATGTCAATTCCATCATCAAAATCATTAACATATAATGTAAAAAGAATCGGTCCCAACACAGACTCCTGTGGAACACCATTTAGTCATTGGAAGCCAACCAGAAAAGGTTCCCTTTATTCTCACTCTTTGCCTCCTGCCAATCAGCCAATGCTTTATTCATGCTAGTATCTTTCCTGTAATACCATGGGCTCAAAGTTTGTTAAATAGCCTCATGTGTGGCATTTTGTCAAAGGCCTTCTGAAAATCCAAGTACACAACATCAGCCAATTCTCCTTTGCCTATCCTGCTTGTTACTTCTTCAAATAATTCCAACAGATTGTCAGGCACAATTTTCCCTTGAGGAAACCATGCTGACTATAGCCTATTTAATCATGTGGCTCCGAGGACCCTGAGACCTCATACTTAATAATCAACTCCAACAGCTTCTCAGCCACTGAGGTCAGATAAACTGGCCTGTAATTTCCTTTCTTCTGCCTTTCTCCCTACTTGAAGAGTGGAGTGACATTTTCAATTTTCCAGTCTGCTGGAACCATTCCAGATCTAGTGACTCTTGAAGGATCATCACTAATGCCTCCATGATCACTGCAACCACTCTTTCAGAATCCTGGAGTGTAGACGATCTGGT
Organism: Hemitrygon akajei; assembly: GCF_048418815.1. Lineage (NCBI taxonomy): Eukaryota > Metazoa > Chordata > Chondrichthyes > Myliobatiformes > Dasyatidae > Hemitrygon > Hemitrygon akajei. The sequence continues at coordinate 57,625,509 of NC_133137.1, forward strand.
CCAGGTGTCTTATCTACCTTCAGCCCTTTCAGTTTCTCAAGCACCTTCTTCCTAGTAATGGTAACTTCCCACACTTCATGACCCCTGATTCTTAGAGCATCCACCATACAGCTAGTGTCTTCCACGGTGAAGACTGATGCAAAATACTTATTTCAGTTCATCTGCCATTTTGTTGTCCCCCATTACTACCTCTCCAGCATCACTTTCCAGCAGACCGATATCCACTTTCGCCTCTCTTTTACACTTTATGTATCTGAAGAAATGTTTGGTTTCCTCTTTAAATTATTGGCTAGCTTACTTTCATATTCTATCTTTACATTCTTAATGATTTTTAGTTGCCTTCTGTCAGTTTTTAAAAGCTTTCCAGTCCTTACCTTCCCATTAATTTTTACTTATTGTATGCCTTCTCTTTGGCTTTTATGTTGGCTTTGACTTCTCTTGTTAGCCATAGTTGAATCATCTTTCCTTTAGAATACTTCTTCCTCTTTGGGATGTATATATCCTGTGCTTTCCAAATTGCTTCCAGAAAGTCCAGCCATTGCTGCTCTGCCATCATCCCTGCCAGTGTTCTTTTCCAATCAATTCTGGCCAACTCCTTTCTCATGCCTCTGTAATTCCCTTTACTCCACTGTAATACTGATACATCTCACTTTATCTTCACCCTCTCAAATTTCAGGGTGAGTTCAATCATATTATGATCACTTATCTCAAAGGGTTCTTTTACCTTAAGGTCTCTTAATCAATTCTGGTTCATTGTACAACACCCAGTCTAAAATAGCTGAATCCTCTCATGGGATCAACCACGAGCTGCTCTAAAAAGCCATCTTACAGGCAGTCTGGAAACTTCCTCTCTTGTAACCCAGTAACAACCTGATTTTCCCTATCTATCTGCATATTCAAATCCCCCATGACTATTGTAACATTGCCCTTTTGGCATGCATTTTCTATCTCCCACTGTAATTTGTAGACCACATCCTTACTATTGTTTGGGGAACTGTATAAAACCCCCATCAGGTTCTTTTTACCCTTACAGCTCTTAGCTCTATCCACAATGATTCAACACCTTCTGACCCTATGTCACCTCTTTCTAATGATTTGATTTCATTTTTTACCAGCAGAAGAAGGCCGCACCCTCTGCCTTCCTGCCTATCCTTTCAATACAATGTGTATCCTTGGACATTAAGCTCTCAGCTATAATCTTCTATTATCATCTTTGGACATTAAGCTCCCAGCTGTCATTTTCTTTCAGCCATGATTCAGTGATGCCTACAACATCATAGCTGCCAATCTGCAACAGTGCTGCAAGTTTATCTAACTTATCTGTATACTACGCATATTCAAATACAACACCTTCAGTCCTGTTTTCACCCTTTTCGATTTTGTCTGTCTTTTAGGTTGTAACTCATCCTGTTGACTGCAATTTTCCCCTTCAACAGCCTCTCCTCACTACACATTGCCTCTGTTTGTGAACCAGCTGCCTCATCTTCAGCACTATTATCCACCTTCCCTACGATACTTCTTGCAATGAGATATATTCAGCTGAGGACACTAGTTGAACCATGCTCCATCTTTTGATTCCTAACTTCGACTGAGGTCTTATCAACATCAGCCTCCACAACCTCTCCACTAACTGGGCACTCCGGTTCCCACCCCCCGTAACTCTCGTTTAAACCCCACCATGCAGCATTAACAAACATTCATGCTAGGATATTAGTGCCCCTCCAGTTCAGGTGCAAACCATCCATTCTGTACAGGTCCCACCTTCCCTGGAAAAGGGCAAAATGATCCAAAAATCTTATGTCCTGCCTCCTACACCAACCGTGTTTTAAACTGTATAATCTTCGTAGTTTTGGCTTCACTAGTATGTGGCACAGTTAGCAATCCTGAGATCACAACCCTGAAGGTCCTGACTTTTAACTTAGCACCTAACTCCCTGAACGCCCTATGCAGAATCTCGTCACTTGTTCTACCCATGTCATTGGTATTTACATGGACCACGACTTCTAGCTGTTTACCGTTCCAATTAAGAATGTTGAGGACTAGATCCAAAATATCCCAGACCCTAGCACTCGGAAAGCAACATACCATCCGGGAGACTCGTTCTCGACCACAGAACCTCCTGTCCTTTCCCCAAACTAATAAATCCCATATCTCCACAGCGTACCTCTTCTCCTCCCTTTCCTTCAGAGTCACTGAGGCAGAATCAATGCTAGAGACCTGACCACTGTGACTGTCCTCTGTTAAGACATCCACCCTACAGTATCCAAAGTGATATACCTGTTGTGAGGGGGATGGTTTCAAGGGTATCTGTACTGGCTCGTTAACCCCCTTCCCCTTCCTGACTGTCACCCATTTTCCTGTGTCCTGCTCCATTGGTGTAACTACTTCTATATATGTCCTAATCATCACCTTCTCACAGTTGTAGTCATCAGGGACACGGAAGGTGTCCCTGTCTTCCCACATCCCCCAAGAGGAGCATTCAACTATCTTGCCTGGCATCTCTACTATCCTAGCTGAGCAGATGTGAAGAAGGGAAGGAAAAAAATAATTTAGAGCTTTTCTTGTCTTTGATTGAAGCCTCAAAGACCTAAAACCACAAGATCACCACTCTGACACTGTCCATTCAGGTGATGGCTGCTGTGCTTGCCCCTGCCTTCCTTTAATTCTCTCTTGCTAATCAATCCCATACGCCAATTGCTCACTGGCCAAAGCTCTTTTTTTGCTGTAGCAACCCACTGCTGCTCCTGTAGCTGGGCAGAGGGCTTGACTGAAGTCCCCTCCTCTAAAAGCTTCCAATTTCTGGATTGGCGATGGTCAAAGCTCTTTTTCGCTGCAGCAATGGCAAAGCTCCCTGCTTACCTAATCCACCTTCCAGGAAAGAAGATTACAATTTATATTGATGCTGCAAAAGAGCAGAGTTAGTTTAGTGTTAAGTTACTGCTTCCAAGCTGCAGGGATGGCATTAGATTTTAGTTTGAAAGTTTAGTTAATGGTCCTGTTGGCCTAGCGTTTATTATTTTTCCTTTTGTTCTGCACAGTTCTTATTAAAGCTCCATGAACTATTCATTCTGTGGCTTTATCTCTCCCTCAGCACTTACGCCATCACTGAATGATGTGTCAACTACTTGCCTTTTCCTCAGTAACCCTTAATATCCTTGCCATGCAAAAATTTATCTAACTGTGTCGTAAATATATTTAATGAGGCAGCCTTTACTGCTTTTCTGGGCAGAGAAATCCATAGATTCACTACTCTCTGGGAAAAATCATTTCTCCTCATCCCTGTCATAACTATTCACCAAAATCCTGAGTCTATGTTTTCTAGTTCTGGTGTCACTTCCCAGTGGAAATGCTTTCCTACCTTTATCTTATCTATCCCTTTCATAATTTTATATGTGTCTACCAGATCCCCTCTTATTCTTCTGAAGTCCAGCAGGCATAGACCCAGATGACTCAATCTCTCCTCACTGGCTACCTCCCTCATCTCCGGAATCAACCTGGTGAACCTCCTCTGAACCACCTCCAAAGCCATTATATCTTTCCATTAGTAAGGAGAACATAACTACTGTAGGACCGTAAGACATAGGGCTAGAATTAGGTAGTTTGGCTCTTCGAGTCTCTCCACCATTCCATTATTATCCCTCTCAACCCCATTCTCCTGCCTTCTCCCCACAGCCTTTGATGCCCTGACTAATCAAGAACCAGTCAGCCTCCGCTTTAAATAAACTCAATAACTTGGCCTCCACAGCTGTCTGCGGCAATGAACTCCACAGTTTCACTACCCTTTGGCTAAAGAATTTCCTTCTCAATGCTATTCTAAATGGATGTCCTCTATTCTGAGTCTGTGCTCTTTGGTCCTAGATTCCCCCACTAGAGAAAGCATCCTCCCGCGTTGTCTCTATCTAGGCCTTTCAGTAGCTTTTAATAAGATCCTCCCTCATATAGTACTCCAGGTGCAGCCTCATCAGTATCATGTGCAATTGCAGCATTACCTTCCCACTCTTAAATCTAATCCCAATGGCAGTGACAGCCAACATTCCATTTGTCTCCTTGATAACCTGTCACCTGCAAACCAATCTTTTGCGATTCACACACAAGCACTCCCAAGTCTCTTTGCACAACAGAATGCTGCAGTCTTTCACCATTTAACTAATAATCTGATCTTCTATTTTTTTCTTCCAAAGAGCATGACCTCCCAATTACCAAAACTGAAGTCCATCTGCTAGACCCTTTCCCACTCACTTAACCTATCTATATCTCTCTGCAGCCTCTCTACATCCACTACACAATTTGCTTTTCTAATCAATTCAGTGTCATCAGCAAACATAGATAAGCTCCATTCAGTCCCAAATCATTAATACATATTGTGAACAGTTGTGGGCTCAGCTCCAAGCCCTGTAGAATTCACTCATCGCTGATTACCAATAAGAGAAACACCCATTATCTCTACTCTCTCTTTTAAATGGTTTAACCAATCCTCTATGGATGCTAATACATTACCCCTAACTTGACACATCCTTATCTTTGATTAAGTCTTTTATGTGGCACTTTGTAAATGCCTTCTGGAAATGATATTATGCAAAATACACCTGTTCCCTACTATCCACTGCACATTATATCCTCAAAGAACTCCAGCAATATGTCAGACAAGACCTGGCGTTCATGAAATGATGTTGTGTCTGCCTATGGAATCAATTCTATCTAGATGTCTCACTATTTCTTCCTTAGTTATAGCTTCAAGCACTTTCCTGATTCAGCATGCTGGTTGAAGTAATTTAAGAGAAGACACAGCATTAAATTTTTAAATATTTGAGGTAATAAAGAGTCTGCTGATTATGAAGCAAGCAAAGAAATTCATTGATGAGTTTGCCAAGATCATCGCTGATGAAAACGTAACATGCTGAATAATTGCATCAGTACATATGTGTAATGAACAAGTGTACGACAAAGACTGTTTACCGGTAACACATAAATTCAGAGTCAGAAATGATGGCAATGCCAAACAGTCCACTGACTGGCAGAGGCAGCGATAGCTTACCTTTCTGATGGTTCAATGAACACTTTATTGCTTTATGCACAAAATTATTAAAATATAATATAAAACTACCTTCAGAGTATATGTATAAGCTGTATATGTTATGTAAATGGATTTCATGTTTAGACTTACGTCCCATCCGCAAGGTATCTAATTATATAGATGCAAATATTCCAAAATCCAAAAAAAAATCTGGCATCTGAAGCTTTTCCGGCCCCAAACATTTTGGATAAGGGGTGCTTAACCTGTATTACCTATGGGAAAATTTACAAACTATTTCTGATACAGAGAAAACAAAGTGCCTGAAATTGTTGTACTTATTATGGGTCCTGAAGGCTTCAATTTTCCTTGCCTCCTGTAAAGCCTCGATTCCATTCTCCCGGCTCCTCTGACGTTAGCTTTTACTGTAATGATGTTTTCCATTCAGCTGGTAGTGAGATGTATTCCTTGTTCCTGAATCATTCCATCACCTCTACCATTGTTGGCAGAGCATCTGTTCCCTGTAGCTCTGCTCTTCTTTCATACACAGATCATCCTTTGTGATCTCAGCAACTTCAACGAGATTCCACAGCCAGACTCACCTTTCCCTCCCCTCCCCTTTCATCATTGTAAACAATTCTATGCACCACTTCCTGGATCCCACCAACTATTGCCCATCCACTGTCACTTTCCTATGAAACTGGGGGAAATGCATTGCCTATCCTTTTGCCTCTTCCCTTTCTCCCATCCAAGGAGTCAATCAGTCCATCATGGTGAAGCAGCAATGCCCACACAGATCTTCCAATCCAGAGTACTACATTTGCTGTGCACAATACAGTCTCCCTGACACTGGAAAAAACAAATGCATATTGGTGATATCTTTGTGGATTTCAGTTCATCAAGGTGTCTGTTACTTTAATTCTCCATCTTACTCCCAGTCTGACCTACTTGTCTGCGGCTTCCTGCACTGATAAGATAAAGACCAATGCAAATTTGACTTACAACATGTCATCCACCATCTCAGCACTTTTGAAGATACTGAATTCAACAATTTTAGGTTCCTGCTTTCTCCTTTTGAATCATAACTGGTCAGTTTTGCTGTAAGGTTTTCCATCTATAAATATCAATCTCTCTCTCTCTCTCTCTCTCTCTCTCTCTCTCTCTCTCTCTCGACACTGCCTAACTTACTGGGCATCTCCTCCCTTCTCATTTTGGTTTCAGGTTTAACAATTAGCTCTTCCCTGTGTTCTATAGGTCCCTCTATTTGCTTTCTCTCTCTCTTAACTACCCTGGTTAGTTATCAACCAAGCAGCTTCGTTAACAGCATATTACCATGGCTACTATGGAATCACCCCATCAGATATATTCCTTCTGCTCGCTCTCTGAAGCTTAAAACCAACTGATCTTCTCGTATCCCCATTTCTGATGAACTGGAAGATTAACTCTGTTTCTCTCCCTAACTCGTCAAGTATTTCCAGCATTTTCAGTTGTTCAGAAGCTTCTGTATTGCTCTAACATGATGTATTTTCTAGCTATCTAACACTATCCCTTCCATTTTGGCCTGAGGAAACTGAAATTCAACTCTCTTCCTTTTTCGTGGTTTCAACTGTGTCAGTAATTTGATAACACTTGTTATAAATTCATAACTTTAATTTGCACTCCAGATGTTTAAACACAATTTCAGTTGCTGCAATGATACACACTTCACTTCATTAATATTCTAGATAATGAAGGCAGTTCAAGGGAATTGTGCATTCACATGAGAATTTATTTTACCTCCTGATTTCTGTTAGTCACAGAGAAATAGAACACAGAAACACGCCCATTAACACAACTGTTATTCAACCAAGCTAACCTCTCAATGGTACCTCTTCATGTCATCTCAGTCTCCTTTTTACTACAGCATTGCCAATCCAAGATCTACAGACTGCAGCATTCACAACCCATAAGTGATCAGACATGTTTCTCTCTTGCCCTCTTTAGTTCTGTTTATGTTCTTACAAATTCAAGACTTAAATCACATCAGTCCATTCAAAGCATCCTGAGATACTTTCATTTCCTGGAATTACGGGTCACAAACTCATTCTTCTTGTACAACTGCCCATGTAGTGCTTTGTTAATCTAGGTGCAGTTAGACTATAATTATATTGTTTTATTAACAGTAGGAAAATCTTGCCGCATTTAATTTAATCTTTATTGTTGTTTGTTCTACAAGCTCAAACCTCAGACAGATGGTTACTAAAGATAAGCAGATTGTGGCCCTTGTTCCAAGCAATTATGGGATATATTTATTTTTCTCTTGAAGGAAAATAACATTTACTTACTTTTCCTCATCTCTGAATGCGACACTTCATAAATGTCACTCAGTATGTTTCAGTGAAGATGTGTACAACATCTGTGGATCAGTCCTCTTTCCATGAGCATTTACCAGTGTCAAAGTCAAAGTCAAGGTAAATTTATTATCAAAGTACATATATATTTCTATATGCTACCTTGAGATTCATTTTCTTGCGGGCATTTACAAAGAAATAAAGAAATTGATCAGAGGGGATGACGAGACGGCCTACAGGGACGAGGTCCAGCATCTGGCCGCATGGTGTTCCGACAACAACCTGGCCCTTAACACCCAGAAGACCAAGGAGATCATTGTGGACTTCAGGCATGCTAGGAGCCACACTCACGTCCCCATCTACATCAATGGAGCAGTAGTGGAGCATGTATCAAGCTTCAAATTCCTTGGTGTCCACATTTCCGATGGTCTCACCTGGTCCCTGAACTCCTCCATTCTGAACAAAAAAGGCGCAACAGCGCCTTTATTTCCTGCGGAGCATCAAGAAAGCTCACCTCTGTCCCAGGATACTGACGAACTTTTACCACTGTACCATTGAGAGTGTACTCACCAACTGCATCTCAGTGTGGTATGGCAACTGTCCCGTATCGGATCACAAAGCTCTCCAGCGTGTGGTGAAAACTACCCAGCGGATTATCAGCACCCAATTGCCCACCATTGAGAACATCTATTGTAAACGCTGCCTGGGCAGGGCGAAAAGCATTATCAAGGATGCATCTCACTCTAACCATGGACTTTCTACTATCCTCCTGTCCTGTAGGTGCTACAGAAGCCTCCGCTCCCGCACCAGCAGGCACAGGAAGAGCTTCTTCCCTGAGGCTGTGACCCTGCTGAACCTCACATCACAGCACTAAGCAGTATTGCATCCATATTGTACTGTCTCAGTACTTTTATATTTGTGTGCTGTAGCACTTACTTTTTATTTACAGTTATTTTGTAAATAACACTATTCTTTGCATTTCTGGTTAAGTGCTAACTGCATTTCATTGGCTTTGTATCTGTATTCAGCACAATAACAATAAAGTTGAATCTAATCTAATCTAAAATTGTTTAAAACTATACATAAACAAAGACTGACAAACAGCCAATGTGTAAAAGAAGGCAAATTCTACAAATAAAAATGAATAATACTGATAACATGAGTTGTGGAGTCCTTGTGAGTGAGTCTGTAGGTTGTGAGATCATTTCAGCGATGTGGTGAGTGAAGTTATCCATGCTGGTTCAGGAGTCCAATGGCTATAGGGTAATAACTATTCCTGAACATGGTAGTGTAGGACCCAAGGCTCTTGTACCTCCTGTAGTATTGAAAAGAAAGCATGGTCTGGATGGTGAGGTCCTTGATGATAGAGACTGCTTTCTTGTGGCAGTGCTCCATGTAAATGTGTTCAATGGTCGAGAGGGCTTTTCTTGTGATGCACTGACCTGTATCCATCATTTTCTGTAAACCTTTCTGTTCCTGGGCATTGGTGTTTCCACATGGTATTATAGTGTTGTAGAAGGAACAAGACAGTAGGCTGAGTGGTAGAATACTTGGCCCCTCAACCTGCTTGGCCATTCAATATGGTGGATCTACCACATGTTCAACTTGTACTGGTCTCCCATAGCCCTTAACTCCCTGAGCTTTCAAAACTTACTGAACTCCACCTTAAATACTAACAATCTTGCCTCCACAATTGCTTGGTATAGGGAAAGGTTATGGAAGTCTATGTTCTAGAAAGAGGCCTATTCCAGTTTGTATAAAAACTCAGCCCCACTCCCCATCTCTTATTCCATAACTTATTTCCTAAACTTGGTTCTGATTATTTTGCCAATAATATTAAACCCATTTCCTTCCATCATTGATCCAATTGCAATTCAAAATGGTCCCTGGACACCGCTTCAATAAATCCCAGGCAGTTATGAAAATGTCTATGAGAAAACACTATCTGATCTTCCGACCTTTGGTGCCAACAGTTGTACACAGTGCTCCAACCAATGCTTTAAAAGTGTTTGATATCACTAAACCATTACTTTTAGAAAGGAGAGAGGCAGACAGAATCCTGGGAAGATTTGCTGATGTATCTTGGGAAGATATACTGCATTAGGCTGGATGAAAACTTGTCTGTTGCAACTGATCATCCGACTAGGGTTTAGCCGTTGAAACTACAATAACAGTCAGCTGTAAAAATGTGCTGTCAAATGTGCAAGTCCTTGACTTTCTGACAAGACAAGCTTGTCCAAAATGGTGTCCAGTATTGCTGAGATTTCACTGTGTTGCAGTGGGAATTGTCAATATGACCTTAGTCCAGGTTCACCCTGCAGTAGGGGAATGAGTCTCCACTGAGTTCCTTGGCTATTACAGGCAGAGGTGCACCAGTATGTAAATGGCAAACACTCTCAGATCAAATGATAGAAAACAAATCTGTTAATGATATGACTGTACTGGTCAGAAATTAAGATGGTTTAACCCCCTGATTGTGGAGCAAAGATTGAAGAGACAAAAAGCAACAAGTCACTTATTTTTTGGAGTATTTTTTCCCTTTATTTTAATGATTTCAATTAACAATGTGTTTTATGAGCTGGATTGTGTTGGACAGTTACAGCCACTCCACTGCCAGCTTCCTCTTGGCCTCAGTGCTGTGGCTGTTCAAGAAGGCTGGGTGGGCTGCAAGCAGTCACTAGCCTCCAGGTGCTAGTAACTGAGACACACCCCTCAGCCACCCCTAAGCCCACCCTGATGGAAGGTCAGGCAGTTCCTGCCACTGAAGCTTTCCTTCTAGTTCCTAATTCACCGGCCAGAGACATTTTGTAATAAAGGAGGATAAAAACAGAGCAACAAAATAAATATATCGATAAGAAATAAAATTACTGAAAAGCACATTCACTTTATATAAGTTAGTTAAAACATTACGTCAATTAAATGAGTAACAACTATGCCTTTTTTTCACATCACTATGGTGAGGGGTTGGCTATGTCCCCCAATGAATGGGTTTGTGCTGGGTGAGTCTTTCGAGGTCAATATAGTGCTGAAGAGCCAGACACAGAGGTTACCTAATCACAACCACAAGAAAGTCTGCAGATGCTGGAAATCCAAAGCAACACAAAAAGAAGTGCTGGAGGAACTCAGCAGGCCAGGCAGCATCTATGGAAAAGAATAGCCAGTCGATCTTTCAGGCCAGGACTCTTCTTCAGGACTGAGCCCTTCTCTGTCCTGAAGGCGGGTGTCGGCCCAAAATGTTGACTGTTTATTTTTTCTATAGATGCTGCTGAGTTTGCCCTGCATTTTGGATATCTAATCATTTGGCCCAGCACACTGCAGAACCACAGCTCGATTCAGCACAGCAGGAGGCCAGATGTGCAGGGTGGACGCTCAGCACTTACGCACTCGTCCTTCTCTATTAGTGTGAGCTCCCGCAGAGAATCTGGCTCAGTGGGAAACAAAACCTACTGGAGGAACTCAGCGAGTCTGTGAGAGGAAAGGAATCATCAACGTTTTGGGTTGAATCCCTGCATCAAGACCGTGCGGAAAGACATGTGGCTATGTTGGCAAATCTTGGTAAGAATGTGCTCGAAGAGACAGAGAGTGTTCGAAATGACAAAGGGGAACCAATGAGAGATGCCTCACAGAACTCTAGGGAGTTTCCAATCTGAAATGTCGTCAATTCCTTCCCTTTCACAAATACTGTTCAACTCTCAGAGCTGCTCGAACAGATTGATTGTTGCTCCAGATTGCAGGATCAACAGTCACCTTTATCTCTGGCCAAATGAATATTTGTTTTTTTCCCTGTCCCCTCTCCATTTTAAAATTTTTAGTTTCCTTCCATTATTAAGATCGAGGTTTGACTGCTGCTGCTGTCTGTAAGGAGTTTGTACATTCTAGCCGTGACCGAGTGTCCCTCCTCTGGGTGCTGCAGTTCCTTCCCACATTCCAAAGACGTATGGTTAGGGTTAGTGAGTTGTGAGCATGGTATGATGGTTCCAGAAATGTGGAAACACTTACAGGCTGCTCAGTATAATCTTTGTTGTTCTGATTTGAAACAAAACAATGCATTTCATTGTATGTATTGATGTGACAAATAAAGTTATTCTCAATTGTAATAGCTTTCAGATAAATGTCAGAAATTCTAAAAGTGAGTACAGCTTTTTGCAGCTGATGAAGCCCCTCCTACAGTTTTGTTACTTTCAAACACAGGCTGTAAGAGAACAAAGCAGGTACAGAAGAGGCAATTCCAAGCAGATGAGGAACATTGACAAGTATGCCTGCTTTTATTGATGTCCCTTTCATGTCCTAAATATTTATCTGAATAATAACAATGGAAACACTGCAGAATAGATTGCGAGGCACAAGTTAACAGAGCAGTCAAGAAGTCATATGGTGTGCTGGCCTTCAGTATTTGGGGCCATGCAGTAATTTTGCAGCTCTGTAAAACCATGGTTAGACCGCAGTTGGGGAATAGTGTTCAGTTCTGGTTGCCTCATTGTAAGAAGGACGTGGAAGCTTTAGAGGAGGTGCACAGGATATTTACCAGGATGCTACCTGGATTAGAGAGCATGTCTTCTGATTTGAATGAGCTGGGGGGCTTTTCTCTTTGGAGAGGAGAATGATGAAAGGTGACTTGGTGGGGGATTGCAAGATGATAAGATGCATAAATTGAGTAGATAGCTAGAGACATTTTCCCAAGGCAAAGTTCTAAGATTCGGGAGCATAATTATAAGGTGATTGGAGGAAAGTATGGAGGGATAGCAGAAGTGATTTTGTTTTACACAGTGAGTAAAAGGGGGTAGTGAAATACCCTGCCAGGGTGTTGGTAGGGGCAGATACATTAGGGACATTAGACCATAAGAACATAAGATTTAGGAACAGAATTAGACCATTTGGTCCATCGAGTCTGCTCCACCACTTCATCATGGCTCAGACCAACCCCTGCCTTCTACCCATATCCCTTCGTTCCCTGACCAATCAATAATTTATTAACCTCTGCCTTAAATATACATATAGACATGGCCTCCACAGCTTCCTGTAGCAGCAAAATTCCACAGATTCACCACTCTCAGGCTAAAGAAATTCTCTTAATCTCCTTTCTGTGTCCTTTGGTCTTAGATTCCCCACTGTAGGAAACATCCTCTCCACATCCACCTATCAAGGTCTTTCACCATTTGATAGGTTTCAATGATTTCACTCCTCATTCTTCTGAATTCCGATTAATACAGTCCCAGAGCCATCAAACGCTCTTCATATGACAAGCTATTCAATCTTGGAATCATTTTCATGAACCTCCTTTGAACCTCTCCAGTTTCAGCACATCCTTTCTAAGAAGAGGGGTCCAAAACTGTTCACAATACTCCGTGAGGCTTCACTAGTGCTCAATAAATTCTCAACATTACATCCTTGCTTTTATATTCTAGTAATCTTGAAATGAATGATAGCATTACATTTGCCTTCCTCACCACTGACCCAATATTAGGCACGTGAATGATAGAGAAAATATGGAGGGCTATGCTGGAGGAAAAAAAGTTTCTCATTGATCTTAGCAAAGGTTAAAAGGTTGGAACGACATCATGGGCCAATGAGCCTACACTGTGCTGTAATGTTTTATGTTCTCTTGCTTTGGCACTCCTAGGAGGTCCCTTGTGAATTGGAATTTTAAAATAATTGGTCAGATCACTCCTGATGTAAAAGATATATTTCCTCTGGCACAAACTGCAAGTGCACCATTTCCAGCAGTGAATTTTAAATTTGAGGACACCTTAATAATCTTTCTGAAAGACCAGATTTGATCTAAGTGATGAACTGAGTTAGAAGACCAAAACTGCTGCACAAGATGTTACTGGATCACCGGGAATCAGCCGTTTTGGAACTACTTGATCCAAAGATGGGATTGTCAGAAAAAAGACGGTGAAAATTTTCAAATATACAGAGTATTTAGTGACATCCCAGAAAAGCTCATGTCTTAGTTGGTAATTTCAACCTTCTCATTGCAAAATGAAATTGCTGGCGAAACATTGAATTAGTAACAAAATGACAGTAATTACCTCTGCTGCTTTTAGCTACTGTCTCTTATGTTTTGTAACTTCAAAACATTAAACTAATTGGGAGAAAAACAAAGAGCCAAGAGATATAAGTCCAACTTCATCGTTTACTTCAAGCAAAGTGCACACATATCACATGGTAGCACCACGATGTATGCAATTCACTTGTTTTTACATATAACCTTTATATTTTTACATAAAATATGTATATATATTTACGTATCAATTATTTAAACAAGAATGTTTAATCATCTACATTTTTACAAGATTACTCAAATATTATATACACAACACTCTTCTCTGCTTAGCTATAAACTCTAACTCAAAAGACAATGCTTCTCAGCTTTTCCACAACATACTATATAACACAAACTACTATATACAGACATCCACAGCATAGTAAATTTTAAATTGTCGCTTTCAGGCCTAAAGATTTAATCACTGTGGAGGGCTCTTACTGTTGTTGGATAATGTCTTTCCTGACAAGGGAGGTCACTCTGCTTGGCAGGTGAGACTTGTGACTGTGAAAACAATCAGATTCTGAGGCCTTCTCTGCAGTGATTGTAGGAGTTGTCTCTGAGACTGCAGGAAGTGATTCTGACAGTTCTGGACACCTTTCTTTTCCTTCCTTTTCCTTCTTCTAGGTTATACATCTTGATCTTGGGAAGATGAATTTAATTCACTGGAGTATTCTCTAATTAATACTTCTATTGGTCCCTTCATGATCTGATCTCTTCTCTCAGTTTCCTCATCCACAACGTCATTTCACGAAACCACTGTTTTTGGTAGCACCATTGACTCCTTTTTTTACCTTCCATTCATCCAGCAGGACTTTGGTCTTTGCATCTACTTTTACAAGCATCCTTTTGTCTCCCATGTGAAGTTCATGCAATAACCTTAATGCATGCAGAGTAGATTCTGGTCCTTTATACTCTCAAAAGCTGAATGCTTGCAACTTTCCTGAAGCCTGTTGAACACTCTTCTAGCTTAAAATCAAGACACATTTCACAAGTGACTGCATGATTAATATATCAGAAGCTTTCTCAGTTATGCTGCCTACAAAAAAAAACATTGCTTTCATCGCTTTCACGATTCTTCTGAGCAGCATGGTCCTTCCTTGGTCCAATATGCTTCCCAACTAGAGGCACAGAGGTTGGCACCAAGACCTGTTTGTCCTCTGTCAGGCAATGGTTCATGGTTTTCGGTATGGAAGCAGTTGTGGCATCATCCAGTATCTTTCTTAATTTGTTTTCATATGGCTTCATTTCAGAGGACATGGTATGCAAATGGTGGATGTATCTCCAATCAAGTTGTAGTTGTCTCAGCCAAATGCACCCCCACAGTGCTGACCTACTTTATCCACATATAAGCCCAACATGGCTTGTTGGTTGTTGTATTTCACTATCATACTAAAGTCATTCCTCCAGGAGCTATCTTTTCTAAGCTAACTTATTTGGATACCTGCATGCTTTAGTTTAGTATCTTTGAAATGCTGTTCAAACTCATATTGTGGAATGACTGAAACAGCCGAGCCAGTGTCCAATTCCATTTTAATTCATTTGCCATACGACATAAGCCATATTGCTTGTTTATTGTTAGTTTTCACATTGTAGATCTCAAGACTACAGTTCATTCCTGCTTCATTCTCATCATTATCAGATTTTTCATCATCAATATATAGATTAGTAGCCTTTTTGAAAGTGCAACTTGACTTTTTATCAGTTTTCCATTTTTTCTTCCTTCTGCCCGACATGCTCTTTGTAAATGCTTTCTTGTAAGATTCCACAAAGTAAACAATCTCTCTGTGCATCATTAAGCCTATCATTGAACTAACAATACTCAGACAATTTCTTCAATTCATCCACATAAGCTGAAGTAGACTCACCTTCTGTTTGATTCTGCTCATGAAACCTGAAGCGTTCTGTAATAAACAATGTTTTTGGTTCTAAATGATCCTGCTTACATTCTTAATATCAGCAAAGCTCGTTTCAGCTGGTTTGGTTGGAGCTGTCAAACTTTGAAGTAAACTGTATACCTTTAAACTCAATGCATTCAGCAAAATTGGTACTTGTTTCTCATCGACTGTTTCAATTACTTCAAAATACTGTTCAATTAGCTAAGTATATATGAGCCACTTATCTGTTGAACAATCAAACACATCTATCTTTTTGATGTAGCCAGTCATTTCTGCTCTTTTTATTTATGATCATTATATCAACACAGATGCCTTGTGCAGGAAGGCACAGAGGCGACTGTACTTCCTTAGAAGGTTGGCGTCATTCAATGTCTGTAGTGAGATGCTGAAGATGTTCTATAGGTCAGTTGTGGAGAGCGCCCTCTTCTTTGTAGTGGCGTGTTGGGGAGGAAGCATTAAGAAGAGGGACGCCTCACGTCTTAATAAGCTGGTAAGGAAGGCGGGCTCTGTCATGGGCAAAGTACTGGAGAGTTTAACATCGGTAGCTGAGCAAAGGGCGCTGAGTAGGCTACGGTCAATTATGGAAAACTCTGAACATCCTCTACATAGCACCATCCAGAGACAGAGAAGCAGTTTCAGCGACAGGTTACTATCGATGCAATGCTCCTCAGACAGGATGAAGAGGTCAATACTCCCCAATGCCATTAGGCTTTACAATTCAACCGCCAGGACTTAAGAACTTTTTAAAAGCTATTATTAATGCTTTTTGAGATAGTGATTTAGATGCATATCATATTTTTTACTGAGTTAAGTATTGTATGTAATTAGTTTTGCTACAACAAGTGTATGGGACATTGGAAAAAAGTTGAATTTCCCCATGGGGATGAATAAAGTATCTATCTATCTATCTATCTATCTATCTATCTATCTATCTATCTATCTATCTATCTATCTATCTATCTATCTATCTATCTATCTATCTATATCCAGTACTCAATGCTTATGAACCCATGAATGTTACTGTTTTCTGCCTTTTTTTAACTTGACTGTCTCTGCAAGCGCCACATTGCTATTTGCTCAGCCTTATCTTGCTGTGCTTGTTTTATACTCAAATATCTCAGTGTGCTTCAACAGATTAATAGCCATCTTGGGTTTGTTTTAAAAATGCCTCATCAGCATTTTTATGTTTTGTATCTTTGAAACATTAAAGTATTTGGAAGAAAAATAAGGAGCCGTGAGATGCAAATCTAACTTCATCTTTTACTTTAGGCAAGGCACGCACATATCATGTGGCAACATCAGGATGTATGTGATTCACTTACCTTTACGTATAACCTGTAATGAATTATTTAAACACAGAATTCTTAATCAATAACGTATTTACAAGATTACTGCAATGTTACTGAAATATTAAATGCACTTCAGTCTCCAGTTAGACAAATCAAGTAATTTGTTATAAACATACATTCAATATCATTAAAAAATACAAAGTGGTTGAAAATTCATCAGAAACCTTGAAGGTTTATTTTCTTTCTATCCTCCAGAAGTTTATCAGATTGGTTAATTAAACCAAAAGTTGGTTTAGAGATTCCTAAGGACAATGTGACATTGAGATCATTTTATAACACTAATTAAAGACTAATAGAGGTAAGATGATTTCATTTCTTTCTACAAGCTTAGTCATGATATTAAATCTGTGTCATCACTAGTTAACAAGTTATTTCTTGATCGCACTGCTTTTTAATGGCTCCAGTAATTTCACCATTTAAATAAGAATACTTGTTTGCCAAATGTTGTATATAACTATAATAATGCTTGGGCTGTAGGATAATCACCATGGCTTCAAATTAGAGGGAAAATAATTGAATTTACAACTCTTTCTGAGCATGAAGTGACATCCTCTCACTGTCCTGGAAATTTCACCTGCGTTGTTTGGTATAGCAGCAGAAATCCCAAGCTTACTGAATAACAATTACCAAAAACAGCTCATAAAATTTAAAACCAGTCAATCTCAGTCAGCAGAGAAAATGGATTAGACACACAGCAGAAATCGCAAATGCCACCCCATCAGTCAACCCCAAAGTTGACTGGACGGATAGCCTAGCAGAAAAGACAGTGGAACAGCAATGGCAGGTATTCTTGAGAATAATGCACAAGGTGCAAAATCAGTTCATCCCCCAGAGAAGGAAGGATTCAAAGGGGGGAAAGGGGCCTCAGTGGTTGACAAAGGAAGTCAGAGACTGCATAGCATTAAAAAAAAGAGAATATGACAGAGCTAAGGTGAGTGGGAGGACAGATGACTGGGAAGTTTTTAAGGAAAAAACAGAACTTAACTAAAAAGACAATACGGGGAGAAAAAATGAGGTACGAATGCAAGCTAGCCAGGAATATAAAGGAAGATAGCAAAAGCTTTTTTAGGTATGTGAAGAGAAAGAAGATAGTTAAGAACAATGTTGGGCCCTTGAAGAATGAATTGGGTGAAATTGTTATGGGAAACAGAGAAATGGCAGAAGAATTTAATGAGTACTTTAGATCTGTTTTCACTAAGGAAGACACAAGCAATCTCCCAGATGTATGGGTGGGCCAAGGACATAGGGTAACAGAGGAAATGAAACAGATTGACATTCGGAAGGAAACGGTGATGAGAAGACTGATGGGACTGAAGGCTGACAAATCCCCAGGTCCAGATGGTCTGCACCCTAGGGTACTAAAGGAGGTGGCCCTGGAAATTGCGGATGCATTGGTAATCATTTTCCAATGTTCCTTAGATTCAGGATCAGTTCCTGAGGATTGGAGAATGGCTAATGTTATCCCACTTTTTAAGAAAGGAGGGAGGGAGAAAACAGAGAACTATCGAACTGTCAGCCTGACATCGGTGGTGGGAAAGATGCTAGAGTCCATTATTAAGGATGAAATAGTGGCATATCTAGATAGCAGTGATAGGATTGGACCGAGCCAATATGGATTTACCAAGGGTAAATCATGCTTGACTAATCTGTTGGAGTTTTTCGAGGATGTAACCAGGAAGTTAGACAGGGGAGATCCAGTGAATGTAATGTACCTCGATTTTCAGAAGGCATTTGATAAGGTCCCACATAGAAGATTGGTGGGTAAAATCAAAGCTCAGGGCATCGGGAAGGCATTGACATGGATAGAAAACTGGTTGGCAGATAGAAAGCAAAGGGTAGCGGTGAATGGGTGTTTCTCGGAATGGCAGGTGGTGACTAGTGGGGTGCCACAGGGCTCGGTATTGGGACCACAGCTGTTTACCATTTATGTTAACGATTTGGATGAAGGCATTAAAAATAACATCAGCACGGTTGCTGATGATACTAAGCTGGGTGGCAGTGTGACATGTGATGAGGATGTTAGGAGAATTCAGGGTGACTTGGATAGGCTGGGTGAGTAGGCAGATACTTGGCAGATGGCGTTTAATGTGAATAAGTGTGAGGTTATCCACTTTGGGAGTAAGAACAGGGAGGCAGATTATTATCTGAATGGTATAGAGTTGGGTAAGGGAGTAATACAAAGAGATCTCGGAGTCCTTGTTCATCAGTCACTGATGGTGAATGAGCAAGTGCAGCAGGCAGTGAAGAAGGCTAATGGAATGTTGGCCTTTTTTACAAAGGGAATTGAGTACAAGAGCAAGGAAATCCTCTTGCATTTGTACAGAGCCCTGGTGAGACCACACCTGGGGTATTGTGTACAGTTTTGGTCTCCAGAGTTAAGGAAGGACATCCTGGCTGTAGAGGAAGTGCAGCGTAGATTCACGAGGTTAATTCCTGGGATGTCTGGACTGTCTTACGCAGAGAGGTTAGAGAGACTGGGCTTGTACACGCTGGAATTAAGGAGATTGAGAGCGGATCTGATTGAAACATATAAGATTATTAAGGGATTGGACAAGATAGAGGCAGGAAATATGTTCCAGATGCTGGGAGAGTCCAGTACCAGAGGGCATGGTTTGAGAATAAGGGGTAGGTCATTTAGGACAGAGTTAAGGAAAAACTTCTTCTCCCAGAGAGTTGTGGGGGTCTGGAATGCACTGCCTTGGAAGGTAGTGGAGGCCAATTCTCTGGATGCTTTCAAGAAGGAGCTAGATAGGTATCTTGTGGATAGGGGAATCAAGGGATATGGGGACAAGGCAGGAACCGGGTATTGATAGGAATTGATCAGCCATGATCTCAAAATGGTGGTGCAGGCTCGAAGGGCCGAATGGTCTACTTCTGCACCTATTGTCTATTGTCTATTAATATAGTTCAGTGAAGTGAACTGGACACTCTCAGTGGTCTGGGCTATAATGCTTCAAAGCCCATATATCAGCTTACCTCTTGATCCTATCAGGATGTCAGTAACATTCTCAGGAACAGCAGGTAGCCACTGACTGCAAGAAAGGTTGGACTTGACTGTGATGGACTTTCATGATTGTCCAGCCCAAAAGCCCAAAAATCTAGCCTCATCCATATAGCATGGGCATGGAGGGTGTCCCATAGGATATCCCTACATGGAGACTAAACACAAGGGAGACAGGTTCTTGACTAAGTTTGCTTTCAACTTATTGCTGCAATTATTAATACCTATCAAGTGATTTATTGATAAATGGCAGCCAGTTAATTGTCACATGGAACAAGAATCGAAAATCAACAAAAAAAAAACACTTTAGATGCTGGAAATCTGCACTGATAACAGAAAACTCTGGAAATGCTTAGCGGATTTGTCTTTCTTTCAGATTTCCAGAATCTGCTGCTTTGACTTTTAATGTTTATCAACTGTTTTAGGGCGTTAATCAATAGACAATAAATATAAAATCTCTTCCATTGTTCTGAAGAGAACCAATGTTAACTCAATGAACAAAACCTCAAATTAACTATTTGAATAGAGTTTCTCTTGTTTTAACTTATCACCCCATGATAGAATTCCTCTTGTTCTGACCTATCATTCCATGAGCCTTCACTTCCAACACATTATTTTCTGGAAATCTGCCTTTTCCAAAGGGATCCCACCACCAAATACATCTTTTTCTACCCTCCCCCCACTCTCCACTTTTCACAGAGAGATTGTTCTCTCTGTGATTCCTCTGTCCTTTCCTTTCTCCTTACTAATCTCCCTCCTGGCACTTATCTCTGCAAGTGGCCAAAGTGCTACTCTTGCCCATTCACCTCCTCCTTCACCTCCATTCAAGTCCCCAAACAGTCCTTCCAGGTGGGGGTCACTTCACCTGCGGATCTGTTGATATCATCTATTGTATGTGGTGCCCTTGATGCAGCCTGCTCTACATTGGTGAGCTTCATCCACAATCAAAGGAATTGTCCAGTGGCCAACTATTTTCATTCCTATTCCGATTTTTGTTCCAACATGTCGGTCCATGGCCTCCTCTTGTGCCACGATGAGGCCACCCTTGGAGTGGAGGAGCAATATCTCATTTTCCATCCGGACAGCCTCCAACCTGATGGCATGAACATCAATTTCTCAAAAATTTTTTCCTTCTGCCTTCCATCTTTTATTCTTCACTTTGGCCTCTTACTTCTTCTCAACTGCCTGTCACTTTCCCCTGGTGCCCCTCTTTCATCCCTTTCTCCTATGCCCACTCTCCTTTCCTATCGGATTTCTTCCTCTTCAGCCCTTTATCTTTCTCATCCACCTGGCTTCACCTATCACCTTTTAGCTTGTACTCCTTCCCCCCCTCCCCCCACCTTCTTATTCCGGCATCTTCCCCTTTCCATTACAGTCCTGATGAAGGGTCTCAGCCCAGAACATGAACCGTTTATTCATTTCCATATATGTTGCCTGACCTACTGAGTTCCTCCTGCATTTTATGTGTGTTACTTTGGATACGTTGCTAATGTCTGTGTAATGTTGTATATATTGACCTGCTGAGATATGCCCAAAAAGAAGGAAAAAAGACACAATGGGATGGCAGACAAAAATGTCCAGTCAGCATCAGATTTAATATCACTGGTGAATGTCATGAAATTTGTTGTTTTGCAGCAGCAGTACATTGTAATACATAATAATAAAAACTATAAATTACAATAAGACATATATATGTAAATTAAATTAAGTAGTGCATGCTATGTGGGTGCTGGAAATGTGCCGACACTTGTTGGTTGCTCAGTACAATCCTCGCTGATTTGCTTTGACGCAAACAATGTATTTTGCCGTAATTTTCAATGTACATGTGTTAAATAAAGCTAATCATTCATCTTTCTTTTCCAGCAATTGAAGTATTTGGTTTAGACTTTCAGAACCTGCCATTTTTTTTTTGAATTTCAAAGTGAAGAGGCTTTCTAACCTAAGAAAACTGGAAAATTTTGCCTAATCCTCCTGACAGCATTTGTCAAATGGGAATACAACCAGTCTCAAAGACCTGTTTGAGGGCCTGATGATGTCATGACTTTATATTTGTATATTGAAAAGGACCACAACAGTGCCATCTAAAATACTTTTGGATCAAATTAGAGTGGGCAAAAGCTTCCTTTCCGTTTTGCTCGCTTCCTTCCGCAACCCAAAATCCAGAGCTGGTTTTTGCCAGTTAGCACTCAGGCTAGAGTTGAAAAATATTTGTTGGCTACAATACTTTTTAGAAGTGAGATGATTTGATAGGAACTTAAAATTGGGGAGATGCAAACAAACTGCTGACGATGGTTTCCTGAATTTACACCACCACACAGTTAAAAATTGGCTTTTAAACTACAGGTAAAAACCTATTCAACAAGTATGAAGTCGGCCCTTCGGCCCTCCTTATCCATGGAGGAGTGGTTCCGGGACCCCCCCCCCCCAAAAAAGCGTGGATGCTCAAGTCCCTTATATAAAATGGCATAATATTTCCATATAACCTACGCACATCCTCCCGTATACTTTAAATCATCTCTAGATTACTTATAATACCTAATACAATGTAAATGCAATGTAAATAGTTGTTATACTGTATTGTTTAGGGAATAATGACAAGAAAAAAAAGTCTGTACATGTTCAGACTTTAAGTTCTCGAGGCTGTAGCACTTTGCATAGCTAGCCAGCCATCCCTTACTAGCCTTAAACGCCTTCCTCTTGCTCGCAACACAACTAGTGAAAGAACGAGATGCGAGGCGATCAATGCTCAAACAACAATCATCTCTAGATTACAGTACTTATAATACCTAATACAATGGAAATGCTGTGTAAATAGTTGTTACACTGTATTGTTTAAGGAATAAGGATGCTTTGGAGAAGGGTCAACAATACTAAAGTCAAGATCTGTGGAGGTTGAGGCTAGAGGACCACTTCGGCAAGTGACTTGCCACTTTTCAAAAGATCTAAGATTTCTACCTTCTCGGCGAGAGATAGCACTTTACACTCCCTCTTAGCCTTCGGGGAATTGCTTTGACCACTTAATGGCTTTTTAGGAGCCATTTTTCACAGAAACAAAGTAGAGAACTTCTGGGTTTTCCCAATCCGCGGTTGGTTGATTCTGTGCATGCAGAACCCATGGATAAGGAGGGCCAACTGTACAGCAAAGACCATTAACTCTGTTCCTCCGCAGATGCTACCTGACCTGCTGAATATTTTTGCACCTTCTGTTTTTAATTCCAAATATCCAGCATCTGCAGTTTTTAAAAATTGTTCTGTTAAAATGCATTCCTTTTTCTAAAGTCTATTCCATTCTGCAAACAACCCTGACTTATCTGAAGAGATCAAAGTGGTTTTAACACTTAAGGGATGTAAATCCAAGCTAGTCTTTTGGAGAAAATACTAATGTGTACTGAGATTGAAAATCAGAAATTATACATTTACAGCTTGCATTCAAAACTTTTATCTTATACTAATAATTCAGGAGCGCTAAATCAAGCCTTAAATAACATCTTGACAATAGATAGAATGGCAAAACTAGTAAACATCAATGGTGCTGTGCAAATCCTAAAGCTCAGGCATTAGGGGAACCTGCACAAAGTTGTAGGTGCATGAAGTATAGCACGTGTGAAAGATCCATCTTTTGGAAGTAGCCTTTCAAAGATCTTTATCATTTGAAGGTACAGGCTGAGGTGTACCAGAGACAAGAGAAAACCCAGTTGTATATGAAATTACGTTGAAAGGACAAGCTAATCGAAGGTAAAATCTCACACTTGTATCCAAGTAACGGCAGTGACATAAAAACCAAACCACAGGATATTGCTTCTAAAATATCAAAGTGTGCTATATCTGGCCCATGTTTAAAGAAGGTTGAATAACACTCACAGTTTGTGCAAGTCATTTGAGAAGTCAGGAATTACCATAAGTTATTAAATTTTCTTTATAATGTTTATATATTCCAGTGTAAGGGTATTAGCACAAGGAGATAGAATGGAAGTATATTAAGCACAAGACTGCGGTATACTCTCAGAGAATCTGAGATGCTAATGAACTATTGGCTAATCAGCTGTGGGTTTCACCACACTGCCTGTTTTGTCAAGAGGTTATTTGCCAGATTGAGATGAGGCAGCCAAGCTGTTTGTCTTCAGTTAATGCTCTCTCCTCCAAAACAACATAAAAATGACTAGTAAGTATGTTAAATTGGAATTAGCAATGGTCCTTTCCCTCAATTTCTGGCAGCTGATAACTGCATTATCCTTATAAAACCTTCTTGGGCTTCCAGCCAGGTACAAATATCGATTTTAACTGACAGCTCGATGAAAAATCTCTGCCATCCTCATTAGGGATGATGCCTGGGCATGTCCGGTGGTATTTATACGCTCATCATCCATTCCCTCCTGATTGGTTAGTCCTATCCAATCAGGTTTTCACTGTCCCCATCTTGTTTACAATCGAATTCCAGTTCTCACATAGAGTGAGACCTTCATCTTTGTTAAACTCCTTTTCCTCTAGTTTTATTTTAATGGCTTCCTTCACCAATCAGTCCCAAAAGCCTTTGGTGCGGCACAGTAATTTTATGCTGTTGAAGTCAATCCTATGGCCATTATGAATGCAATGTTCTGCTACTGCCAATTTCTCTGAATAAAATAAACAGATATATTTCCTGTGCTCCTTGATGTGTGTTTCTACCTTGCCCATATACCTTGCTCTGCATTCACAGGGAATCCTGTAAATGCCAGCTGACCTGAGTCCCAGGTCACCTCTGACCCTCATAAGCTGTGATTTGAGCTTCCTTATGGGTTTTTGGATGGTATTAATCTGGTATTTATTCAGGATCTTGGTGATCCTTCCAGAAACTGTGGAAATATTGGGAAGACAGGTGATGGCAATGGGTTCCTCCTCATTGTTCTGTTGGCCATTTTAGGGGCTCGATTGATTTCCTTCACCATGTAGCTATTCTGTAAGTGTAATGAGTGTCCTTGACAAGGATGGCTTCGACCAAAATGCTTGAGTCTCTGAGGCTGGGATCTAGAAACTGAGCAAATAACAAATGCTAGACAAATCACTGGTAGGCTTACGACTGGGCATTGAACTTATGTTCAGGTTTCCCTTAAATACTCAATTCTTGGCACCCAAAACATGCTTATCAATTAACGGGAACATCTTAAGCCCTTAAAGAATCCATGCCAGCTATCCATACTACAGAGAGCTAGAGCTTTTAAATCTTGGAAGCTGGCATTGTTGGGAGTGCCTCGTAACAATTGGGTCCAGGATGCCTATTTCTGGCACCCAGCACATCTCCTCCAATCCGAATCCCTCCCAGTCCGCTAGGTATTGCCGAACACCTCAAACAGTATTCGAGTCCAAAAGTCTTTTTCACCATGAGGACTTGTTTCCCTTCAATGAACCTTGGTGGCGACGGGGCCGATGGTGGTGGAGCAAAGGTGCTGGTGCAGACGGAATTTAATTTAGAGATATGGAAGGTGGATCTTTAGGGTCTTGGGGAGCTGCAAGGTGTAAGCCACCAGGTTTACTTCCCTCAAGATCTTTATGGGACCAATGAACTTGGGCGCCAACTTTCCTGATTCTGCTCGGAGAGGGAAGTCATGAATGGACAGCCAAATCTGTTGCCCAGGCTGTAACACAGGTCCTAGACATCTTCAGTTTGACTTGGTTTCCGCTCTCAGGGTAGAAGCCAGCAAAATCTCTCCTGCCCTCATCCATTTCCGCAACAGCACTGGACAAAATCTTCTGACGCAAGGACACCAATCTCAGCTTCTTGTTCGGAAAAGAGAGGTGGAGGATAACCAAACTAGCACTCAAACGGTGACATCCCATGCACTGAATGTTGTAAGATGTTGTGGGTGATCTGTGCCCATGCCATTCATCAGGTCATTCCGAGGCCAGGCATCTCTGTGTATTTTCTAAACCTTGGTCGGTCTGCTCTGTCCAACATCAATGGAGAGAACTAAACAGTCAATGATTTGAGCTGAGCCCTAATGAAGCATCGACTGTTTATTCCTCTCCACAGATACTCCCTAAGCTGCTGGGTTCCTCCAGCATTTGTGTGCGTTGCTCTGGATTTCCAGCATCTGCAGAACCTTGTGTTTGTGATCATAATTAAATGCCACTCACCATTGTTCTCCCAACATACCAGCTGACCAATATCTTTCTGTAGCCTAACGAGCCCCACTCCCCACAAAAATGCGAACAAAACGTGCCAAATGGCAACAGGAACATCAGCCCCCTTTTACTAATGCAAATTTGCCAATTTGCCATTGATCTTATGGGCACTGATCTGCTGGACCACCTTCCATATGGAGCCTCATTAAATGCCTTACTGAAGTTAGATCTTTGATATTTTCAGCCCCTGCAGGTTTTGATTTTCATTTACTATAAATGATAGATTCTGTTAAGAAATAATGTTAAGACATATAGTCTAAAAGCTGTAAAACAGAATTGAAAGGGTTAAAATAGTTTATTGAAATCAAGCCAGGGAACATAAAATCAATTCATATTAAGGTGTGATCTTGGATCCAGTAAATGTAAAAATCACTTAAGATTTTCAGATTATAGTAAAAATCCTGACATATTAATTAATGTACATACTTTAGGGAGAGACCAGCATCCCTGCAAAGGCTTGGCTTAAACTAGAATCCTTTAGTATTTTCTTGGCACAACAGGAACAGACAATAATATTGCCTTAATGTTACCCATACCACAAGGGCGTGTATTTTGGAAATTTGCTGCTCAAAGTAAAAAATAAGAAGTGTGAGGAAAGAATACTTTGGATTGGTGCATAAGAAACAGGAGGAAGTAAAGGCCTGCAGTGGTAATCAACAATCATGGCTGATCTTATCTTGGCATCAACTCCATGGTCATGGCTGTTGCTTGTTACCTTCTACTCTCTGAACCTCAAGATCCAGCTCAGTTGTGAACATATTCAATTGGAACAGAAAATTCCAAAACTCATGATCCTCTGCAAGAAGAAATTCTTTGCCACAAAAGGTAGCACTTTATTCTAGAACTTTCAGGAAATATAGGGGAGGCTTGACCCAAAAGCAGAGCAGCAGAGATGATTAGCAGTGAGCGATGATTTTAATAATAAACAGCAAAATAACAAGCCATGAGGGGCAACAAAACAAGTGAGTACAGGTACTAAACCCTATAGACAGCAAAGTAACTGAAGGCTAGGGTCAACTGGTGGAGGGTGGATGGTTCGATGAGTAAACAAGGTTTGTGAATGCGAGCTGGATTTAATGAGGCTGCATGTGATAAGTTGGGAGTGGGGAAACTGGGAGGTGCATGTCTGATAGGAATCATCCTCTTATGACAGGCACATGACAGCCCAGGATGATCCAGATGGCTCCAGTGGTACTCCTCAAAGAATGATGAATCCAGCATGAAACTGGGCAGCACCCAAGACCTTTCTTCTGGGTCATACGCTTCACAGATGACCAGGTATTGCTCAACCCATCCACTACAACATGAGTCAATCATCTAGCAAACTGTGTACACTGGACCACCTCTCACCATCCTAGGTTCTGTGGGTTCCAAAGCTTAGGTGGATTGAGTGCTCTAAGGGATTTGAGGGAGGACACGTGGAAGGTAGGTGTGATTCCGAGGAACAGTGGTAGCTGGAGGTGGTAAGTAACTGGACTGATGTGATGGGTAGTCTGAAAGGGACTAATGAACTGCGGCAAGAGCTTGTGGGAACCGGTGTGCAGGGTCAGATCTCGGGGGGACAGCCAGATATGGTCCACAGCAATAGTTTGGGTGGGCGCTGCCAGCGGTTGGCAACTAGGATCCAGGACCCAGAATGATCTGGATAAATTTCTTCCAAGCATTCTGGCAGCAGTGAACTGGGGCCTTGGTCGATGGGGCCTCCACCGTTGGCTCCTCTGCAGGGAACAACAGGGGTTGGTAGCCATGAAGTACTTCAAAGGGTGAATGGTGATTGTTGAGTCCACGGTTGTCAATGTAGGGATGAAGATCTTCATCTTTCTTTTTTGGTGAAGGAGAACCCTTCACTGGCTGGGGACTGGGATTGTCAAATGAAGCCATGCTGTAGCTCTTTGGTAATGTAGTCATTCATGGCTCGGGTCTCAGGAGGGGAGAAAGAAAACAGATGGCTTCAGGCAGGCGTAGTTCCATGATGAGGTCGTTTGTGCAATCAAGCAGCCTGTTAAATGGCAGGATGCTGTCTTCCCTCTTATTGAAGGTGATGGCAAAAGTCATGATATTCCTGTGAAGCTTTCCTCTGTCTCCTTGGACTTACGGGGTGAAGTCAACTGAGGGTGCAGGCAGGTGGGTCCCCAACACAGCGGTGAACCAGATGACAAGGTGAAGTGAGGGTCATGAGTGGAGAGTCAGGTGTAACCCAAGATGAGAGGATATTGGGTGAGTCAATAAGAAGGAATTGGATGTAATGCCTCAGACCCCCAAGGGATGCCCTTCAATGGCCGTGATACAGAAGGGGTGAGAGATGGGCTCAGTAGGGAGTCCAAGTCACACACACAGAATACGGTCCAGAAAGCCGTGATGAGCTAGCTGCCTATCCACGTTCCAACACACTCCACTGCAAGGGTCCTAAATTCCTCCGAGTAATCCAGCACCAAGCGTGAGCCTTGGTGTAGGCAGAGTATCTGATCCACTGCCTTCCTTCCAATTCCTGGATGGCTGAAAACCCGGCACATCTCAGCGGTGAAGTCCTTGTATCTGTTGCAAATGGTGGTTTTACTGTCCCAATTAACAACATCCCAGGTCAGAGCTCACCCAGAAAAGAGAGAGATGAGAAAGGGAATCTTGGCTTGGTCTATAACATAGAGAGATGGCTGGAGCTGAAAATGCAAGATGCACTGGGCAGGAGGTTATCGCACTGGGACAGGGATCCTCTGAAGCATTTGGGCATGGGAATCTGGGGGTCCGTGGAAGGAGGTTGACTGATGCGGAGTTGCTGCATTGAGACAGTGAACTGGTTGAGAGTGGTGCGCAGATGGTCGATGGTTTTCTGCTGCTTCTGGAACATGTGCTCATGTCATCAGAGGAGTTCCTTTAGGCACGCAAGCTCTGCTGGGTCAGTCGGTGGTTCACTCATCCTGTCTGGAAATGTAGAGGAGGCCGGACCCAAAAGCAGAGCAGCAGCAACTATTTAACACCACAGGCAAAAAGGTAACTGATGGTTTGGAGCAACTAATTGAGGCTGGCTGAGTGAATAAGGATTGTGACTGAGAGCTGGCTTTAAATCGGCTGCAGGTGATGAGTCAGAAACGTGTGGTAGGCGACTCCTTTAGCTGGGTGAAAACTAAGAGGTGCTTGCCTGTGTAGGCCTGACACCAAATATGCCTTCTAACTTTAGAACTCCAAGGAGGAAACATCCACCCTGTTAAGACCCTACAGGATATTATTCTTCCAAACTTCAGAGAGCATAGTCTCAACTTGTTTACTTGTTCCTCATAATGCAATTTTCTACTTTCCAGAAATCAACCATGTGAACTTTGTCTGAACTTCTTCCAGTCCAAGCATATCCCTCCATTAATAAGGAGACCAAGTGTGTTGCAATCCAGGTGTGATTATTTCAATAGCTTGACTCATTGCCTCACCAGTGCATTAAGGTTCAAGTAACAAATTGCTGGTGTTATCTGTATAAATAGTCTGATATCAACAAAGGGTCAGAGAGTAAACTAGACTGGAAAAGTATCCTGTTGTCCAAACTCACTTTATCCCAAATTTAACAGCACTGTGTTATAATGTCTCAGTGGCAGATTTCACTGAACATTAATCTTAATTTATGTTAATTTTAGAACAATAAAATTGATTTCAAATTCCTTTTCTGTACAATGACATCTTGCACTTTCTTTGAAAAGCTTTCAACATAAACTGAACTGAATTATGAAGTATTTAACAGACCCCAAAAACAGCAATATTTTCATTCCACTTCACATCTTCAGTCCTTTTTATTGGGTAATTGTACCAGACAGGAAATAAGTGAGAACAACTATTCAACAAATATGCCTCATGATTAATTGCTTGTGAATGCCTAAATATGTATCAGTCCAGCAGGGCTCAGAATAGAACCAATACTTTTAGTAGACTATACTTAGGCAAAAAACAGTTATGATTGAAAGTATACATTGTGGTATACTCTCAAACCATCACATTTATCTTCAATAAGATTATGGGTCCATTTATCTCAACAAGAAGAATTTCGTAAAAATGTTTACTTTTAATTATGATGGATGCCTCACTAATGGTAGATTGAAGAATTCTTGTATTCTGCTAAGAGAGCTATTCTTAAAGACTCCAGTTTCAGCAGTTCCAAGAACAACTACATTTGTAGATTTAATTCTCCCATTTTAGATCGATAAGACCAAAAGACATAAGAGCAGAATGAAGCCAGTTGGCCCATCAAGTCTGCTCTGCCATTCAATCACGGCTGATTTATTTTCACTTTCTCCTTCCTCCTCCCCATAATCTTTGTCACACTTACTAATCAAGAACCCATCAAACTCTGCTTTAAAT
Organism: Hemitrygon akajei; assembly: GCF_048418815.1. Lineage (NCBI taxonomy): Eukaryota > Metazoa > Chordata > Chondrichthyes > Myliobatiformes > Dasyatidae > Hemitrygon > Hemitrygon akajei. The sequence goes on from NC_133137.1 coordinate 57,655,641, forward strand.
AGACTCAGTGACTTAGTTCCACAGCCGTCAGTGGCTACGAGTTCCACAGATTCACTGGCTAAAGAAGTTCTTCCTCATCTCTGTTTTAGAGGAACGACCTTGCCTTCTGAGTGTGCTGTCTGGTTATAGACTCCCCAATATAGGAAATATCCTTTCCACATCCATTCTATCTAGGCCTTTAAATATTCGATTGATTTCAGTGAGATTCCCCCCCCCCCCCCCATTCCTCTCAAGTTCAGTGAGTACAGGCCCAGAGCCATCAAATGCTTCTTATATGTTCATCCTTTCATTCTCATAAACCTCCTCTGGACCCATTCCAATGACAGTACATCCTTTCTTTGACATGGGGCCCAAAACCACTCACTGTGCTCCCAATGTGGTCTGACCAATGCCTTATAAAATCTCAGTATTACATCCTTTCTTTGGTATACTAGTCCCCTTGAAATGAATGCTAATGTTGTATTTGCCTTACCTACTACTGACTCAACATGCCCCACAAAATAATGATCAAAGTGCATATTTTCCTGAGTTATGGTGCTTGTTTGATAGCACATGACTAGAGTTTAAGAGGGGAACTGAAATCTCTCTCATAAATAACTGCTTAGATTTAGAATGTCCTCTATTTGCTTATCAAATGCCAACAATCATTAACCACTTCACAAGGATTTTATTATATTTGAAATATTTCAACTAAAGTCAAGCTTTGGAAGGGCAATGTTCAGGTCATTTGAAATTAAAGAGGAAAGTACATTTTCAAAAAGAGCAAATTATTAATCAGCCTCAAATGTTCAGTCAGAATAAAGAGATCTTGAGGAACCTACTTCAGTTCAATATGACTAGGATATATATGTATATAAATGAATTGAGATGATCTTGAATACATTTCCTGAAGCAATATCTGAAGTGGGACTGCTATAAATCTATGAAAGCACTTTATTAAAAAATAAGAATACAGTTCTTTACCCAGGTATATCTGTTCTTTATTTAGAGGTACAGAACGTAAGAAGCCTTTCCAGCCCATGACCCTGTGCTGCTCAATAATATCCATTTAACCAATTAACCTATTAACCCATGTATATTTGGAATATGGCAGGAAAGTGGAAGGGAAATCCTCACAGTTTCAGGGAGCACAGACAAACTCCTTAGAGACAGTGGAAGGAATTGAACCTCAATAGCAGGCCCTGTAGTAGTGTTACTCTAACCGTTATGCTACCGGTCTGCCCAGAGCAAGACACTGACACAGGGGGATAGAGAAGGACCAGATTCCAATGCCTTCACCAAGTGAGGACCTCAATCTGTTAAAGTGCAATGGTAAGCAATGAATTTCTTAAACAAAATTGCAGAGATTGTTTGATATTTGCCTTTCACATCAAAAAGTGGATTTAAATCCAGTACAAGTTGCTAGAGTCTTTCCATCTGATGGTCTTGGCTCACCCGACTCTAACAAGCCTCTGAAATGTCAATGCATTCTACATCAGTCATGGGCTCCCTACAGAAAACATCTGTCATGAGGCAACAAGTTCACAAGCTGACTGGGAAAGGGACAGGGAGCAGTTGTCACTGTGCAGCTGAAGATGCTCTCATGACACTGAGATGGGACGCATTTTAAGATAGCTTAAGCATGTGCTTGGAAAGAGAACTGATTCCCAGAAATGGTGTTCCCCAATTTGGGAAATAAAGATTGATTCAGGGTACTTTGTGATAATTGATGGGTCTTTTCTCTCCACTATTCTCATTTGCCCACCTCACCTCTCTTATTTCATTTCATTTTCTATTTTCCTTTCCCCATTACCTGTAGCTCTCTGTAACCTCCACCTATCACCTACAGCCTCTTCCACCACCACCTCCATCTGCCTATCATCCCTCCACACCTGGATCCACTTCTCATTTGCCTGCCCTTGCAACAACTCTTCCCCTCCCCTTTTATACAAGCTGTCTTCCATCTACCTTTCAGTCCAGAGGAAGGGTCTCAGCTCAAATTATCGACTGTCCATTTCCCTCCATAGATGCTCCATGGAAGTTCCACCAGCTTCTTGTCTGTTGCTCCAGATTCCAGCTTCTGTGGTCTTGTCTCCAAAAATACTAATTCTGCAGTACCACCCAGTAATACTTCACGCAACTGAATGAAATATCTACTAGAAAAAGTGTTGGATCATTAACTAGATTCTCAGCTTTTTGTCAGACCATTGTTTTTTAAAAAACTGCAAATCAAGTTCTCTTGTGATTTACACACATTGACATGTCTTAGCACATAAACGGAAGTGATGGCAGCCCAATGATTCCCTGTTCTCATTGACAGTCAACCATGTGTTTTCTTTCTGGCTCTGCAGAAGTGAAATTTGTTAGTGTCAGCTAATATAGACTATTACATTTTTGCAAAAGCATTGATTTGCTGACTACATACACCACTAAAAGAAAGAGCACAGGGAAGGAACAAAGGGAGAAGGAATGTGAAATTACTTTGCACTTTTCTAAGCAATCAAGTACTCAATGTTGATAATTTACTATTATCAAACTACATATATGTCATCATATACTACGCCTAGATTAATTTTCTTGCAGAGCATTTACAATGGAGCAAAGAAATACAATAGATTCAATGGAAAAGCACACACACACAAAGAATGGCAAACAGCCAATGAGAAAAAGAAGAAAAACTGTGCAAATAATAATAATAAGAAGAAGAAGGAAAAGAAAAAGTTAACCAATGGAAGAGCATGGCCCTCTATTAAAGACATCCTCGCAATCTGATCAGACTGGATGTTGACAAGGAAGCATTGAATGCCTGGCTCAGAATTGGAGACCTCTTCACAGAAACATAGATGCTCTTTGTGGCAATGCAGGACCAGACAAGGAACAAAATTATCAAAATTACATAATAAAAGACCAACAAGTACCAGACAATAAATACAGAACATTCCAAGAGAAACCAGAAACTATTCGAAACGTTACCGGATTTTACGGCAGTTTAGCTCAATCTGATTACTTAACACAGGCATGATCAAGTGGCAAGCATCATTCACCAAAATCTTGTTTTAAAATTCAAACTCATAAAAGATACCATACCTTACTATAAATACAAACCTGATCCAGTTTTAGTCAGAGTCCTACAAATTGTATTACAACTGATCTGTTGCCACAGATAGGACAATCCATAATAGCTGTCCAGATATAATACAGGATAAACCAGCAAGAATAACTTACTTAATTGATATAGCCATTCCAGATACACATAGCATACATTAATCAATAAGAGAAAAATAAATATGCTGAATTAAAAGAGGAAATTGAAAGACTATGGCATTTGAACAGGGTATACATTGTCCCAATAGTGATATCTACAACTGCTATCATTCCACACTGATATCATCATAACACACTAGCGTTAAACAACCAGACCTACACAGCAATATTTATGTAAATCTCCAGAAAACCGCAATACTAAATACCACTCAAATAGTTTGAAAGTCCCTAGCAATTGAGAAATAAGTATGCTTGGCTATGCCCCGTACCTCAGGGTTTACCAGCATGAGCTAAGAAAAATTAAAATACAACAATGATAATAATAAATATCCAAGTATATAATCAGACTACATGAGTTGCACAGTCTGTTGTGTATTTAATATGTCAGTAATATTTGAGTAATATTATGAATATAGAGTACTGTGCAAAAATCTTGGGCACATGTATATAGCTAGGGTGCCTAAGACCTTTGCACAGTATTGCATATTGGTTAAGATAGTAAGGTGATTAGGAAACAGAAAAGAGCACTTTGTATTAGCTCAATAGTATTAAGTGTTATTTGGAAAGTGAAAAGTCATAATATACAGTACTGTGCAAAAGTTGTAGTCACCAAACAGCCAACAGTCTGTTGTGTATTTAAAATTTTGGTAATATTTGTTTGTCTACATAATTCATTATGTGTTATATGTAGAAGTATGTGAATGGCATACATCATCACTCCATCACGTCATATGTGAGTGCTTCACTAAGAAAATGGAGAAGAAACTAAATAGACACAATCCCATCTCCCAGCACAATCAACTAGTTTCTGGAGTTACAAAACATAACAGAGTGAGCATGCAAAGACTTTTTTTCCCCCCAGGAAAGTGGGACTAAAAGCTAAAAGGCATAGGTTTAGGGTGAAAGTGAAAAATTTCAAAGGGAGTTGAGGAGACAACATCCACACATAGAAGATGGTGCATGTGGGGAATGAGCTGCCAGTGAAAGACTGAGGCAGATACAGTAACATCTTAAAAGCAATTTGATTAAGGACATGGATTACAGGGATTCAGAGTGATATGATTCAAACGTGGGCCACTTGGACAAGTTTGAGGGTCACTGTGGTTGGTACAGATTAGTAGAGCTGTAGGGCCTATCATGCTGTATTACTCTATAACACCACACGCAAGAGGCAGCACTGGAGGGGCAGTGGTGTTATAGGGTAATACATTATTATCCGGAGAGGGAATGTACTTAATGCTTCATGGAGCCACTGACTCTCCTGGGAATCCAGATGGTTTGGTCAAATGATGAACATTGGACAGCACAATTTCAGTCACTAGCTGTGGTCTGTAGCAGATCTGTGTTGACTGTTGTTTGCTCCTGAAGGCAGAAGGAACTGTGAACATGAGTGGGCTAAGCTTATGCTGGGGAATGTAGACTTGGGATAGCTCCACCTGGGCTCTGATAAAAGCTCAGTCTGATTGGTCTGAGTAGTTATGTCTGTGATGTGTGGTTGTCCGCCTTTTCCTGAATTGGCAACAGTGGGCTCTTGGTTCTTACAGAGATTAGAGAAAGATTTCTCCATCACTGTCCTCCTTACCCTGTCTCTCTGGCCGTCTCCTGCAAATGTGTCTATAACAGGCTTCCATCATAATCTACATCCGTATCCTAGGGAGCAGAGCAAACATGTGAGCTTATCCTTCGGGTAACTGGCACATTGAATTTGTCAGCCCACTGTCCTGAACTCACTCTGCTAGTGACGTACATTGAGTAGCACTTCACTAGGTACATCTGTACACCTGTGCTGTCATTAATGCAAATATCTAATCACCTAACCATGTGGTAGCAACTCAATGTATAGAAGTATGCAAACATGGTCAAGAGATTCAGTTGTTGTTCAGACCAAACATCAGAGTGGGGAAGAAAAGTGAGCTGTGACTTTGATGGCGGAATGATTGTTGGTGCCAGAAAGGGTGGTTTGCATATCTCAGAAACTTCTGAACTCCTGGGATAGTCACACACAACAGTCTCTCGAGCTTACAGGGAATAATACAAAAATCAAAATAAAAAAATATATTCAGTGGGCAAAACCCACTGTGGGCGAAAATGCCTTGTTAATGAGAGAAGTCAAAGAAGAATGGCCAGATGGGTTCAAACCGACAACAAGGAGACAGTAACTCAAATAACCACAGATTACAACAGTGATGTGCAGAGGAGCATCTCTGAATGCACAGCATGTTGACCTTTGAAGTGGATGAGCTACAGCAGCAGAAGACCTCAAACACACACTCCTGTACCCAATAAGGTGTCTACTGAATGTATCTCTCTCATTGTCAAACATGTGGCTTTAGCTTGCCTTCTATTATCTGTAATCAATCAAAAGCTGGTTTGGTGTTTGGAAGTGCTTGGTACAGTAAACCGATACTCACTTCCCCTTCCTCTCTAGATCTGCCTCCGCATTGGAGCTGATGAGCTGTCATCGTTGGATTAGGGTGTAGAATTTCTATTTTTCATATAGTTTAGCCTTCCTATGCTTACTTATATTTTTAGGTAATCATCTACATTTATACATGTAATTTTTCAGTGATTTACTATACAATTGCCTTTGTATTTTTCTAACAACCTCAGTTTTCTGTAGAAGGTTTCGCACTATGGAATTTGGCTATTTTATAGAATAATTGTTATCACTAGAATTTTGTTCATTCTAGGCTGAGTATGAGACGACCACAACTGTTTTTTCACCTTACCTTTTCTTTGTTCTCTCAGTATCTATTTCTTGTTTGTTTTCATCTCTTGTAGCACTTAATAAAATAATGATAAGTAATAAATTTTGTGCCTCATTCTTGACTTCTGAAGAAACTCTGGATTGGAAAAGCCATCAAAATCCAATGTCATGAAGCAGATGGAACCTCTCACGAGTTTGCAGATAACAGGGAGGGAGTTCATTGATAGGAGGAATGCCCAAAAGGCATGTGCTTGGATGAGGCAAAAGCTTCAGTAGCATGAGGAGGAAAGGGCACTTGCCATGCACTCATCTCCTGCAGACTCCATGCTCACTTGCATTGTGCAACGCGCAGCAGTGTTACAGTATATGCATTGACACGGTAGAAGTAATGTTTTATACTGCTCAATCTTTGGAATAAGGTCATGATATTTCTGGTATTGCTTTGAATCTAGTTCCTGGTAATATCTCCATAACAATTTCCTTCCACTGCTGAGTCCATCCAGCCTTGTGTCTCCCCAGTTCACAGAACCCTCCTCCACTAAGATACTGTCAGCATATGCTCTGTTCCTCATACAGTTCTAATCTACACAGCTATAAACATAGCCACCAAAACCACAGCCTGTAAGCTCGGTTCCTCTGACGTCAATTGGCACAGGTTTAATTCCACTGGTGTATGGTCAGTGTGCTTACTGTGCAATCTGCGGAAGGCAAGTGGTTACAAGGCTTGAATGAGAATCCAGTTGGACTTATGAGGCCAAGAGAAACTAGCCTTCATCTAGTAACTATATTTGACCAGAACTTCAAGGCCACTTGGTTCAGAACGATCCCCACAGAAGCCAAATGGCTTGTTCTACATCTGAGGCTAAAGGGATATGGCAGCTGAGGGGATCTGGAGCAGTTAGTAAGAGTTTGGAAATCTTCTCTAAATGTGAAAATTTAGAACGGTAGTTCACTGCTGGATAGGCTCAGACTTTAGAGTGAATGTTGAGATGTGGAGATAGAGGGAAAGTGTTTGACACAACAAAGAATATAATGTGTTAACTTTGGAGGAACAGACAGTTAAATTTTAATTTCTTAAATAATTTGATGAATTAATATATGCTAGTTATCTGGAATTTTAAGTCATAATTTCAGCTGGTTTATCAATGATGCACACTGTGAAGCTTTAAACTTAAAAAAAGACCTTAAGCCCTATTGAATATAAATAGTTATAAGACTCTCACTAAAGAGAGACTGTAACTACCCAATATTCAAAAGCTAACTCACTTCCCTGTTTATTTTCCATAGTAAGTTTAGCTGCCAATTTGAGTGGTGGCTCCTCTCTCCCTACCGAGGAAAAGATACTTCCTGCTGACAAAGTCGTTTGAAACACAATTCAAAGGCAACATGAGTGAATCTGCAGATGCTGGAAATAAATTTTTTAAAAAATGCTGGCAGAACTCAGCAGGCCAGACAGCATCTATGGGAGGAGGTAATAACGATGTTTTGGGCCGAAACCCTTCATCAGGAGTGAAGTAACATGGGATGGTCGAGGGGGGATAAGAAGTGGGGGGAAGGATAAAGTAGAGAGCTGGGAAGTGATAGGCTGGAAGGAAATTTTCTAGGGGGAAGGTGGAGAATTATGGGAAATAAAAGGTAGGGCTGGGGGGAGAGATTATAGTGAGGGGGGAAAAAGAGAGATAAAGAGATTTCAAGTTCCCTGGCCCCCACCGCCTCATTTTCACCATGGACGTCCAGTCCCTATATACCTCCATCCCCCACCAGGAAGGTCTCCAAGCTCTCCGTTTCTTCCTGGATTCCAGACCCAGCCAGTCACCCTCTACCACCACTCTTCTCCGCCTCACGGAAATAGTCCTCATCCTTAACAATTTCTCCTTTGGCTCCTCCCACTTCCTCCAAACTAAAGGTGTAGCCATGGGCACCCGCATGGGTCCTAGCTATGCCTGCCTTTTTGTCGGCCATGTGGAACAGTCTATGTTCCAAGCCTACACCGGTATCTGTCCTCCTCTTTTCTTGTGTTATATCGACGACTGCATCGGCGCTGCTTCCTGCACACATGCTGAGCTCGTCAACTTCATTAACTTCGCCTCCAACTTTCACCCCGCCCTCAAATTCACCTGGTCTATTTCCGACACCTCCCTCCCCTTTCCAGATCTTTCTGTTTCTATCTCTGGAGACAGCCTATCCACCGACGTCTACTACAAACCTACAGACTCCCACAGCTACCTAGACTATTCCTCCTCCCACCCTGTCTCCTGCGAAAATGCTATCCCTTTCTCTCAATTCCTCCGCCTCTGCCGCATCTGCTCTCAGGATGAGGCCTTTCATTCTAGGACAAAGGAGATGCCTTCCTTTTTTAAAGAAAGGGGCTTCCCTTCGTCCACTATCAACTCTGCCCTCCATCGCGTCTCCCATATTTCATGCACCTCTGCCCTCACCCCATCCCCCCGTCAGCCCACCAGGGATAGAGTTCCCCTGGTCCTCACCTATCACCCTACCAGCCTACAGATCCAACGCATAATCCTCCGTAACTTCCGCCACCTCCTACGTGATCCCACCACCAACCATATCTTCCCCTCCCCCCCCACTCTCGGCTTTCCGCAGGGATCACTCCCTACGTGACTCCCTTGTCCATTCATCCCCCCCATCCCTCCCCACGGACCTCCATCCGGGCACTCATCCCTGCAAACGGAAGAAGTGCTACACCTGCCCCCACACTTCTTCCCTCACCACCATCCCAGGCCCCAGACAGTCCTTTCAGGTGAGGCACCACTTTACCTGCAAGTCAACTGGGGTGATATACTGTATCCAGTGCTCCCGATGTGGCCATTTATACATTGGGGAGACCCGCCGCAGACTGGGAGACCATTTCACCGAACACCGGCGCTCAGTCCTCCAGCAGTGGCGGGATCTCCCTGTGGCCACACACTTCAATTCCACAGACCACACCCACTCCGACATGTCTGTCCATGGCCTCCTCTACTGTCAAGATGAGGCCACACGCAGGTCGGTGGAGCAATACCTTATCTCCCGCCTAGGTAGCCTCCTTCCTGCCAGCATGAACATCCAATTCACTGACCTCCGTTGATACCCCTGCCCCCCACCCTTACCCCCATCCCTATCTATTATTTTAGTCTGGTTCTCTTTCTCTCTCTTTTTACTCCCCTCACTATAATCTCTCCCCCCAGCCCTACTTTTATTTCCCATAATTCTCCACCTTCCCCCTAGCCCATTTCCCTCCAGCCTATCACTTCCCAGCTCTCTACTTTATACCTCCCCCCACTTCTTATCCACCCTCGACCATCCCATGTTATTTCACTCCTGATGAAGGGTTTCAGCCCGAAACGTCGTTATTACTTCCTCCCATAGATGCTGTCTGGCCTGCTGAGTTCTGCCAGCATTTTGTGTTTTTTATTGAAACACAATTTATTTGTTTTCAGAGATACATGTTTAAATCCAAACATCATTCTTAAAACACATTTAAAACTCACAGAAGATTTCTATCTTAATCATTTTCAAATTGGAAAATATTTCTAAAACACTAAAAGGAAAACAGATTCCCAAAACACAGGTACAATTCCTATAAATAAAAAAAATACCAATGATACAGAGGAAAAAAAATGTCCATCACAAAATTTGAAGAAAGAGGAATGGATTCTAGTTCAGCCTGTGGTTCTTTCATAGTTTCTTGATGTTCTTCACCCCATCCTCAATAAGCCTGAAATGCTCTCTTCATTTATACTGTTTCTCTGCCACTTAGCTGACCATATACATGTGATATTTCCTCAGAAACTCTTTTTACACAAAAGGTCTAAAAGCATCTTGGTGACACAGTTCCATAATTAATGCTGTAAAGCTAACTTTCTTGAGTACAGAAAACTCTCAATATTAATAGATCAGTTATTTGATATGCTAGATGCTATTATCCATTTGGCATGCAAGCTTATTTTGAACTAAGACAAGCCAAATTAAACAACCGTTTCTCTTATACTGCATTTTCGAGCAATAATAAACCAGGTGTAATGAGCTACATCTGCTTCTATGTACAGAGATTGTTTACAAAGCTGTATTTTAACTTCAAACTGATTAATCCTTTCCACTTACATTTTAAAAACTGAAGACTAGTTCCTATTTATGAACAGAAGTTAAACAATGAAATATTAGTTAGAAGTTACTTATAACTGTTTGTGATCTTATGCATCTGCTGTGTTTAGAAAGCAAGCTTTGCAAAAAAAATCTAAGTGGCCCACCGGTCAGGTAGTGAATTTCCAACATGCAATCATTTATATACTTAGTCTTGAGATATGGGAATATTGATGAATCTGCTATTTATTGTTCATCCATTTTTTCCAGGGGAATGTTTCAACAAAGGACTTCAGTTGTCAGGTAAGTGTCAAACACATTGATATGGAAGGGGAATTGCAGGCAGACTAGAATAAAAGGCTTCTCATTCTGAAGAATATGAGAAAATCAGCTGTGAATTTCCATCCAACAGCTTTTGTCACTTATTGAGATAATTTAAACTGGATCAAGATAGTCAAATCACACATGGAAATTGAAGTTACATTTGGTGGATTACTAATCCAGGAACATAATCTCAACATTACCAATTCTTTGTGTAGGTGGCCAAGGATTTAAAAATGGAATTTTGAATTATAAACATTGGCAAATTCCATCTTTCATCTTTTTAAGGGGCAGATGAAATTCATTATTTGTTTGCTTTGAACATAATATGTAATCTGGAACAGCTCTTGCTCTTGCAGTACATGTGAAATAACATACTGAATTTTCACACATGTTGAGCAACAGTCCCTTCTGATAATAAAGCTACCATTTCAGGTCTATTAAATATTCTTATTGACTTCTGTAAGTACAGTGCTATACAAAGGTTTGGGCACCCCGTTTAAAATTTCTGTTACTGTGAATAGCTCAGCAAGTAAAAGATGACCTGATTTCCAAAAGGCATAAAGCTAAAGATGACACATTTCTTTAATATTTTAAGCAAGATTACTTATTATTTCCATCTTTTACAGTTTCAAAATAACAAAAAAGGAAAAGGGCCTGAAGCAAAAGTTTGGGCGCCCTGCATGGTCAGTACTTAGTAACACCCCCTTTGTCAAGTATTACAGCTTGTAAATGCTTTCTGTAGCCAGCTAAGAGTCTTTCAATTCATGTTTGGGGGATTTTCACTCATTCTTCCTTGCAAAAGGCTTCTAGTTCTGTGAGATACTTGGGCCGTCTTGCATGCACTGCTCTTTTGAGGTCTATCCACAGATTTTTGATGATGTTTAGGTTGGGGGACTGTGAGGGCCATGGCAAAATCTTCAGCTTGTGCCTCTTGAGGTAGTCCATTGTAGATTTTGAGGTGTGTTTAGGATCATTATCCTGTTGTAGAAACCATCCTCTTTTCATCTTCAGCTTTTTTACAGACGGTGTGATGTTTGCTTCCAGAATTTGCTGGTATTTAATTGAATTCATTCTTCCCTCTACCAGTGAAATGTTCCCTGTGCCACTGGCTGCAACACAAGTGCACAGCATGATTGATCCACCCCTGTGCTTAACAGTTGGAGAGGTGTTCTTTTCATGAAATACTCCACCCTTTTTTCTCCAAACATACCTTTTCTCATTGCGACCAGAAAGTTCTGTTTTAACTTCATCAGTCCACAGGACTTGTTTCCAAAATGCATCAGGCTTGTTTAGATGTTTCTTTGCAAACTTCTGATGCTGAATTTTGTGGTGAGAATGCAGAAAAGGTTTTCTTCTGATGACTCTTCCATGAAGGTCATATTTGTGCAGGTGTCACTGCACAGTAGAACAGTGCACCCCCACTCCAGAGTCTACTAAATCTTCCTGAAGGTCTTTTGCAGTCAAACGGAGGTTTTGATTTGCCTTTCTAGCAATCCTACTGTCATGGTCCGGTCCGTTGACTACTCATTTCTGTTAATTTTCTTTCCCACGTGTTCCACTGGGCTCCTTGATTGAGGCACCTGATCCTCATTCCAACCAGCAGAATAAAGACTCTGGCTAACATCTACTCGCTGCTGGTTCATCACCTCAGCAGAGCGGCTATGCTCTGCCGAGCCCCCAAGAATAAGGGACTGTCTTCTGAGCTGCCAAGAATCAGGGACTGTCTTCATGAGCTTCTCCATGTCAAGATCCCTCCTGTTTTTGTTTGTTGTTTTGTGTTCGCCTGAGTATTGCAGGCTGTTTACCGCTGCTCCAAGCCACGATACAAATTGTCTGTTGTTGTTTGTTTTTGTCGTCTTGTGTCTGGCTGAGTGTTGCAGGCTGTTTTGCCACTGCCCCGAGCCTGAATGCGAGTGGTCTGTTGTTGTTTTGTTTTGTCGACTCCGAGTCCCAGTCCAAATCCCGGCTCTGTGTTCCAGTCAAGGCCAAGTCCTGGCTCCGTGTTCCAGTCAAGGCCAAGTCCTGGCTCTGTGTTCCAGTCAAGGCCAAATCCCGGCTCTGTGTTCCAGTCAAGTCCAAGTCCTGGCTCTGTGTTCTAGTTCTGTCCAGGTCCAGGCTGCGAGTCCAAGCTCAGTTCAGGTCCAGGCTTCCTGTCCAGTCCAAGTCCAGGTTCCGAGACCAAGTCATGTCCAAGTCCGTCTCCATGTCCAAGTCATGTCCAGGTCCATCTCCGTGCCTGTGTCGTGCACCTGGGTCCGCTTCCTGCCACTCATTGCAATACCTATGAGCAGTTCACTCGGAAAGTTTCCTTGGTCTTCAAGACCTCAACTTGACCTGCACTGTGCCTGTTAACTGCCATTTCTTAATTACATTACTAACTGAGGAAACAACTACCTGAAAACACTTTGCTATCTTCTTCTAGCCTTCTCCTGCTTTGTGGGCATCATTTATTTTAATTTTCAGAGTGCTAGGCAGCTGCTTAGCGGAGCCCATGGCTGCTGATGGTTGGGACAAGGTTTGAGGAGTCAGGGTATTTATAAAGCTTTGAAATTTGCATCACCTGGCCTTTCCTAACAATGACTGTGAACAAGCCATAGCCCTGACAAGTTAATTAAGGTCTGAGATCTTGGTAAAAGTTATCACAGAGCTCAAATCTCTTGGGGTGCCCAAATTTTTGCACGGTGCTTCTTTCCTTTTTTTCACTCTAAAAATGTACAAAACAAAAATAATACACTAATCTTGCTTAAGATGTTGAAAAGAAAGTTTGATCTTTAACTTTTGGAGATCAGTTCATCTTCTACTCACTTAACTATTCACAGTAACAGAAATTTTGACCAGGGGTGCCCAAGCTTCGCATGCAACTGTAGATGTAGTATCAAATTTAATGGACTGATATTAATTAACTGTAATGCCATCTTTTGTTATACTGGATGTTTTATGTACCTGCTGCACATTAGCATAATGTGAGGATGCAGCTCCAGGTTGCCAGTTGACCTGAATTCAATCCTGACTTTAAGTTCTATGGCATGTTCTCCCTGTGAAATAAGGGTTTTGGCTTGCTTCCCAAAGATGTGCCAATACATTAGTCAGCTAATGTGAATTACCTTTTGGGGTAGGTGAGTGGCAGAAAAAATGAGAGGAAAGTTGATGGATGTGTGAGAGAAAGGCAAATTTGCAGAAATAATAGTAAGACTCTTGGCAATGTGGAGGATCAGAGGAATCTTGGGGTCTGAGTCCATAGGACACTCAAAGCTGCTACGCAGTTTGACTCTCTGGTTAAGAAGGCATACGGTGCATTAGCCTTCATCAATCATGGGATTGAATTAACGAGCAGAGAGGTAATGTTGCAGCTATATAGGACCCTGTTCAGACTCCACTTGGAGTACTGTGCTCAGTTCTGGTCGCCTCACTACAGGAAGGATGTGGAAACCATAGAAAGGGTGCAGAGGAGATTTCCAACGATGTTGCCTGGATAGAAGAGCATGCCTTATGAAAATAGGTTGAGTGAACTCAGCCTTTTCTCCTTGGAGCGACAGAGGATGAGAGGTGACATGATAGAGGTGTGTAAGATGATGAGAGGCATTGATTGTGTGGATAGTCAGAGGCTTTTTCCCAGGGCAGAAATGGCTAACATGAGAGGGCACAGTTTTAAGGTGCTTGGAAGTAGGTACAGAGAAGATGTCAGGGGTAAGTTTTTTACACAGAGAGTGGTTAATGTGTGAAATGGGCTGTTGGCGATGGTGGTGGAGGCAGATACAGTAGGGTCTTTTAAGAGACTTCTGGATAGGTACATGGAGCTTAGAAAAATAGAGGGCTATGGGTAACCCTAGGTAATTTCTAAAATAAGGACATGTTTGGCACAAAATTGTAGGCTGAAGGGCCTGTATTGTGCTGTAGGTTTTCTATGTTTCTGTTTCTAATTACAGGGAAATCAGAATGGGATTAATATGTTGGGAGCTGGTAAGGACCTGATGTGCCTCTTTTGTAACAAGCAAGTTTGCAATGTGAGAATTGTCCATTATACATTGATGTGCAAGGTTGATTTGGAAAACTGGACTTTGTTGTCTTAAGTGGGAGTTATATTTCTGTGCAATAATTAAAAGTGCCAAAGTGGTTAAAAAGTGTTCTGTTCTTTTGACGGAATGTGCTGAAGACAATGAATAGATGTTGAGGCAGTAAAGTGAATGTGACTGAATGGAAACGAGAGAGAGAGATGATAAACTGTTGCTGCAAAGTTCACACTGTAATTTTCATCACTGTTGGTCAGAGAAAGCCTTTGGTAAACTTACCTCATGATCTCCAAATGAAAATTGCTTAAAAGTTATTTTATTCAACACCAATTCCAAAATCAAATCCCATGCCAATTAAATATTAGATTATAGAACATTGAACAGTTCAACACAATACAGGCTATTCAGCCCATGATGTTGAACCAGCCCTTTTAACATCCTCCAAAATCAATCTAACCCTTCCCTCCCACATAGTCCTGCAGTTTTTCCTCATACATGTGCCTATCTAAATCTCATATATGTCCCTAATATCCTAATGTATCTGCCTGTACCAACACTCCTGGCAATGTACTCCACACACACACACACACCACTCATTGTGTTAAAAAACAAACCTGCCTCTGATATCACCCCTTTAACATTCCCCCAATCACCTTAAAGTTTTGCCCCCTTATATTAGTTATTTCCACATTGGGAAATAATCTTTGGCTATACATTCGATCAATACCTCTTCTCATCTTTTGCATCTCTATCAAGTCACATTTCATTCTCTCTTCTCTCCAAAGTGTAAAGCCCTACCTTGCTCAACCTATCCTCTTAAAACATGCTTTCTCATTCAGGCATCATCGCTGCACCTGCTCTAGAGTTTCCACATCCTTCTGATTTGGTGATCAGAACACCTGTGTTTCTACACACTTTTAAGAAATATGCCATCAACCCTGTTTTCTGCCTTCAAGCTGGCTTCCTGACTGTAATGACTACTGCTCTAAAAATGCAAAACAAGGAAAGAAACTTACTGGAAATTATACCTTAGCTTCTTCCTCTTTGGGCTGAAGCCTCTTGAACCAAAGCCTCAGACCCCCACTCTAGCACTGTCTATTTCAACGATTGCTGCTCCCACAATGACTGCTCTGCTTAATCCTAACTTTCTATTGGCCCTTGCCAAGTGCCTAATTATCTACTGATCTTCAACCTGCCATAAGGTCCCAAACAGGCCCCTCTTGCTTTTTAAATCTCACACTCATTCATTGCAAGCAATGACTCGCATGATCTCAAACCCACTGTTATTGTTGTACCAAAACAAAGCATTTGCCTTACCTCTAGCAAATTCCTGAAAGCAGTGATGGAATAATTGGCAACCAAGAAAAAATTTGCAGATCATGGAAATCAAAGTATACACACAAATTGCTGGAGGAACTCTGCAGGCTAGGCAGTATCAATGGAAAAGAGTAAACAATCAATGTTTCGGGCCAAGACCCTTCATCTGATGAAGGATCTCGGCCTGAAACGTTGATTGTTTACTCTTTTCCATAGATACTGCTTAGCCTGCTGAGTCTGATGAAGGGTCTCAGCCGAAAACATCGACCATTTACTCTTTTCCATAGATGTTGTCTGGCCTGCTGAGTTCCTCCAGGAATTTGTGTGTATTGCTGGAATAATTGGCAAGATCATTTGCTTTTTATGTGTGTTAAGGTGTCTCGAAGCACAATCCAAAGATAAGCAACAAAATCAACTGATGCTATGAGGTGCTTTATGTGCTGGAGAAGTTTAGTATCTCCGAAATACAGCACTACAGACTATGAAGCATCTTCTCCAACACTGCTCATCAAAACCAAACTGGATGATCTATAGCGTATTTTGAACAGTATGTAAAAAGCCCCTTTGGATATGGATGGTGATGATATCACGTGTAGACGCTGAGTAAGCACCATGTATTTCTGTGCCTAAAATAAAGTAAATGCTGTTGCCTTGAAACTCCTAATGCTTTAAGGAAAAATATTATTATGGTTGGACCTTAATCAAACACATTACAATTTTAGCAACAAGAGTATTCTTCAGCAACAGTAGGGTTTGCCACTGTGAAAAAAGTTGACAAGGCAAAAATTATCATTGGACACCAAATGGACTAACCATGCATCATCACAGTATTCTGGAGAAGACACCGTGGTTGACAGGTAAAAGGAGCAGAAATGGTAGAAGCATTTCCACACATTGTAGCTCTTAACTGTAACAGAAGTGATGAATCTTGGTGTACAAGTAGATTTTTATAGAGTGAAATATATTGAAGACCAGGCTGATGTTATCATGAAAGCCAAATGTTTAGAAAATGATACAGCTTCATTCTTGCCAGGGAATGACTCAATACTATTGCAAATTTTTGTGAGGTCAGGTAATGTTATCCTGTTTAAAAATGAGAAATGGAAAGCCTTTGATCTATGAAACTGCATTTAGGTTAGCAAATCTCTATTGGTTTACCATGTTGTGATGAGCATTGTAACTGTAATATTTCCAAATAATATCTTCAGCAATGTAATGGATAATAGGCAAGAACAATCTATAGGCATTGCAATTAAAGAAAGTGAACATTATAGCATTCAAATTATAAAATAAATTATAATAACTATCTTCAGTGTGAAGAAATGCTGTAATTTCTGAATTGCAAAGCATTCTCTCATTAGCAGTCACCAGCCTTTACTAGTGGGCTGCAGTTCCAACAGTTGCTGTTTCTAGGATGTAAAGGTGGCCAGTTTTGCTGATTAAGTGGTTAATTATTATTCACAGCAAATTATAAGTACTGATGCTCTATCCAGATTACCCTGTGAATCTTCTGACAATGGACGTAAAGGTCCTATTTTTACACTGTGATCTGTAGATGAGGATTTCAATATCACAGCCACTGGAACCATAAGACCATAACACATAGGAGCCGAATTAAGCCATTCAGCCCATTGAGTCTGTTCCACCATTTCATCATGGCTGATCCAGGATGCCATTCAACCCCATACACCTGCCCTCTTACCATATCCCTTGATGCCCCGACCAATCAGGAATCTATCAACTTAAGCTTTGAATATACCCATGGTCTTGGCCTCCACCGCAGTTTGTGGTAGAGCATTCCACAGACTCACCACTCTTTGGTGGCACGGTAGCGTAGTGGTTAGCACAATGCTTTACAATACAGGCAACCGAGGTTCAATTCCCATTGCCGCCTGTAAGGATATTGTATGTTCTCCCCGTGACTGGGTGAGTTTCCTCCGTGTTCTCCGGTTTCCTCCTACAGTCCAAAGATGTACCAGTTGGTAGGTTAATTGGTCATTACAAATTGTCCCGTGGTTAAACACTGGAGATTGCTGGGTGCCGTGGCTCGAAGGACCAGGTGGCCTGCTCTGTATCTTAAAAAATTTAAATTCCTCCTCAGAATCAGAATCAGTTTACTATCACCAGCGTGTGTCTTGGAATTTGGTAACTTAGAGCAGCAGTTCAATGTAATACATAACCTAGCAAAGAAAAAAAATAATAATAAATAAATAAGTTACCGTATATGTATATTGAGTAGATTAAAAATTGTGCAAAAACAGAAATATATATATTTAAAAAGTGAGGTAATGTTCACAGGTGCAATGTCCATTTATGAATCAGATGGCAGAGGGGAAGAAGCTGTTCCTGAATCACTGAGTGTGTGCCTTCAGGCTTCTGTACCTCTTACCTGATGGTAACAGTGAGAAAAGGGCATGCCCTGGGGACTGGAAGTCCTTAATAATAGATGCAACGTTTTTGAGACAATGTTCCTTGAAGGTGTCCTGGGTACTTTATAGGCTAGTGCCCAAGATGGAGCCAACTAAATTTCCGACCCTCTACAGCTTCTTTTGGTCCTGTGCATAGAACCCCTCATATCAGACAGTGATACAGCCTGTCAGAATGCTCTCCATGGTACATCTATAGAAGTTTTTGAGTGTTTTTGTTGACATACCAAATCTCTTCAAACTCCTAATGAAGTATAACCACTGTATTGCTGCCTTTATAACTGCATTGATATGTTGGGACCAGGTTAGGTCCTCAGAGATCTTGACACCCAGGAACTTGAAACTGCTCACTCTCTCCACTTCTGATCCCTCTGTGAGGATTGGTATGTGTTCCTTTATCTTACACTTCCTGAAGTCCACAATCAGCTCTTTCGTCTTACTGACATTGAGTGCCAGATTGTTGTTGTGGCACCACTCCACTAGTTGGCTTATCTCACTCCTGTACACCCTCTCATCACCACCTGAGATTCTACCAACAATGTTGGTATCATCAGCAAATTCATAGATGGTATTTGAGCTATTTCTAGCCACACAATCATGGGTACAGAGACAGTAGAACACTTCTGTTCTTAAAGGTCACCCCTGAATTTTGCAGATGTGCCCTCTAGTTCTGGATACCCCCACCAGAGGAAACATTCTCTTTATCCATATCCACTTTATCTAGTCCTTTCAACATTCGGTAGGTTTCAATGAGATCCCACCCTTTCCACCATTCTTCTAAATTCCAGTGAATACAGGCCCAAAGCTGCCAAACGTTTCTCATATGTTAAACTCTTCGCTTCCCCGTGAACCTCATCTGGACTCTCTCCAACAACAATACATCTTTTCTGAGGTAAGGGGGCTAAAACTGTTGACAATATTCCAAGTGCGGCCTGACTAGTGTCTTATAAAGCTTCAATATTATCTCCTTGTTTTTATATTATATTCACCTTGAAATAAATGCCAACATTGCATTTGCCTTCTTTACCACAGACTCAGCCTATGAATTAACCTTCTGGGAGTCTTGCACAAGGACTGCTAAGTCCCTTTGCCTCTCTGATGTTTGAAGGTTCTTCAGGTGATTCAGCAACTCACCACCAAAGCAAGTGCTCAGACACACTCTGTAAGGATTGACCAGCTTGGAGAAGTACACAAATGTTTGATTTGCAACCTCACTTTGGAGGTGATGGAAAGGCAGCAAGGGAAGCAAAAGACAAGGGCCTGAGGTAAATGATAAGTAACACGAGTGAATCTGCAGATGCTGGAAATAAATAAAAACACAAAATGCTGGCAGACCTCAACAGGCCAGACAGCATCTATGGGAGGAGGTAGTGACGACATTTCGGGCCGAAACTCTTCATCAGGAGACTTATAATCAGGAAATGATAAGTAAGTTCAGTTGATGGAAAGTGCTAAGGTCAACGTGACCTCAGTCTAATCATCCATCCATGTCATTCATTAAGGCAGTTGTTGTGCTTCAGAAATATCTTGATACACTAAACACAGGAGGGAACCTAGCTAAAGATAATGAAGAGATGTATGCTGATGAATCTATTCCTGGTGCTGATGGAGTTACTGCTATGGAGACAGATATAAGTTAGGCCAATAGGATCTAAGTTTTTTGGCTCAAAGACTTAATCCTTTGTCTTAATGCATACATTGTCAGAAACTGAGGAAGTCAAACCAATTAAGGAAGCCATTTCATAAGGAATCCTTAATTGCTGAGTATATCTGGAAAATGAGGCATTTATGTATAATGCATAAATATTAGTGGGCATAGAACACAATAACATCCCATCTTCATGTGCCTTCCTAATCTACCAAGGTACACGTAGTGGCTTTATGGATGGAATCGAGTCTAGTGGTGGGGAAGTTGATGCCACTAGCTTGCAACACCAGGGACCTGGCTTTGATCTTAACCTGCAATGCCGGCTGTATGGAGCTTACATGTTCTCTTTGTGACTTCCTGCGTTCCATGTGGGTGATTTGGTTTCCCCTTGCATCTCAGAAATTTTTCTGGTTGGTTGGTTATTCGTTGTAAATTGCCGGAGTTTGGGTAAGTGGTAAGAAAAAGCAAAGACAAATTGATAGGCATATGAAAGAGAATAAGTTCCAGGAGTACAGGGGGACAAGAATAGGGAATGAAACTAATGGGATTGCTTAGCTGACAATGGGTTGGATGGTCTCATTCTATGCTATATTGTGTTAGCACAAATAATTCCAGCATAGTATGAATTCCACCCAAAATACATTAGCCTTTCAACTATCATTCATCCACATTAATGGTGTTATCCATATGGGGTATGTTGATACAAAGGTTGGTAGAGGAAGGTGCTCTAAATACGTCTCCAGAGTTGGATGCATATAGCTAATGCATTATAATAAATCACATCTCCACATTCTATCCTTGCCCCCATACTGTAACTCAATATTCAGAGGCATAACTTCAAAGGGAAGAGAGAACAATAATGGCTTTTCCCTTTTGCTATTGCCACTGATATGTCTAGATCCATTGTGTTTCATCCTTTGGCGATTTGGCCTATTGTTCGCCTTAGATAAAGTATGACAGTAGAGGGATTCAGGGAATGCTTGTGGCATCCACTTACTGTCATTAGTGCCACAATGCCTGCATACTCAGACAGGGGAGTCAGACATGCATTTAGCTAGACTAAACATGGAGAAGACTAGCTTCACTAATGAGGTCCCGGGAATGTAATGTTGCATTGTTCATGGGTCCATGCAGCACATTTCATCAGCATCTGCTTTAGTTGCACTTGTTCTTAACTTCCAAGTCACTGAGCAATTTCAGGTTGCCACTGGGAATCTTGCACAAATTGGTAAAATGCCTTAGTATTGAAGAAAAGCAAGAACATATACAAAACAAGTTATCAGGCCATCTCACACAAGTGTATTGTTGAGGTCGAACATGATTTCCACCTTCCACCTAATATGTAACATTTGTAAAATTTGAGTAAATATCAATTTAAAAAGATATACTGATATTCTGAAACTCCCAGAGATCATAATTTCACAAAACAATTAGCTATTGCATAAAGTTTCTGTTTACTATCTATTAATCTTATGGACTAACTTTCAAAGACTCTTATTATGTTTTGTAACTCCAAAACATGAAAACTATTTGAACGTAAATATGGAACCAGGAATACATGTCTAAGTTCGTTTATACTTCAAGCAAGTGACACGCATATCACGTGGTAGTGTCATGACATATGCAATTCATGTGCTTTTACATGAACAAGAATGCTTAGCCAAACAATATATTTAAAATATTACTCAACTATTACCAAAATATTAAATGCACAAAACTCCTCCCAGCTTAGCCATAAACTCCAGCTCAATATAGAATGCAATTCATCTTGTATACAAGATATTCATCTTGTATATATCTTGTATTCATCTTTTTTAATTACTATACAGACAACCACAGCATAATAAATTATAAATGGTGCCATTCAGGCCTAAAGATTTAATTGCTGTGTAAAGGCTTTCATGTTCTTGTGGGATAACATTTTTCCTGACAAGGGGAAATCACTCAGCTTGGCAAGTGAGACTTGACGGGTGAAACAATCACGGGTTCTGGGGCTTCCTCCGTGGTGGCTACAGGAGTTCACTCTGGGACTGCAGGAAGTGGTTCTGACAGCTGTGGCCACCTTTCTTTTCTGACTCTGCTCTGCTCAACTGATCAATGCGTCATCTCCAGATGATATCAGACATAATGTCCACTGTATAGGAGAATGGTCCAGTTCTGTCCTTAATCTTTCTGAATACTCACTTTCGATCAGCTCTGTAGTTCCTCGCCAGGACTGTTTGTCCATGAGTGAAACATCAAGCCTCCACATGTCTTATTCTATTCACTTTCAGGAATGACTGAAATGGTTCTGCAACAAACTGTGGTCTATTGCCACTGACTAAATGTTCTGGAACCCCAGTCCTTGCAAAGAGGCTTCTCAACTCGTCAACAGTGTGTGAGGCTATAGCGCAGACTATTGGGAACACCTCTGGCCACTAGTACCAAGAAATTTGTACTCATGAAAGGTCTGGCAAAATCTACTGACAGGGCAGTACAGGCATTTCCCAGGGATGGAGAGGCATTGCTCTGGGCATGTTCTGGACCTAATGACATTTCACACAATGCACAGCAAGCCGTTCGATCTGCTGATCTATTCCAGGGCACGAGACCAACACTTTCATCTTAACCTTGTCTAGATGACTGGTATGTAGCTCCTCATGCATTTTAGCTCTCAGCTTGGATGGTACAATAACTCCCAATCCCCACATAAGGCAACCCCCATCAAGGGCTAGGCAAGATCATCTTGGTGCGAGTTAAAAAAGGGGAAACTGGAATTTCTGCTGCACATTCGAGCCATTTTAGGTTGCCATGTAGAACTCAGACTTTATTGGTTTCCCTTTGGATCCTCTCTGTCATAATAGGGAGAATTTCAATTTACATTAGGGAGAATATGTCAAGGGGAGCATCCTCTTCTGTAAATTTTTCAGGTATTTCCTTTTCCAAGGGTAAACAGGACAATCATTTCCATGATTAGTTGTCCTTTTGAATGTGATCTTGTAATTGCGTCCTCCAAGAAACAGAGCCCATTTCTACTTTGGTGCGGCTACTGTTAGTGGAACACCCCCCCCCCCCCCCGATTGAAATTGGACTCATGGATTGAAATTGGGTGTTTGCTTCCTTCACACATATCATGTGAGTTGATTGCACCTATACCATAAAGTCAAAGCGTCACAGGAAATCTTCACTGGATGATATGATCATAATTTCTGAATACAGGATCTGACGTCACCATTTCCTTTACATTTTGGAAAGCCATCTCACACTGCTTTGTCCTTTGCCATTTCTTCCTGTTCTGTAGTAATAGGTTCAAGGGGTGGAGCACAGTAGCCAGGTTTGGCAGGAGCCTATTATAGTAATTGCCAAATCCTAAAAAGGACCACAAATGAAACATGTCCTTTGGCCTTGGGACATCCACCACTGCTTGCATTGTCTCAGCACACTTGCATCATCCTTGAGCATCAAAAATATGGCCACAGTAAGTGATGCCTAGTTTAAAGGATTTACACTTGTTGCATCATGCTCTGAACCCATCATCTTCTAATCTTTTTAACACTGTCTTCAGATGTTTGAGATGTTCCTTGTCATCCTTACCAATAACAATGATGTTGTCCAGGTAACACTGAGGCCTGGGCATCCTTGCAGCACCTGGTCCAAAGCTTCCTGCCAGAGTACAGGTGCAGATGCTACTTCAAAAATAAGTATATTATAGCAATAAAGCCCTTTGGACTCTCTTTCCATCTCCATCTGTAGCTAAGTCTCAGCTAAGTCCACTTCAATGAAGTGTTACCATCCAGAAAGGCTTGCAAAGATATCCTCTATTTTGGGCAGGTGGACAGACACATTCTTCTTTTGCTGCTTGGGCCACTGGCATTGCCCATGGGCTCCACTCAACCTTGGAATGAATTCCTTCGGCCTCCATGCGGTCTAGCTCACTGGTTACTTTATTTCGGATGGTGAAAGGAACCGGATGGGAATTGCAAAACAGGGTGGTGGCATTTTCATTTAACGTTAATGTGCTTGAACTTTTCAATGCCATCCTTGGTAGCAGCAGTCAAACTTCTAAGCAAACTGTATCCTTCAGAAGCTTCACAAAACTACTTCTTTCACTTCTTTTATGTCTTCTTCTTTCCAATATGGTTCTACTCCTGTTGGAAATGGTTATCTACATTTTGGTGGTGTGTTTTCAGGACAATTGAGTGATCAGCAGGGTAGAAAAGCACAAAAGCCTGATCGGTTCACAGCCTTGGTGCCTCAGAGAAAGGAATAAACATTTGCAGGAGAGCGAGCAAAACCAGCACAACCCTTGTCTCTGTCTCCGACACTCGGGCTTCCAGCGATCTGGGCCGATGTTTAAATTGTCCAAGCACCAAGTAGTGCCTTGCTCCAGGACCCAGATCCAGGCAGAGCCACACACCTGGGCCCCCCAGTCCAAAGTGGCTTTCAATCTCAGCAAATTGGATTGGTGCTTGGAGCAATCAAATCTTGCACCTGGGTTAGGTGGTTGGGCATCAAAACTCTTCCTTATTGACTCCTCTCCGAATCACTCACTCCATCTCTAACAGCAATATGAACTCTATCTGCAATCTGGCTTGAACACGTTGTGCCTCGCCATACCCTATCATGGCTCACCCACCGAAGCAGCCTCGACTTGTCCTGCCTTCTCACTGTCTATGGCAATAGTTCACTACAACTTGCTTCAGAAAAGGTGTTATAAGAAATGTTTTTAATCGAATGCTTTGCCTTATCATCTTTGGTAGTGCCATCTTAAACCATCAGACAGAATCTTTTAAAGTAATTCACGGTAATAAATGAACGCTGAATCTTTGAATCTTTGATTGTCTTTAAACCAATGCACTCAGCAAATTGGCACTCACTTCTCATCGACTATTCCACTTACTTTAAATTACTGCTCAATTTGCTCCATATACAATACCCACTTATCTGTTGTGTAATCAAATGCATCAATCTTTCTGATGTAGCCAGCCATCTCTGCTCTTTTTCTTAAATGATCATTATCACCTGTAAGTCTTTGTTCATGAAACAGTGGATTTTTCCATTTTATGCCTTTTTTAACTCAATTATCTTCCCTTTTGCAAAGGAAACACGATGCTCCACAGAGAGAAAAAAAACATGCAGATTTTTTTTTAACTCAATCATTTCTTACTGCACATTTTTTTAAAACTTACACCTCTCTGAGCATTTCAACAGATTGTCTTGGGTTCTTGGATTCATTTAAAACTTCCTTTTCACCAGTATTATGTTTTATAACTCCAAAACAAAAAAAACTAATTGAAAGGAAACATGGAGCCAGGAATGAGAATCCAAGTTTATTTTTACTTAAAGTGAGGCACATATATATCATGTGTTAGCTTTGGGACATCTACAATCCATATATTTTTACATGTAACCAGTGATTAATTATTTAAATGAGCAAGAATGCTTAATCAAACAACCAGCCTCCTCTGTGGTGGTTGTGGGAGTTGACTCTGGGACTGCAGGATGTGGTTCTGACAGCTCTGGACAGCTTTCACTCTAAAAATTGACTCCGATCATTTCAACTGATCGAAGTGTCATCACCAAATGATATCAGAAGCAATATCCACAGTGTAGAAGAGTGATTCAATTCTCTCCTTCATCTTTCCAGTTACCCACTTTTGATCCTTCTGAAGACCCTTGCCAGGACTGCTTTTCCAGGAGTGAAACATTGAACCTCCTTGTTTGAGGAGCCTTCAATTGTTTTAGCTGTTTGCCTTGCATACACTTTCTGAGATTGGGTTTGAGGAGATCCAGGCATGAACACAGGAGATGACCCAGTAAGAGCATAGCTGGTGAGCTGTTGGACGTAGAGTGTGCTGTACCGTGATATGTAAGGAGGAAATTGGCGAGCTTATGATTCATTGTAGTGTATTCTGCTGACATTGCTTGCAATGCATTCTTTAAACTCTGGATAATCCTTTCTGGCAAGACTTTTGTTGCTGGGTGATATGATGCAGGTGTAAAATGTCTTATTCCATTCATTATCGGGAATGACTGAAAACAGTTCTGCAACAAACATCGTCTCTGACTAAGTGTTCTGGAACACCTGTCCTAGAGAAGAGGCTTCTTAACATATCAACAGTGTATAAGGCTGTAGTGGAAGCTAATGACAACACTTCTGGCCACTTTCTAGATCCATCCACTACTATCAAGAAATTTGTGCCCATGAATGCTCTGGCAAAATCCACATGAATCCTCTGCATGGGCAATGCAGTCCATTCTTAAGAATGGGGCGGCACTGCTTTTGACATCCTCTCGCGTGTTGGCACACCAAACAGTGCATGACAAGCTGCTCAATGTGCTGATCTATCCCAGGTCACCAGACAAAGCATCGAGCCAACATTTTAATCTTGATCATGCCTAAATATCTGGCAAGTAGCTCCTCCAACACTTTAGCTCTCAGCTTGGAGGAAAATGGGGGAACTGGAAATTCTGCTGCACGTTCCAGCCACTTTTGGTTGCCATATAGACCTGAGATAATGAGGAGTCTTTTCTGGTTTCCCTTTCAG
Organism: Hemitrygon akajei; assembly: GCF_048418815.1. Classification (NCBI taxonomy): domain Eukaryota; kingdom Metazoa; phylum Chordata; class Chondrichthyes; order Myliobatiformes; family Dasyatidae; genus Hemitrygon; species Hemitrygon akajei. Next base: position 57,681,926 of record NC_133137.1, read on the forward strand.
ATATCTCTGTCATAATAGGAAGACAATTAGGGAAAATACATCAAGAGGATTGTCCTCTTTTGTAAATTCTTCAGGTATTTCCTTTTCCAAGGGTAAGCAGGACAATCCATTAGCATTTTCATGATTAGTTGTCCTCTTGAATTTAATCTTGTAATTGTGTTCTCCAAGAAATGGAGCCCATCGCTGTATTTGTTCTGCTGCGATTAGTGGAACTGCCTTCTGTGGGCGCTAGTGGTTGATGAATAGTAATAAGAGTAAACTCTCTCCCACACAAGTACTGATTGAAGCATTTTACACCCCAGAGCAGACTCAGGGCCTCTCTGTCAATCTGTGCTTTTTTTTTCTTGGCAGTGGTAAGGGATCACCCATAATATGTGACATAACTGCAGTATTTATGGTGAGAAACACTTTGAACTCTTCTTCCATCTCCATCAGTAGGGAGGCCTTGGCTAATTCCACTTTGTTGAAACATTTCTCTTCAGAAAAGTTTACAAAGATATCCTCTATTCTGGACTGAGGGTATTGATCTACTTCTGGTACTGGGTTGATGGTGACATTAAAGTCACCACAGATCCTGTCAGACCCATCCTTTCTAGCTACAGGTACCACTGGCATTGCCCATGGGCTCCACACAGCCTTGGAAAGAACTCCTTCAAACTCCATGCTATCTATATCACTGGCGACTTTGTTGCAGATAGTAAAAAGAACCAGCTTTTCAAACCTTGTGTGTGGCATTTTCATTTTTCTTTGATATGTTTGAGTTTCCAATGCCATCCTTGAACACTGCTTGTGGTATCATTGAATGCCTTTCTTAGTTTGCTTTCAGTTGATTCTATTCCGGGAGATGAGGCATGCAAACGTTGGATGGATCTCCAATCAAATTATAATTGCCTCAGCCAATCATGGCCTCACAACACTGGCCTTCCTGTTTTTACCGCATACAAATTCAATTTGGCTTGTTCGTTGTGGTACTTTACTGTTATGATTGTCATTCCCAAAGGATTAACCTTTTCTCCAATAAAAGCTCAAGACCTGAAGGCTTCAGCTCAGTATCTTTGAAATGCTGTTCAAAGTCATTTTGTGGAATGACTGAAGCAGCCAAGCCAGTGTCCAATTCCATTTTAATTAATTTGCTGATCACTTCTGATGTAAGCCATATTACTTGTCTCTTGTTAGTTTTCACATTGCAGATCTCAAGGCAATGTGTGTCACTCCCATCAATATCAAATTGTTCATAAACAGCATACAGATTAGTGCTCTTTTTGAAATTGTAACTTGACTTTATATCATTTTTTCTTCCCTGTACAGTCTATTTATTTTTTGCTGCCTGACATGCACTTTTTCTGTGTCCCACTTTGTTGCATTTTCTGCAAATTTCACCTTTTAACCTGTATTGTTCTAGTTTATGTGAGCCCCTGCCACTTTGGTAACACAATTTGTTTGCCTAGGCAGGTTTTTGTTTAAACATTACAATTTTGCTCATGCTCACTTTTATTCCTGACTGTAACTCCATTGTGCCTCTGGCTGCTGTTTCCCTTGATACAGTGATAGCAACTGTTCTTTTAAATGTCAATTTTGCTTCAGTTAGGAGCTGTTTTTGAATGCTTTCTTGAAAGATTCCACAAACTAAGTGATCTTTCAGTGTATCATTAAGCCTATTATTAAACTGACAATGCTTGGACAATTTCTTTAATTCAGCCAGGTAAGCTGAAATGCATTCCCGTTCCTTTTGATTCAGCTTATGAAGCCAAAAGCATTCTACGATCAACAATGATTTTGATTCTAAATGATGACTGTTTACTCTTGTCCATGGATGCTGCTTGACCTACTGAGTTCTTCCAGCATTTTGTGTGTGTTGCTCTGGATCTCCAGCATCTACAGATTTTCTTGTGTTTGTCTGCTCTATATGTTCCTGTATTACGTTCACAATAACAGCCAAGAACATTTCAGCTGGATTGGTTGGAGCAGTTAAACTTCTAAAGAAACTGTATACTCTTCTATCAATTGCACTCAGCAACTTTGGCACATGTTTTTCATTGGCTATTTCATTTGCTTCAAAATACTGCTCAACTCATTCAGTATACATCAAACAGTTATCTGTTGTACAATCGAATGCATCTATATTTCCAATGTAGCCAAGCATTTCTGCTTTTTTAACTCGAATGTCTCTTTCCCTTTCCAAAGAAAAATGTACTGCACTTCAACAAGCAGGTAATCACTGCAGGTTCATTTTAAAACTTCCTCATTGCCACTATTATGTTTTGTAATTCCAGAAACTAATCACAAGAAAAACACAAGAGTCAGGATGGCATCTGCTTTGCTTCTTTTCCTTTTTCTTAGTGAGGTGGTCACATATGACATGGCGGCATATTGACATATGCTATTCACGTACTTCTAACATATAGAGGATAAGAGTATATATGCATAAAGGATAAGGAGGATAAATATATATAGAGAATAAAGAGAATAAAATGTGAAAGAATAGGACCTATCAAGTGTGTTAGAGGGAAAGTGTGTATGGAACCATAATGAATAGCAGAGGTACTTAATGAATATATTACTGCAGATTTCACTATGGAAAAGGATCTTGGTGATTGTAGTGATAAATTGCAGTGGACTGAAAAGCTTGAGCATGTAGATATTAAGAAAGAGGTTGTGCTAGAGCTTTTGAAAAGCATCAAGTTAGATAAGTCATCAGGAGCAGATGAGATGTAACCCAGGCTGCTGTGGGAGGTGAGGGAGGAGATTGCTGAGCCTCTGGTGATGGTCTTTGCATCATCAATGGGGATGGGAGAGGTTCCGTAGGATTGGAGGGTTGCGGATGTTGTTCCTTTATTCAAGAAAGGGAGTAGAGGTAGTCCAGGAAATTATAGACCACTGAATCCTGAGAGGCAGGATTTATAAACATTTGGAGAGGTATAATATGATTAGGAATAGTCAGCGTGGTTTTGTCAAGGGCAGGTTGTGTCTTATAAGCCTGATTAAATTTTTTGAGGATGCGACTAAACACATTGATGAAGGAAGAGCAGTAGATGTAGCATATATGGATTTCAGCAAGGGATTTGATAAGGTACCACATGCAAGGCTTATTGAGAAAGTACAGAGGCATGGGATCCAAGGGGACATTGCTTTGTGGATCCAGAACTGCCTTGCCAACAAAAGGCAAAGCGTGCTTGTAGACGGGTCATATTCTGCATGGAGGCCAGTGACCAGTGGTGTGCCTCAGGGATCTGTTCTGGGACCCTTACTATTTGTGTTTTTTATAAATGACCTGGATGAGGAAGTGGAAGGATGGGTTAGTAAGTTTGCTGATGACACAAAGGTTGGAGGTGTTGTGGATAGTGTGGAGGGCTGTCAGAGGTTACAGCGGGATATTAATAGGATCCAAAACTGGGCTGTGAAGTGGCAGATGGAGTTCAACCCAGGTAAGTGTGAAGTGGTTCATTTTGGTAGGTCAAATATGATGGCAGAATATAGTATTAATGGTAAGACTCTTTGCAGTGTGGAGGATCAGAGGGATCTTGGTGTCTGTGTCCATAGGACTCTCAAAGTAGCTGCACAGGTTGATTCTGTAGTTAAGAAGGCATACGGATGTATCAGCCTTCATCAATCGTGGAATTGAATTTAGGAGCTGAGAGGTAATGTTGCAGCTATATAGGAACCTGGTCAGACCTCACTTGGAGTACTGTGCTCAGTTCTAGTCGCCTCACTACAGGAAGGATGTGGAAGCCATAGAAAGGGTGCAGAGGAGATTTACAAGGATGTTACCTGGATTGGGGCGCATCCCTTATGAGAACAGGTTGAGTGAACTTGGCCTTTTCTCCTTGGAGTGAAGGAGGATGAGAGGTGACCTGACAGAGGTGTATAAGATGATGAGAGGCATTGATCGTGTGGATAGTCAGAGGCTTTTTCCCAGAGCTGAAATGGTTGCCACAAGAGAACGCAAGTTGAAGGTCCTGGGGACTAGGTACAGAGGAGATGTCAGGGGTAAGTTTTTTACTCAGAGTGGCGAGTGCATGGAATGGGTTGCCAGCAAAGGTGGTGGAGGGGGATACAATAGGGTCTTTTAAGAGACTTTTGAATAGGTACATGGAGCTTAGAAAAATAGAGGGCTATGGGTAAGCATTGTAATTTCTAAGGTAGGCATGTTCGGCACAACTTTTTGGGCCGATGGGCCTGTATTGTGCTGTAGGTTTTCTATGTTTCTATGTTTCTATATAACCCATAATGAATTATGAATTAATGAATGAAATTAATTTATTTCGGTCAGTACAAACAGAACAAAAAACATCATTTACAACGATGTTTTCATAACAATGATTTCATAGGACAAAATTACAACAAAAAAACATAGATACTCTTTCAAACAGACCGAAAGGGTGTAGGCCGAAGCTACAACTTATTATGCTTACCCCTCTTACTTATACAACAACATATTTGGTGTCAATAATCACATTAAAAACAAAAAAATCATAATCTTTTAATACAAAATCCAATTCCAAATATCATTTATTTACATCCCTCCCATTCATATTAAATCATGTATTTCATTTTTGTTCATTAAATAATTTTTGAATAAGTTTTAAACTTGTTAAGTGTAGTGCATGTTCTTAAATTCTTACTGCAACTGTTCCATAGATTCACCCCTCTGACTGAAATACAATGATTTTTTACATTTGTTCTTATCCTTTGTTTTTGAAATATACATGTTCCTCTCAAATCACATTGACTTTCCTCATTTTAAACAACCTTTGGATACTGTCTATTTTTTACTTTATACATAATTTGTATTATTTTAAAATCTACAAAATCTCTGAATTTTGAAGTATTTAGTTGAATAAATAATGGATTGGTTGGTTCATGATAACTTGTCTTATTTACAATTCGTATAACTTTCTTTTTGAGTAGAAAAAGAATGTGAACAAAGAATAGTTAATCAAACATTATTTTATCATATTACTCAAAATATTACTGAAATATAAAGTACACTACACACCCATCTACAATCTGAAGATTTTACACACCTCTGTAAGGTCATCCCCTCTATCTCCTATGCCCTAAGAAATGAAGTCCCAGCCTAACCACACTTTTAATATAAATCAGGCCTTGAGTCCTGGCAGAATCCTCATAAACATGCTGCACAGATACTTTTTGTTGTTCTTGGCTCAGCCCTCATTTTCCTCAGAAGAGTGTATGGTGAAAGAGGACATGCCCTCAATGGACTGCCAAGTTTTGGAGTGGCTTGTGACTAACCCCACTGCTGGTGGTGGCATCCGTCGGTCTCGAGAGATCATGAATCTGCGCCCGCAGTTTCCAGGGCGCAGGCCTGGGCATGGTTGTATGGGAGACCGGCAGTTGCCCAAGCTGCAGGCCTTCCCCTCTCCACGCCACAGATGTTGTCCAAGGGAAGGGCACTAGGACCCAAGCAGCTTGGCACTGGTGACATCGCAGAGCAACGTGTTGTTAAGTGCCTTGCTCAAGGACACAAACACACTGCCTCAGCTGAGGCTCGAACCAGTGACCTTCAGGTTACTAGTCTGATGCCTTGCCCACTAGGCCACGCGCCAACACAAACCCCACTAGCAACTAGGATATTAGTTCCTATTAACGGAAGAAAATAAGATCAGGAGTAAGTCACCTGGTTCCTTAAACCTACCATGCTATTAAATATGGTCATGGCTGATCTGCCCCAAGTCTCTTCTCCTCTTCTTTGTCACTTCCCACATCTCCTCAATTTCTGAATTTTTAAAGATACTTATCACTTCCTCTTTAAATGCTCACAAAGGTTCAGTCTCCACAACCTTCCGGGCTAGAAAATTCCAGATATTCACCACCTTCTGTGAACATTTCCTGCATACTTCACTGCAAATGACAAAATATCGTTCAAGATTCTCGCACTAAATCTTGACATTGAGCCTTTGGCATTCCTTCAGGACCATAAGAGATAAGAGCAGAAGAAGGCCATTCAGTGTATCACATCTATTCCTCATTCCACAGTGGCTGACATATTATCCCTTTCAAACCCATTCTCCTGTCTTCTCACCACGACCTCTGATGCCTTTACTAGTCAAGAATCTATCAACCTTCACTGTAAATATACCCGATGAGTTGGCCTCCTCAGCTGTCGGTGACAATAAATTCCACAGATTCACCACCCTCTGGCTAAAAAGATTCCATCTCATCTCTATTCTAAAGAGATGTTCTTCTATTCTGAGGTTGTACTCACTGGTCCTAGACTCCCCCGCTACAGGAAACTGGCATTGAAAGAGACATCCAGCTCTCAGAGAATGTGAGCTGAAGGAATTTAATTTCATGACCATGGAATAGTCCTTGTTATTCATGTAGAAATCATGGCAATTAAAAACTGCCATGAGGTTGTCACCTATTATTTCCCAACCATTGGGAATGCTGTAGTTCTTACAAATTCATGTATTTTCTTCAGCTGTTGGCCCTGTTCAAGTAGAGAGAGACAAGTATATTAATACAATAGTGAGCTGCAGATTGTAACAAATGGGAGAAACCACATATAACTTGGAAGTTCATGAAGACAGAGATCGTTATGGAGAAGTTCAGGTATTGATGTATGGGCTGGTCTTTGCACATTGGCAGTTCCACAACTTTGTGACCACTGCCTTTCAAAACCTTATTTTCTTATAAGCTGCCAAGTAGTGTGTTCCATGGATGCCCTTTAGTGATTGGATTTGCAGAAATGAGTCCTCCTTAAACTATAAGACAGAAGAGCAGAATTGGTCTGCTCCATCATTTAATCATGGCTGATTTATTATCCCTCTCAATCCCATTCTGCTGGCTTTTCCACCTTACACTTAACTGCTTTAGTAATCAAGAAACTATCTATCTATGCTTTAAATATACCCAATGACTTGGCATCCACAGCCATCTATGGCAATGAATTCTACAAATTCACCACCCTCTGTCTGAAGAAATTCCTCCTCACCAATGTTCCCTCTAAGGTGTGCGCGTGTGCGCGCACACTTAATCTTTTGCAACTCGTGCACAAAAGAATTTAAACCACACACAAAAGGTTGTCACCCTCTACCTCATTGGCATGTTAAGTATATTTCACAATCACATTTCTTTTTCTGGTTTACAATGATGTGTCTGTGAATTTTAGCCCTTCCGCATTTCTTTCCTCCAGCAATCCGTGTATGATACTCTCTCTACACCATCACAGCAGGGACATTGGCCCACATACTGTCAGGGCACAAAACAGCTTTAGCACAAGGGTGGGATAGATGCTGCCACAACACGGTCCTGCTGTCCCTTGCTTACACACTGGAGTCAAGACAAGTCACTTTTATTGTCATTTCAACCATAACTGCTGTGTACAGTACATAGTAAAAATGAGACATTTCAGGACCATGGTGTTACATGACACAGTACAAAAACTAGACTGAACTACGTAAAAAACAACACTGACAGAAAAAAAACAACTACACTAGACTACAGACCTACCCAGGACTGCATAAAGTGCACAAAACAGTGCAGGCATTACAATAAATAATAAACAGGACAATAGGGCAGTAAGGTGTCAGTCCAGACTCTGGGTATTGAGGAGTCTGATGGCTTGGGAGAAGAAACTGTTACATAGTCTGGTCGTGAGAGCCCGAATGCTTTTCCCAGACAGCAGGAAAGAGAAGAATTTGTACGAAGGGGGCGTGGGGTCCTTCATAAGGCTGTTTGCTTTGAGGATGCAGCGTGTAGTGTAAATATCCGTGACGGCAGGAAGAGAGACCCCGATGATCTTCTCAGCTGACCTCACTATCCGCTGCAGGGTCTTGCGATCTGAGATGGTGCAATTTCCGAACCAGGCAGTGATGCAGCTGCTCAGGATGCTCTCAATACAACCCCTGTAATGTGATGAGGATGGGGGGGGTGGGGTGGGAGATGGACTTTCCTCAGCCTTCGCAGAAAGTAGAGATGCCGCTGGGCTTTCTTTGCTATGGAGCTGGTGTTCAGGGACCAGGTGAGATTCTCCGCCAGGTGAACACCAAGAAATTTGGTGCTCTTAACGATCTCTACCGAGGATGTTCAGCAGGGAGTGGTTGCTCCGTGCCCTACTGAGTGGGAGAGGTGTAAAAAAAGACCAGTTGGCAGAGAGGCAAACAGGGCAGTCATATTTATTAAGGAAAGGGCCTCACTAGTCAAATCAAAGAGGCCTAAGTCCAATCTGCTGCAAATTGCTAAATCATGGGAGATGGGGTTCGGTGTGGGGAGGAAGCTGCAGTTCCCGGAGGTGGTGCTAACCACACTTTGACCAGGTATCGTACAGTGGTCCACCGAAGACAAGAAAGTCATCCTGGTGGAGCTCCCAGTGCCATGGGAGGAAGGATGTGAGGCGGCTGATGAGAGAAAGGCCCTAAAGTACCAGCTCTTAGTCCAGGAGTGCAGGGACAAAGGATGGCAGACGTGGCTATTCCCAGTGGAGATCAGCTGTAGTGGGTTACCAGCAAAGTTGGCATGGAGGTTGCTGTTCGTGCTGGGCCTTGATGAAAAGAGCAAGAACCCAGCACCTCGCAGGATGGGGGAGGAAGCAGAAAGAGCCTCTTGCTGGATATGGAGTTGAGCTGGAACAGAAGGGCAGTGACTTGGCCACCACTGCTGATCTGCCAACTGGAGAGTGGAGTGGTTAAGTGCTGAAACACTCTGTGAAGGTTGGGCACCAGCTGACGACATCTGCTCCTGGCCAAAGGTTACACTTAACTCATCAGGTAAATGTAGAGAGTATCCATGATGCTAGAACTGGCTTATTTATACTGCTTTTATTGAAGCAATTATTGATTCACTACATTGAATTCTAAAGAAGAAAAGGGTGTGAAGCACAAAAGAACTGTTCATTTAAAGCAGAATGGCTTAAGGAAACAGAAACTATTACACTGAAAGCTCATGAGGTCAGGAACATGGAGCTATGAGAAATATTGATGTACAATTCAGAAACTTGTGTTACCTGTGTGTATTGTCACAATGCAAAAGTTGCTGGAGAACTTGCAAGTGGGGAGAAATGGAATGATGTTTAGAACTTGACTTTTTAAAGCATCATTTAACAAGAAAATCACATATGGGCAGTGTGTAAAAGCTCTTAAGGGGAGCATTTTACTAGCTGTTAAAATGAATACCTCGATATATAAAATTCAGTGCACACATGTTATTGTCATTGGGCAAAAAATTGCACAGCACAAGATTTTTGCACACACTTGTCATTACAAATTAGAGGAAACTTTGCCCCTCAATCTCTGTTCTAAAGCGATGTCCTTGTATTCTGAGGCATGTGCCCTCTTGACTTAGACCACTTGATTATTGCCCTTCCTCCTCTGTGTTCCCTTTCCTCTAGTTCCCAGCACCCTGAAAGACCCCAATGATGTACACATTGCAAAGTCAGTACTTGGAGAAGAATAACAAGTGCAACTTGAATCCACTCCTGTAGATCTGCTCAGCTACTGTACACCATGCTGTAGAGAGGAAGCTCTGAGAAACTGGATCTCTGTAGATAACCCAGCATGTTTCAAAACTAGACAATGTACAATGCAAACAAGCATCGAACAATGATTACTGTTCACAATGCTGCTTTTGCAATCAAAAGGTTCTTGGAAAGTCAAGAATGAGGCATTAAACTTATTGCTTACAATTGTTTTATTAAGTGTTACCAATGTGGGAAATGATCAATAAAGGGGAACCAAAAGAACAAAGAAAAGACAAAAGAAAATGTAGTCCTGAAATATATTAACTCATAAAATACAGAGATTCTAGAGTGACACTTGCTACAGGAAACTAAGAAGCTTCAAGAAAGATATCAAAGAAACTGTAATTACTGGAAAATTCACTGATCAATTACACATATATAGCTCATTATATAACACTACAAGCAAGCATAGGAAAGTTGAACTACAAGATAAATAATAATTTTACATCCCATCAAAAATTGCGTGCAGACTACTGCTTCAACATTTCGTGTGTACCAGGGCACCGTCCACTCCAAGTTGCTGGACACATTTAAACAGTCCATGAGAACTGTAATTCTCCCCCAGTGGGACAACTCATGCACACAATTAGCATTTCACCTAAATAGTGCCCAAAATCCAATTTATCTGTAACAGATAAATTTCCAGCAACTTTATTTTGCTTCTCTGTAACTTTGTCTTTACATTCTTCATTCCTCCTTCATGATTAGTTGAAATCAAAGCTCATTATACAATTTGTTTTCCTGCCTCTATCTCATGACCTCAAAAGTATGGAACTCCTTTATACGTTTTTGCGGTTTTGTTTCTTTCGACTGTCTTTTAACCACAGCCATCGTTTCCCAAGGCAGAGCAGCTAACAGCAGCTGCAGTGAGTTAAATTTCCCCACGCACATTTAGTTAATTTTTTTTTTGTAAGTCACGCTGCTAAAATGAAAGCTGATAAAGACAGAGCAAGAGAAAAACAGCTGGAAGACGAGGAAACAGAGCAAGCATCCTCCAGATCAGTTAATTCAAGGACGTAGGACTTAAAATTACAAGGATTCAGAAGGAAGTGCAAGTCAAATTGCTTGAATTATATGCTAGACATTATACATTAGTTAGACTGTAAGAAAAAAAAAGTGTGGAAAATGTTTTTGACTTCAACATTGAGAAAAAATTTTTAACTCTCCCCCTATACATACAAATGCTAGATGAACTCAGCAAGCCAGGCAGTATCTACAGGGGCAATAAACAGTTGAAGTTTCGGGTTTCATCAGGACTGGAAAAGGTAAATTCCCTCCATAGAGTCTGCCACATTTGTGGAGTTCCTCCAGCATTTTACATATATTGTTCAAGATTCCCAGCATCTGCAGAATCTCAGTTCTTACTCCCACAATATTCATCCTACATTATTCAAGTCAATGGAACTGTATTTCAAAGGCAGAATATGAGCCAATACAGCATATACCATTGGGGATGGAAATTCTCCAATGACAATCAAACTTTAGGGAATGAAACACTACATAAAGCAACTTCACACCAGTCCACCTGTTCTATGATGATACAGGCAAAGAAATGATCTTTTTGTAGAGTTTTTGAGGTGAAGACTGTCACAAAGCAAGGTGCAATAAAGAAGTAGATAGTTAACTATTCAAATAATGTAACCAATAACACAATGTAGATTCCTATCATGGAGGGATTCAAGGAGCTTGCGGCATGTGACAATCTTGGCATGCTCACGTTATTAAACATCATGAGAGCTCCAATAGTGCACACACTGGGAGATAGGCGTGAGAGGATAAGATGCTAATCATCACAGTACTTCATGAACTCTTATTTCACTGAAGGTAATCATTTATCGACAGACAACATTTTAGAACATAGAACATACCAGCACAGTGAACGCCCTTCAGCCCAACAATGCGTTGAATTTTTAACCTACTCTAAGATCAATTTAGCCTTTCTCTCTCATATAGCCCTCCATTTTTCTATCATTCACTTGTCTATTTAAGAATCTCTTAGATACCCTTAAAATATCTACCTCTATCACTGCCCCTGGCAGTACATTCCATGCACTCACCATTGTCTGTGTAAAAAGCTTTCCTTTGGCATCCCCTCCCCTATACTTTCAATCATCTTAAAATTATAGGCAGCCCCCACCATATGGGAGAAGTTGTGTTCCCAGGAAACTGGGAATCAATATTTTCCGTAATGCAAAGCTCCATCATCTGCCCTTGTACTAAGAAATGAGGGCTGAAAATAAAGTTAAACTCAACATTCAGATTTCATGAAATCTAATTTATATTTCTTAGCTCAGATTCTTTGGGAGTGATTTGTTGATTCTGTAAAGGCAAATTTCCTTTGCCCCATCTGGTGTGATGTGGAGTTACCCATTACAATAACTGTCGGCTAACTATTACTTGGATTGCACTACCTGTATGTATAATCTATATTTTCATTTATATTTATCATTATTATTGTTATGAGCAGAGAGACAACATCTGCCGGAAGTAAATTCCTTGTATGTGCATAGGTACTTGGCGATTAAAGTTTGATTCTGATTCTGATTCTGATTCTGATTTACCCCATCACTGAACTGTTCCCACAGCGATGGACTCACTTTCAAGGATACTTGTTTCATGTTCTTGATATTTATTGCTTGCTTGCTTATTTATTTGTTTATTGATGGATCACACTTGCAGTTTGTAATCCTTTGTATATTGGTTGTTTGTCCATCTTGTGTCCTGTCCTTCATTAATTCTATTGTGTCCCTTTGTATTTACTGTAAATGCTCACAAGAAAATGAATCTCAGGGCTGTATATAGTAACACGTATGTACTTTAATAATAAATTCACTTCAAACTTTGAAATTTGTTTGTAAATACTCTATTGGGATGAACTAAGTGAGTGGCCAGGAGTTTAGTACAATCTCAAGCAGCGCTGTTATTTTTGGAAGAATATAATAAGTTTGCGCATCTGCTTTGAAGGAAGCATGTTAATTAACGTTAACAGGCTAAACCATTTTGCAGACTACAAATCACCCAGAAACAACCGATACTGAACATCTGGTATCTGTGTCTAAATTCTCTCCCAAACTTCCACAAACTCCATCTTTTCATTTATCACTAGTCAGAAAACCACAAGTCTGACCTTTGCTCTTCTCTGTTCAGCATGTTGGAAGCTTAAACAGTAGAACTGCAAAAACAATTTTTTTAACCAGGAAAAGTTTTCTAATACTTAACTTGAAGCTTTAAAAGTACACAGTTATGAAAAATTATTACAATGCAATTAACTAACTTCTATTATTCCAACTTACTCTGCTCTGAAAATCCAACGTCACCGTTTCATTAACAACATGTAAATTTAACCCTGTGTGAGCTGGTTTCATTAATGCTTTGGAACTGTCCCAAATCAAATGTTGTAAACTCTCATTTATCCAATGTTTCAAACATATATAATTCTCTCGCAACTAGCTGAAATTTCTAAGAACATGAAGCAATTAAAATTTTATAAATTTCATTATTTCAAGTGTTATGCTACATAAGCATGAAAAGACATTATTGATGTTTAACATTTATACATCAGGGCTTTGCTGCGAAATGCTGATTAGCAGTAACTCCTTTGAAAATTTGGCTCTTCATGTGACTTACGAGATTTATTTTTGCTATATTCATATAAACCTCCAGTTTACAGTCCAGATAGTGAATAATTCACCTTTATGGCATTCACAAATCACGAGCAAAATACCTGAGACCTCGCTGCACTGTGTATGTATGAACAATATGCAAGACAAGCTTTGCACTGTATCTTGGTACATGTGACAATAACAACTCAATTCTAATCCAATTCCAAATTATCAAGTTGAGTTTATTGTCAAATGCACAAAGAAGGTGTGGTACATGTACAATGAAAAGATTGCAGTTCTGGTCTCCTTATTTGCGAAGAGATAGACTAGCTTTGCAGGTGTTGGAGAGGAGGTTCATCAGGACTATACTCACCGGAATTCAGAAGAATGAGAGGAGATTTTATAGAAACATAGAAAGATATGAAAGGCAGGGAATTGTTTCCACTGTTATGTGAGACTAGAACCAAGGTCCTAGCCTCAAAATTTGTGCAGAAGATTTATGATGGAGATGAGGAAGAACGGCTTGTTCCCAGAAATTAGTGTATCTGTCAAATTCTCTTCCAAGGGAAGTAGTAGAAGCTACTTCATTAAATCTACTTGAGACACAGTTAGAGTTTTGTATAGTAGAGGAATTAAAGGTTGTGGGGAAAAGGCAGCTAGTTGGACCTGAGTCCACAGCTGGATCAATCATGATCTTAATGCATGGCTAGCAGGCCCAATGGGCCAGATGATCTACTCTTGCTCCTATTTCTTATGTTCTGAAGTTTTGACCCAAAACATCTTTAACTTCTTACCTATCACCGATGCTGCTTGACCTGTTAAGTCCTTCTAGTAGACTGTATGTTTCCTTTGGAGTTCTGTAGCTGAATTAGTGATTGGGGTTGTCTAGATCAGTTCAACAACCTGATAGTTATAAGAAAGTAGATGTTCCTGAACCTGTTGGTGGTTCATATTGGAATTGACACATCATTGTTCTGTCATTTGGACTATGTAGAGAGAAGGTTATATTCAATAAAACAGCTGTTATTTTGCCAGTGATTCATACACCATGGCCGGTAGAATATTTTCATAATCCTAAGATATAAAATTGCAAGGACGAAGCTTGTAACTGTGTTAGTGGTATGAGTGAATCAAAAGGGTTGTCAGATCTACAAAAGACATAGAGCATACAGCACAGAAACAGGCCATTTGGCCCACCATTTTTCTGATGGCCATGATGTCAATGTAAACTGCACCTCTGCCTGTACCTGGTCTGTTTACTCCATTCCCTGCCTGTTCATGTGTCTGTCTAAATTCCTCTTTAAATTTGCTATTGTATCTGTCTCCAATGCTTCCACTGACAAATACATTACAGGAACTTACAACTCTTTGTGTAAAAAAAATTTGTCTTGCACATGGCTTTTAAACTGTCACCCTCTCATCTTAAAGCTATGCACTTGGTAATTGACATTTCAACCATGGGATTAAAGCCTCTGATGATCTACCCTATCTATGTGTCTCATAAATTTATATCATTCTATCAGATACCCCCCGACCCCACCTACCTCCAATGCTCCAGAGAAAGCAACACAAGTTTCTCTGCCTCTCCTTATACCTAACATTCTCCAATCCAAGCAACATTTGCTGAACTGCTTCTCCAACCTCACCAAAGCTTCCACATACTCCCTGTAAGTGATGTCCAAAACTACACGCAATAGAAAAGTGACTTAACCAAAGTTTTACACAGCTGTACATGACTTCCTGACTTTCATATGCCACACCCCAACTGATGAACACAAGCATACGGTATCCATTAGTTACCACCTTCACCGTGGCGTTGCCCTTTCAGGGAGCTACCGAGATTCCTCTGTACATCATTACACTAAAGGTCCTGCCATTTACTGCATTCCTTCATCTTATGCTTGACCTCCCAAAGTGCAACACCTCACACTTATCTGAAATAAACTCTCTTCACAATTGCTCTGCCCGTGCTTTCAATTTATCTATATCCTGCTTAATCCTTTGACAACTTTCATCACAATCCACAAGTCGGCTCGTTTTTGAGTCACCTGCAAACTTTATTCATTATTTTTTATACTATTATCACAGGAGGGTAGTCAACCTGTACTGGTGCACTGAGTAGTCCCATTCCTCAACAATTTTTACCTGTAAAGGCTGATTTATACTTGTGCATCACATAGATGCCGTAGGTACCGCGTACCCTACACCAGAGGGTACCCTACACCGCGTACCCTCCCCAAAAACGTAACTCACGTGTTGCGGCGACGCAGACTGCAACAACTGTGATTGGTCTGCTTGGTAGCATCCCATTTCCTCCTATGCATTTCTGGTTGCTTCTTCTCTGCCATGTCTGTACACTAATGAGAAACAGATGAACCAAATCGTCAAATCTACCTGCCGATATGTTTGAAATGTATTGCCTCGTCCATGTCTCTCATGAAAAAGCTCAACACAGTGGCATAGAAACCCCACCGCCAACTAGCATTTTGGCGCACATCAATGCATGCTCGCTATGGCATAGAGCGACACAGAAGTGAAAATCAGAGGTAAGGCGTAGCCAATACGCACAACTATAAATCAGTCTTAACCATCCTCCTATCAAGTCCCAGGGTCCCACCACTTTCGTGCATACTAGGAACAGTTTACAGAGGCTAATCAACCTACAAACATTTGGGAAGTGGAAGGAAGCCAGAGTATTTGAAGGTCACAGGGATAGCATGCAAACTCCACATAACAGCAGAGATCAGGATTGAATCCAGGCCACTTGAACTGTGAGGCAGTGGCTCTACAAGGTACACCACTACACTACCACAAGACAGGAGCAGGTTTTCCCCGCACTGCTACTTTCAAACATATGAATTAGCAATGTCATTTTCTTGAATGAAGTGATTTTGAAAAGTGGTGTAAGCATCACTGGATTTCAGAAGGATATGCTGTGTTTGCAGTGGAGATGAGTCAGAGCTGCTGTAATTTCAATAGCTCATTGGAAGAATGCAATCACAGACAGGAACAGGTTGCATAGTTGAGGATTTCACAATAAGCTATAACATCAATAGAGTTATTGTGGCTGTGTGATCCATGGAAACCAACAACGTAATCATATGATAAAGGGAAAATTCACTATATTTGGAGTCAACACAAAAACTCTCTTTTCCATCAGGATATATGGTTCTAGCGTAGAACAGCACACCAGATAGAACCTGTCAAACTGGAGCTCCATGCCTTCCTGAGCATGGACAACTTCTCAAGTTATAAATGCAAGGAGTTACTGCTTCCTTATGGAGATTGCTTGATTGCATTCAAGGGCAGGAATTCTTTGATCTCGTTTTTCGAAATTGATGTTCAAAGTTCAAAGTAAATTTATTATCCAAATATACATACCATATTCAACCTTGAGATTCATTTTCTTGAAGGCAACCACAGGAATACAAGGAAATTCAATAAAATCCATGAAAAAAGCCACACATAACAGAGGCCAATGTGAAAAAGAGGACAAATCATGTAAATAATTAACATGTACTGAGATCATGAGCTACAGGTTCCCCAAAAGTGAGTCCACAGGCTGTGGAATAGGTTCAGCACTGAAGCGAGTAAAGCCATCCATACCGTTCCAGGAGCCTAACAGTTGTTGGACAGCAACTGTTCCTAAACCTGGTGGTGTAGGGCATAAGAGTCCTGCGCCTGCTGCCCGATGGTAGTAGCGAGAAGATAGGTCAAGCACAGGCAGGTGAGATGGGCTCAGGTGGAGTATCGTTTTCTGCTTGCAGGCCACGAGACTCTCCTCTGGCTTGAAGTCTACCCAGCCAATGGCTGACCTCCATCCACTTCAAGGTGCTGCAGTGCCTATAAATGTATTCACCTCCCCGCCCTTGGAAGTTTTCATGCTTTATTGTTTTACAACATTGAATCACAATGGATTTGATATGGCTTTTTTGACACTGATCAACAAAAAAATCTCTTTCACGTCAAAGTGAAAATAGATCTCTACAAAGTTATCTAAATTAATGAGAAATGTTAAACACAAAATAATTGATTGCATAAGTATTCACAGCCCTTTAATATGACACAGCAAATCATCACTGTTGCAGCCGGTTGGTTTTAGATGTCACATAATTAGTTAAATGGAGATTTGTTTTTGGAGTCAAGGTGTTTCAATTGATTGTAGTAAAAATACACCTGTATCTGGAAGATCCAACTGCTGGTGAGTCAGTATCCTGGCAAAAGTTACACCATGAAGACAAAAGAACACTCCAAACAACTCCACAAAAAGGTTATTGACAAGCACAAGTCAGGAGATAGATTCAAGAAAATTTCCAAGTCACTGAATATCCCCTGGAGTACAGTTAAGCCAATATTCAAGAAATAGAAAGAGAAAGAATATGGCACAGCTGTAAGTCTGCCTAGAGCAGGCCATTCTCAAAAGCTGAGTGACCATGCAAGAAGGAGACTAGTGAGGGAGGCCACCAAGAAAATTATGACAACTCTGGAAGAGTTACAAGCTTCAGTGGCTGAGATAGGAGAGACTGCGCATACAACAACTGTTGCCTTCACCAGTCACAGCTTTATGGGAGAGTGGTAAAGAGAAAGCCACTGTTGAAAATAAAAATCACATGAAATCTCAGCTAGAGTTTGCCAGGAGGCATGTGAGAGACTCTGACATCAGAAGAAAGAAGGTTCTATGGTCTGATGAAGCTAAAATTTAGCTTTTTGGCCATCAAACTAAATGTTATGTTTGGTGTAAGCCAAAAACTGCACTTCAAAAATACTCCATCCCTTCTGTGAAGCATGGTGGTGGGTGCATCATGCTGTGAAGATGCTTCACTACAGCAGCCCTGGAAGGCTTGTGAAGGTAGAGGGTAAAATGAATGCAGCAAAATGCAGGGAAATCCTGGAGGAAAACCTGTCAAAGTCTGCAAGAGAGCTGCATCTTGGGAGAAGATTTGTTTTCCAGCAAGACAATGACCTCAGGTGTAAACCCAAAGCTATGCAGGAATGGCTTTAAAAAACAATGTCCTGGAGTGGCCAATCCAATTGAGCATTTGTGGCTGGACTTGAAAAGGGCTGTTCACTCATGATCCCTGTGCAATCTAACAGAGCTTGAGCAGTTTTGTGAAGAAGAATAGGGAACATTTGCTGTGTCCAGATGAGCAAAGCTGATAGAGACCCATCCACACAGACTCAAGGTTGCAATTGCTGCCAAAGGTGCATCTGCTAAATACTGATTTGAAGGGAGTGAATATTTATACAATCGATTATTTTGTGTTTTATATTTGTAATTAACTTAGATCATTTTGTAGAGGTTTGTTTTCACTTTGACACAAAAGAGTCTTGTTCTGTTGATCAGTGTCAAAAAAGCCAAATTAAATTCACTGTTACTCTATGTTGTAAAGCAATAAAATATGAAAACTTCCAAGGCGGGGGGATTACTTTTTATAGGCACTGTATACATTATTCCTGAATGTCAAGTCAGCTGAATCCTTCAGGAGATTTTAAAACCACAAGTTTGTTTTGACGGTTCCAAAGTATATTTCTTAAAAAGAAATTACAAGCCACAGATTGCAGCAATCATAGTTCAGAAGTCTACCACATAGTTTTGTGAGCTGCACTCAAAACATCACTGTATATCGCCAGAACCATCTTGGTAGGTCTTCAGGACAAGTTTCATACACCAAGAACAGCAGCTGCCAGGGGGTGTGCTGAGTGCAGATATGACAGAGGTGTTTAAGAGGTTCTTAGATAGACACATGAATATTGAATTGATTTCATTTCTTACATCCTTCGCATACGTGAATAAAGATCTTTACATTACATTTCTGTCTAAATGTGCAATGTGCAATCATAATAATTTATAATAAATAGAACAGTCAATGTAACATAGAAATACACTCAAATCAGCGTGGGTTAATCAGTCTGATGGCCTGGTGGAAGAAGCTGTCCCAGAGCCTGTTGGTCCTGGCTTTTATGCTGTGGTACAACTTCCTGGATGGTAGCAGCTGGAATAGATTGTGGTTGGGGTGACTCGGATCCCCAGTGATCCTTAAGGCCCTTTTTTCACACCTGTCTTTGAAATTGGGGTGTCCTAAATCATGGGAAGTTTACAACTACGGATGCGCTGGGCTGTCCGCACCACTTTCTGCAGAATCCTGCGACTAAGGGAGGTACAGTTCCCATTCCAGGCAGTGATGCAGCCAGTCAGGATACTCTCAACTGCACCCTTGTAAAAAGTTCTTAGGATTTGGGGGCCTGTACCAAACTTCTTCAACCATCTGAGGTGGAAGAGGCGCTGTTGTGCCTTTTTCACCACAAATGAGATCTTCGGTCATGTGGACACCAAGGAACTTAAAGCTGTTTACCCTTTCAACCCCAGATCCAATGATGTCAATAAGGGTTAGACTGTCTCCATTCCTCCTGTAATCCACAACCAGCTCCTTTGTTTTTGCAACATTGAGGAAGAGGTTGTTTTCTTGACACCACTGTGTCAGAGAGATGATTTCTTCCTGTAGGCCACCTCCTTATTGTTTGAGATTAGGCCAATCAATGTGGTGTCATCAGCAAATTTAATGAGCAGATTGGAGCTGTGGGTGGTGAGACAGTCATGGGTTTACAGGGAGGAAAGGAGGGGGCTCAGTACACAGCCCCGAGGAGCTCCTCTGTTGAGAGTCAGAGGGGTGGAGGTGAGGGAGCCCACTCTTACCATCTGCCGGCATTCTGACAGGAAGTCCATAAGAACATAAGAAATAGGAGCAGGAGTAGGCCATCCGGCCGATCGAGCCTGCCCCGCTAATCAATAAGATCATGGCTGATCTGTCCGTAAACTCAACTCCATCTACCTGCCTTTTCCCCGTAACCCTTAGTTCCCTTACTATGTAAAAACCTATCTAACTGTTTCTTAAATATATTTAGTGAAGAAGCCTCAACTGCTTCCCTGGGCAGAGAATTCCACAGATTCATCGCTCTCTGGGAAAAACAGTTTCTCTCATCTCCATCCTAAATCTTCTCCCTTGACTCTTGAGGCAATGTCCCCTAGTTTAGTCTCACCTGCCAATGGAAACAACTTTCCTACTTCTATCTTATCTATCGCTTTCAAAATTTTGAATGTTTCTATAAGATCCCCTCTCATTCTTCTGAACTCCAGAGAGTACAGTCCCAGGCGACTCAATCTCTCCTCATAGGTTAACTCCTTCATCCCTGGAATCAACCTGGTGAATCTCCTCTGCACTGCCTCCAAAGCCAGTATATCCTTCCTCAAGTATGGAGACCAGAACTGCACACAGTACCCTGTATAGTTGCAGGATGACTTTCCTGCTCTTGAATTCAATTCCTCTAGCAATGAAGGCCAACATTCCATCTGCCTTCTTAATAACCTGTTGTACCTGCAAACCAATTTTTTGTGATTCATGAACAAGCACTCCCAAGTCCCTCTGCACAACAGCATGCTGCAATCTTTCACCATTTAAATAATAATCTGCTCTTCTACTACTTCCAAAGTGGATGATCTCAAATTTACCAACATTGTATTCCATCTACCTCGCATTTACCAAGGTTGTATTCCAGGATCCAGCTGCACAAGGCGGGGTCAAGGCTGAGGTCTCTGAGCTTCCTGTTGAGCCTGGATGGAATTATGGAGTTGAATGCTGAACTGTAGTTCAAGAACAGCATTCTCACATCAGCATCCTTCTTCTCCAGATGTGTAAGGATGGTATGTAGAGCAGTGGCTATTGAGTCGTCTGTCAATTAGTTGTGTCTGTAGGGGAATTGTAGGGGGTCCAATTTGGGTGGTAGCAAGCTGCAGATATAATCCTTGACCAGCCTCTCAAAGCATTTGCTTATTATTGAGGTGAGTGCAAGAGGAATTGCAGGGAATTGAGTGATATTGTCATTGTACAACTAGGCTCATTAACCTTATTAGTTTGCTACAACAACAAAGGCCAAGAGGCCTGTCCCTGTGCTGGTCTGATCTATGTTCGGTGTTATTTCTCGGAGTCTTCAATGTCAGAGTGGAAAAGGTCTGAACCCGCTAGCAAATAATGGTTGGTAAAGAAGGAGTAGGGAAGCAATCCCAATGCTGTGCTTCTCCCGAATAAAATGCTTGGAGAAAGGTCCCATCATAACAAACATCCCACAATCTTTGGGAGAACATTAATAATCATCTCCCCCTCAACCAAAATAACCTAGAATTAAACTACTATATCTCTCCATGCAAAGAGGTTGGAGGCTGTGTTTCGCTCTTTCTTCAAACCCGCTGCGTGCACATGCCTGGAAGCACAGTCCTTAAAGAGTTCAGCTAACGTGACCAGCAACCAAAATCAGAATCACATTTATTATCATTGGCAAATGCTGTGGAATTGCTATACATAATAATTAAAAATCTATAAGTTACAATAAGAAATATAATTAAAAGCTAAGTGAGTAATGCAAAAAGAAAGATTTTAAAAAGTGAGGTCATGTTCATGGGTTCATTGTCCATTCATAATTCTGATGGTGGAAGGGAAGATGCTGTTCCTGAAATGTTGAATGTATGTCTTCAGGCTCCTTGATGGTAGCAATGAGAAGAGGGTATGTCCTGGGTGATTGGGGCCTTAATGACCCAATCAAGTCATTGTCTTCTTGAGGTATTGGCATTTGAAGGTGTCCTTGATGCTTGGGAGGCTCGTACCCATGATGGAGCTGGCTGAGTTTGCAATTTCCTGCAGCTTTTTCCAGTCCTGTGCAGTGGCCTCTCAATGCTAGATGGTGTTGCAACTCTAGAGTTAGAGTTAGAAAGCTCTTCATGGTACCTCTGTAGAAATCTGCGAGTGTATTTTGTGATGTATCAACATTCCTCAAACTCCAAATGAAATATAGCTACTGTCATGCCTCCTTTGTAATTGCATCAACATTAGGAGGATAGGTCTTCAGAGACGTTAATATCCAGGAACTTGAAACTGCTCACCCTTTCCTTTGCTAATCCTTTCATGAGCATTGCTGTGTTCCCCTGACTTCGCCTTCCTGAAGTCCTTGGTCTTATTGACATGGAGTGCAAGGTTGTAGTTGCCACACCACTCAACCAGCTGATCTACTTCTTCCTGCAGACCTCTTCTCCAGAATCAGTGAGACAGGATAAAAGCACAAGGATCCTTCCTAGTTTTGGGAAAACTAGCTATCAACTGAATACATCCCATTTACTATATATATATTACATGCATTTACTATGCCCCCTCTTAAGCTAATATTATTTCACAAATTTTTCAGATATGTTGAAGATATTCTCTTGCTGGTCTGACCTTCCTCTGACATCAGTACAAGATCTTCAGTTGGCCAGTGATTTGCACACTACTCACAAATATCCAGTATCAGCTCTTGACCTTATATTCATCATTGGTTGTCTCTGGCACCAGAAGGCAGCTGTGACCATCAGCATTTCCATGGTAGTGTCCTGCTTTGGAAACAATATCTTCATAAGTTCTGAAGGTCAAAGCGCCTCTTTAAACTCTTGGTGAAACCATTTGAACCACTGGCCTCATCTCTTGGAAATTGGGATTCAGGGGTTTGTGATCTGTGCAGATGGAGAAATGATATCCATAAATATACTTATGGAATCGTTACATTTCAACTATGATGGTAAAATATCCATTGTCCAGTTAAGAGAGGTTCCTCTCTATTGCCATCAGTATTCTGGATATAAACTTTCTTCAGTTTTCCATCCAGTGGGACATTTCAGCACCAACAATGTATGGTGGTGTGTCCCAAGATGTCTAACTCACTCTTTCTGTTGAATGGTAGGCTAAGCATATCCAGACATTCTTTTATGATCCAAAGTTTCTTTGGCAGTCAAGAATGATACATTGAATATTTTGCTTAAGACCATTTTATTAAATGTTCCAAGAACAAAAATTTAAAAAGTGGCAGCTGAGAGGACAAGGAAACGAAAAAGGAAAAAGTAGTCAGAGTCAGACCAGTGATAACATTTAACCTATACAATAGCCAGATTCAAGTAAAGCAACACCTGCTATTAAAAAAAAGAAATTTCTGGAAAATACATTAATAACTATACTATAATTACTGAAAAAATCACTGAACATGTATATGGGTAATTCTATAAAAATGCAAGCAAGCATAGGAAAGTTAAACTACAAGAAAAATGACAGTTCTACAGCTCAATCCAACAATATGTACAAAAGCATCTCCTTGAGCTTCAGTCCATCTCCACCCATCCGTTGAAGTCTCACTGAGATTCACCAAGTGGACAGTAGCAGGGCAACTATAATGTGAATGATAACAGTCTTTTCCCCAGGGATAGGAGAGTCCATTACTAGGGGGTATAGATTTAGGGTGAGAGGGGAAAGGGAGCTGAGAGGTAACTTCTTCACGTAGAGGTATATGAGTATATGGAATGAGCTGCCAGAAGAAGTGGTTGAGGTAAGTGCAACAGCATCATGGCAGATGAACTTAGATGGGTACGTGGAGGGATAGGGCATGGTGGGACGTGGGCCAAACATAGGAAATTGGGACTGGCTGGATAGGCTGCAAGGTTAGTATGGACTCAGGAAGAGAGTGGGTGCATACAAAACTCTAAAGAGTAGTCAATGAATAAGTCCTTTTGCCTGTTACCATCAAAAAATTCTCTCATGACTTCCGGTAAGATGGCGATTGCTTAGTTGCTCCGAACTTTTGCACCGTTATTCTTCTCACCTTTGCACTATGTGTCTCCCTTCTTAAACCTTAGTTAGGTATTTTATTAGTTCTCTTCTACCTGCCTGCGAACACATCTATCTTATAATGGCTACCAAAAGTACTAAAACCGGGAAAAAGGAAACTTCTACGGCTTTGTCGGCTGAGATTCTCGCTGTTCTGGAACAACATCGACAAGATACTTTAATGGATTTTAGAACTGAACTTAGAACTTCTTTCAACCAGCTGAATGCCAAACTGGATCAGATTAATGCTAGAGTGGATGATCATGATGACCATTTATCTCGCATTGACGTAATTTCTGAAGATTTAAAACGCCGTGTTCAATATCTTGAAACTCACTGCTCCAACCTAGAGGAGAAGAATAGTAAACTTTTTTCCAAAATGGTGGATCTTGAAAATCGGAGCAGACATTGCAATCTACGAATTCTTGGTTTGCCAGAGGCCACCGAAAAGGGCTCTCCCGTTGAATTTTTTTCACAGTTTCTCTGTGAGATTTTCGGGAAAGAATTTTTTCCGACTCCACCTGAGCTTGAAAGGGCACACAGGATCTATGTTCCTTGAGCAATTCTGGGTTCCTGTCCACGGCCGATTATTTTATGCTTTCATCAATACCAGGTGAAAAACCGTTTGATGATGGAGGCATGCCGCAGAGGTACTTTTACCTTTCAAAATACGGTCATTCGTTTTGTGGAGGATTTTGCCCCCCAGGTTCTGAAGATGCGTGCTGAGTTTAAAGGTGTAATGAAAGTGCTTTTTGATCGCAGATTCAGACCCTTTCTTCGAAACCCAGCCAATCTCCGAATTACGCTTACTACTGGAGATTATAAGTGGTTTAAATCAGTGAAGGAGGCTGAGGCGTTTGTTGGAAGTCCCCCAGCCACCTCGTCTTCTTCAGAACTGGCCTGACCTTCTAAAATGGTTGATAAGTACTTCTCGAAGTAAAACTATCTTTTCCGAACTCAGACTTTACTTGAATAATTCAGTCATTATCTATTGAAACTCTAAGGGCTGTAGTCAATCTCTCCCTGGACTTGGTGCATTTTTTCTAAATAGATAATTTAAGTTTAATGTTTCCCTGTGAACTTTTAGATTTCACCTGTGTAATCTATTTTATTTTTGTATAACCTTATCTATAGAGAACTACAATTGTCTTTAACTTGTTTTGGAGGTTTGGAGTTTTTATTGAAGGCCTCCCTGTTGGTTGATTCATAGTTTAAGTTTTGCTTTTTTTTTCTGTAAATGGTTGATAAGGACTCTCTTTGAATTTTATAATTTCCCCCTTTTCTCCCTCCCTTTTTTTTCTTTTAATCTTTTATAATTTTTCATGGGTAGGTTAGTTTTAGTTTTCTTCTGATTTTCTTTGTATTAAGTTTTATACTTTTGTTGAAGTTATTCCTATTTATAATTCTGTTTTCTAGTGCATAAATTAGTTACTATTTGCTATATTATTTATACGGAACTTTTGTTAACGACACAGAACTGGAAGTCATACTTGGGTTAATTTTTTTGGTAGAGCTAGCTGCTTTTTTAGGTAGCCGTCTAATTTTGGGTTGCGGGGGGGGGGGAGTTCTCCAGTTCCAACACTACTCACTGTTTCTTTTGTTTTCCTTTGTTATTCAGGACATGTCTCTGTTTTGATTCTACGGAACTATGTTTACATTTTTGCTCCCAGACTGTTACTGTACTGCTTGATTTTTTATATGCCTGCTACCTTCTATGCACTAACAATTGATAATGGTCAATTCACTTAAATTTGTGAGCTGGAATGTAAAGGGATTGAATCACTCTGTTAAAAGAAGGAAGGTCTTCTCCCATATTAAACAACTCAAAGCTGACATTGCTTTCCTTCAAGAAACTCATATTCGTAGTTTTGATAATTCTCGGCTTCTGTCAAAGTGGGCGGGTCAGCATTTTCATTCATCCTTTGCTGCCAAAGCTAGGGGGGTTTCCATCCTTATTAATTCAAATATTCCTTTTGAACTCCATAATAAGATATCTGATACAAATGGCCATTTTATTATTGTTTCTGGTAAATTATACAATACTAAAGTTGTACTAGCAAACCTGTATGCTCCCAATTTTGATGATGTTAATTTTTTTGAACGTTTTTTCTCCTCGCTACCAGATTTAAACTCATACTCTCTTATACTGGGTGGCGATTTCAATTGTTGGTTAGATCCTAATTTGGATCAATCGTCCTCTGTTACTAGACTACTTACTAAATCTGCCTTAGCTATCCACTCTTTTCTCTCTAATTATGGTATCTCTGATATATGGCATTTCCTTCATCCCACTGAGAGAGACTACTCTTTTTTTTTCACATGTTCACCATACCTTTACTAGAATTGACTACTTTTTACTCAATAATCAACTTATTCCATCTGTCTATTCTTGTGACTATCAGAGTATACTGATTTCTGACCATGCACCAATTACTTTGTCCTTAAATTTTCCTGGTCTCCCTCAGAGGAATAAACACTGGCGTTTTGACTCGACTTTATTATCGGATGATGATTTTCTAAAATTTATTAAGGATCAGATAACCTTTTATTTTAACACCAATACATCATCTGAAATGTCATCCCAGATTGTCTGGGATGCCATGAAAGCATACTTGAGGGGTCAAATAATCTCCTATACAGCAAATCTTAATAGAAAGTCCTGTGCAGATCGATTAGACCTCATTAATCAGATTAAAGAATTGGATCAACTGTATGCTCAAACTAAGAATCCTGAATTATACAAGAAGCGTGTAGAACTTCAAACTAAATTTAATCTTCTGTCTACTCAACCTGTCGAACGCCAACTTCTTGAAAGTAAGAGTCGCATCTATATTCATGGTGACAAATCTGGTAAATTTCTAGCCAATCAGCTGAGACGTTCCAAAGCCAAACAACATATTACAAAGATCCAGAAGGAGAATGGAGACTTTACATTGGATCACTTAGAAATCAATGATGCATTTAAAATTTTCTATTCTCAACTTTATTCCTCTGAATCTTTGAATGACAATATCTCTGTTGATCACTTTTTAAATAATCTGAATATTCCTTCGCTTTCGTCTGATTTTAAAGCCAAACTTAATGCGCCTATTTCATCAGAAGAACTATCTTTTGCAATTTCTGCATAGTCTTCAGGGAAATCTCCTGGACCTGATGGGTTCCCCGGAGAATTTTATAAATCATTCTCTTCACTTCTTTCCCCTCAGTTATTCTCAGTATTATCTGACTCGTTTAATTACGGTAAATTGCCACCCTCTTTTAATGAGGCATCTATTATTCTTTTATTAAAAAAGGGTAAAGACCCAACAGAGTGTTCCTCGTATAGGCTGATTTCTTTGATCAATGTTGATGTTAAAATCATGGCCAAAGTTTTGGCTTATAGATTAGAAACTGTTATTCCCTCTATTATTTCTGATGATCAAACTGGTTTTATTAAAATTCGTCTTCCTTTTTTTAACATTCGGCTTTTATTTAACATTTTATATTCACCTTCAACTGGGATTCCTGAATGTGTTATTTCCCTCGATGCGGAGAAAGCATTTGATCGTATAGAGTGGAACTACCTTTTTGCAGTTTTAGAAAAATTTGACTTTGGTCAAAGTTTTATCTCTTGGATCAAATTGTTGTATTTGTGTCCTACTGCCTCTGTTTTGACTAATTTTCAGAAATCCCAGTTATTTAACCTCAAACGTGGCACCCACCAGGGATGCCCTTTAAGTCCCTTTCTCTTTGATTGGCTATAGAACCTTTGGCGATAGCATTTCGAAATTGTCCTGAATTGACCGGGATTTGGAGAGGGGGTGTTGAGCATAGAGTTTCTCTTTATGCTGATGACTTATTACTTTTTCTTTCAAATCCATCTACATCCTTACCTCCAATGTTTTCACTTCTTGATCAGTTTAGCCAGTTCTCTGGCTATAAACTTAATTTACATAAGAGCGAACTTTTCCCAATTAGTAAAGAAGCACAAGAATTAACATTTTGTGATCTCCCTTTTAAAGTAGTTCATAATCAATTTACGTATCTTGGGATTACAGTCACAAGGAAGTTTAAAGATCTCTTTCGTGAAAATTTTGCCAATCTTTCATATACTATAAAACAGAGTCTGTTACAATGGTCACCTCTATCTATGTCTTTGGTAGGTCGTATCAATGTTGTTAAAATATATGTTCTCCCTAAACTTTTATATTTATTTCAATCAATCCCAATTTTTATTCCTAAATCTTTTTTTGATTCCTTAGACTCTATTATTTTGTCATATCTGTGGAAGAATAAGCACTCTAGAATTAATAAAGTTTATCTCCAAAAATCTAAAAAAGAGGGTGGCATGGCTTTACCTAACTTTCGTTTATATTATTGGGCAGCCAATATACGTTGTGCTACCTTTTGGTCTTTTTTCCATGGCCAACCCGAATGCCCTAATTGGGTGGCAATGGAGTTGAGTTCCACTAAAGATTTATCTATCTCTGCACTTCTTGGCTCTGTACTCCCTAGTAGTTTGTCCAGATTAATTGTTAATCCTCTTGTTAGACACACTTTGCGTATATGGGCTCAGTTTAGGAAGTTTTACGGTTTCCATGGTTTTTCCTTTTCTAGCCCTATCTTACATAATCACCTTTTTTTACCTACTACGTATGATTCAGCATTCCATGATTGGTATAGGAAGGGCATTAGACATTTTGAAGATCTTTTTATTGATAATCACTTCGCATCTTTTCAACAGCTCTCTGCTAAGTTCAATCTGCCCAATGCTCATTTTTTTAGATATCTCCAAATTAGACACTTTATTAATCCTTTAATTCCTAACTTCCCTAAAATGCCTGAGAAAAATGTTATAGATTTATTTCTTTCTATTAATCCACTAGGTAAAGGTTTAATATCATTTATTCATGATAAATTAGCATCCTTACGGCGTGCCCCTGTGGATAAAATTAGAATGGCTTGGGAGCATGATTTAAATATCTCCTTATCTGATGAGACTTGGGATTCGATTCTCAAATCGGTTAATTCAACCTCTCTTTGTGCTCGCCATTGCCTTTTACAGTTTAAGATTGTTCATAGAGCCCATATGCCTAAATCTAAACTAACCCGATTTTACCCTAACATTAGTCCTCTCTGTGATAAATGCAAAAGGGGCGAGGCCTCTCTCATTCATATGTACTGGTTTTGTCCTAGCTTGGAGAAATTTTGGAAAGAAGTCTTCATAACGTTATCTTGTATTCTGAATCACCACCTAAAACCTAACCCTTTAATTGCTTTGTTCGGTTTTTTGGGTGAGACAGATTTACGTCTGAGTTCGACTAAGTGTCGAATATTATCTTTTGCTTCTCTCCTGGCTAGACGCTTAATCCTCCTTAGATGGAGGGAAGTTGCCCCGCCCACGCATGCTCAATGGCTTAACGATATTATGGCCTGCTTAGACCTTGAAAAAATTCATTATTCAGTTCTTAATTCGGATACAAAGTTCCATAAGGTCTGGGGACCTTTTATAGAGTATTTTCATAACCTTCCTCTTAACTAAGGTTTTTTTTTCGGTCCCTTGCTTTCAGCTCCTTTTTTGTTGGTAGTAGGCATTAATATCTTCTGTTGCTAAGTGTATTTACAGTTTTGGGGGTTTGAATGTCCTGATGTATACTCTCTAGTTTGTGTTGTGATTGGTCTGGAGTTCTTTTTTGTTGCGGGGTTTGGGGAGGATACTAATTTCACATATCTTCAATTTGGGTGCTTTCTCAACTATCTTCTTTTGTATTATATTATTATTGTATGTTTATTTTTGCACTGTATTAATGTTCTTCATTTTGATCTGGGTTTTTTTATCTGTAGCGATGTAGAAAATGTATTAAAAAACTAAAAAAAAAATTCTTTGCCCAGTCCCCTAACATCATCCGTCAATGTGCAGTGCTCACTTACAAATCAGTGATCTGTTGACTTCTAAATTAAACTGCAAATAAAATGAAGATACAATTGAGAGGTAGGATCTCAATCTAAGATGTTGACTGTCCACTTCCCTCTGAAGATCCTGCCTAACCCACTGAATTCCTCCAGCAGTTTACTTTAAACTACAAGTTCTACTTTTTTAGCAATGGACTAATGTTCCAGTGATGAGACTTGGTTCATAGGAATTTGTAATCCCCTGAAGTATCTTGTTTTAACATTGGCATATTGGTGCAACTCATTCGGGGCTTTTCACAGGTTCCAATATTTTCTCCCTGAGAATCCTGCATCTAATTTTGGTTAGGAGGCACATGAGACTGCTGGGATTGCTGGAGGAACTCTGCAGTTTGAGAAGCATCTGCAGAGGAGTGATACTTTTATGCATAGGGAGAGATACTATGCTTCGTCCTTAGTGCAAGGTTTTGATCCTAAATTGTTGATGTTTGGGGTCAAAGTCCTGCACCAAATACTAAGAGTGGAGTGGGGAATACTCTGCTGGCCCTGCTGGCTGTCTCCCCCATTCAATTGCAGATGTGTTTTTATTGCATAAAACACTGACCCCAGCTTGGTCACCATGCTGGAGTCCTGGGATCAACGTACTGTAAATTTTAGCTTGGGTCATTTGTAACATGTTCAGTTCAGTTTAGAATTTGTTATGTCTCGCTCATAGATCATCCATCTTAATGCAATAAAGCTTCCTTAAAACTAGTAGAATTTCTACTGGGGATGTGCTACCAGAAGATTCATCCAACAGTTAGGCTTTGGAAGATCAGATTTCTCCAGGTATTTCAGAAAAAAAAGATGATGAAGAAGAACATCCCATTAATCAGGCTCCTCTAAGTAGCTTTTCGTTCATATTTTATCAGGTATGATAGATTTCTCTGTGTCTAATTTTATGAGAAGCATTAATATGACTAATTTAAAGTAAAGGGGCTGTTAGCTGTACAGAATTAACATTTGAATTCCTTACAGTATTTTTCAAGCAAAACATTTCTATCCTTTTGTATCCAACATCAAAATTTTAATTTCCAAAAATTTTACTGAGATAAGCTTGCCTCAAGAATTTGAATTACAGTTGGTTTTAAAAGTTATTCTGGTATGATAAAAGGATTTAAAGGACCAGTCATTAACCATAACAGAAAAACAAAAGCATTTAAGTACAAGGAGCATGACGCTGGGTAAGTGATCTCAACAAGGGAAATAAACAGTAAATGTATTTTTACACATCTGTATAAATTGTGTCCTCTCTACTACATATATTTTCAATGAGGCATAGATGCCTGTTGGTGCTATAGATAAAACAGCAAAACAAGTCTGTTTACTTTCAATGAATTATTCTGGCCTGTGGTCAGATCTAGTTTATGTTTCTTATAGTGACTGGGCTGCTATTGTCAAGTTTGTGTGGTATATTAACAGTCAACCACAATTAAAGAGGAGATTAAGATCAGCTTTATTTGTCACATGTACTTCAAAACATAGAGTGAACTGTGTCATATCAGCGAGATTTGTGCTAGGCAGTTCAGAAGTGCCCATAAGACAATAAGATAGGGGGGCAGGATAAGGACATTTGGCCCGTTGAGTCTGCTGCACTATTTCATCATGGCTGATCCATTTTCCTCTCAGCTGCAATCTCCTGCTTTCACCTTGTACCCTTCATGCCTTCACTAATCTAAAATCTATCAACCTCTGCCTTAAACATACCTAATGACTTGGCCCCCACTGCCTCCTGTGGCAACAAAGTCTACAGATTCATCATTCTCTGGCTAAAGAAATTCCTCCTCATTTCCAATCTAAAAGGACACCCTCTATTCTGAGCCTGTGTCCTCTGGTCCTGCACTCTCCCACCATAGGAAACATTCTGTCCACATGCATTCTATCAAGATCTTTTAGCATTTGATAGGTTTCAATTAAGTCACCCTCATTCTTCTGAATTCTAGTGAATATAGGCCGAGAGCCATCGAACTCTCTTCATGTGACAATCCGTTCAATCCTGGAATCGGTTTTCTGAACCTCCTCTGAACCCTCTCCTATATCAGCATATCCTTCCTTAGATAAGGGACCCAAAACTGTTCCTAATACTCCATGTAAGGCCTCACCAGTGCTTTACAAAACTTCAATATTACATCCTTGTTTTTAAATTCTAGTCCTCTTGAAATGAACACTACCATCACATTTACCTTCCTTACCACCAACTCAAACTGAAAATTAACATTATGGAATCTTGCACAAGAACTCCCAAGTCCCTTTCCACCTCATATCCTTGAATTTTCTCTCCATTTAGAAAATAGTCTGTGCTTTTATATCTTCTACCAAAATGCATGACCCTACCCTTCTCAACAGTGTATTCCATCTACCACTTCTTTGTCCATTCTCTAAATCTGTCTCCGGCCTTCTGAAGCCTCTCTGCTTCCTCAATGCTACCTGCCCTTCCATTTATCTTTGTATTGTCTGCAAACTTTGCCACAAAGCCATGAATTCTATCATCCAAATCATTGACATAAAATGTAAAAAGAAGCAGTCCCAACACAGACCCATATGGAACACTACTAGTCACCAGCAGCCAGTCAGAAAAGAATCCCATTATTTCCACTCTTTGCTTCCTGCCATTCAGCCAATGCTCTATCCATGCTAGAATCTTTCCAGTAATATCATGGGCTCTTAATTTGTCAAGCATCCTCATGTGCAGCACCTTGTCAAAAGCCTTTTGGAAGTCTAAGTACACAACATCCACCAATTCTCCTCTGTTTATCCTGCTTGTCATATTTCCAAAAAATTCTAACAGATTTGTCAGGCAAGATTACCCCTTAAGGAAACCATACTGACTGTAGTCTATTTTCTCATCCGCCTACAAGTATTCTGAAATCACATCCTTAACAATTGACTTCAACATCTTCCAACCACTGAAATCAGACTAACTGTCCTTTCATTTCCTTTCTTCTCCCTTTTTGATGAGTGGAGTGACATTTGCAATTTTCTAGTCGTCAGGAACCATGCCAAAATCTATTGATTCTTGAAAGATCATTGCTAATACCTCCACAATCTCTTCATCCAGCTCTTTCAGAACCCTGGGATGGAGACCATCTGGTCCAGGTAATATACCTATCTTCATACCTTTCACTGACCCAAGAACCTTCTCCCTAGTAATGGCAACTTCACATACTTCTGCCCCCTGACACTGGCATACTTCTAGTGTATTCTGCAATGATGACCAATTCAAAATAGTTATTCAGTTCATCCACCATTTCAATGTCCACATTACTACCTCTCAGGCATCATTTTCCAGCAGTCTGATATCTACTCTTGTCTCTCTTTTACACTTTAATGTATCCGAAGAAACTTTCGGTATCCTCTTTAATACTATTGGCTAGCTTATCTTCATATTCCATCTTTTCCTTCTTTATGACTTTTTAGGTTTTAAGAATTTCCAAATCCTCTAACTTACCATTAATTTTTACTCAATTATATGCCTCCTCTTTGGCTTTTATGTTGGATTTGACTTCTCTTTTCAGTCATGGTTGCATCATCCTGCCTTTAGAATACCTCTTCTTCTTTTGGATTTATATATCCTTCACCTTCTGAAATGATCCGACAAACTCCAGCTATTGCTGCTCTGCCATCAACCCTGCTAGTGTTCCTTTCCAATCAATTCTGGCCGGCTCCTCTCATGCCTCTGTAATTCCTTTTACTCCATTGTATTTGACCTTAGGTTCTCAAATTGCAGGATAAATTCTATCATATTATGATCACTGGTCCCTAAGGTTCCTTTACCTTAATATCGCTAATAAATTCCAGTTCATTGCACAACACCCAATCCTGAATAGCTGATCTCCTAGTGGACTCATCCACAAGCTGCTCTTAAAAGCCATCTTACAGGCTCTCTTGGGGTCCAACACCAACTGATTTTCCCAGTCTGCAGTACATACATATTGAAATCCCCCATGACTATCGCAACATTGCCCTTTTGGCATGCATTTTCTATCTCCCATTTTCATTTGTAGACCACATCTTTACTACTGTTCTGAAATCTGTATATAATTCCAATCAGGGTCTTTTTACCCTTGCAGTTCCTTAGCTAGATCCACAATGATTCTACACTCTCTGATCCTATGTCACCTCTTTCTAATGATTTAATTTCATTTTTAGCCAACAGAGCCACGCCACCCCCTCTACCTTCCTGCCTGTCCTTTCAATACAATGTGTATCCCTGGACATTAACCTCGCAGCTATAATATTTCAGCCATAATTCATTGATGCCTACAACATTATATTTGCCAGTCTGTAATTGTGTTATAAGTTAATCTACCACTTTTGTGCAGCTAATTAATTAGCTCAATTAGCTGAATGAGACAAGCTTCTGGCATTAACAAAGCATACCTACAACTCAGTAACCCTAATCATACATCTTTGGAATGTGGGCTGAAATCGGAGCAACTTGAAGAAACCTACACATTAATGGGATAATGTACAAACTGATAACAGGCAGCGGTGAGAATTACATCTCAATCATTGATCAGTGGCTGGAGCTGTAAAACAATTGCATTAACCTCTACTTACAGTGCTGCCTGTGAAATCTACCTAATCTATTGCATCCAACTACTGTATGTCAATATTTTGGACTATAATTGAGTTCTATAGATAATGGATAAGAGAAAAAGAGTTGAAGACATTGGACTAGGTCACATGATTAAACCATCTGTTTACCATCCTGAGAACTGGTATTTCCATGATACCTACAATTTGCCAGCAGCAGATTTTACAAAACTATAATTTTACACACTGCCCAAAGGAGAGGGCAGGCTGGGAGGTATCATTTCACATTGGAGTTAAAGGTATTGTTATGTAAATAGCAGAATTTGAGACTGCTTATTT
Organism: Hemitrygon akajei; assembly: GCF_048418815.1. Classification (NCBI taxonomy): domain Eukaryota; kingdom Metazoa; phylum Chordata; class Chondrichthyes; order Myliobatiformes; family Dasyatidae; genus Hemitrygon; species Hemitrygon akajei. The sequence continues at coordinate 57,716,485 of NC_133137.1, forward strand.
AGGATGATACATGGGACTGAAACTGCCGGTCAGTGATGCACTGGTATCCGCACTGGACTTCAAGGTGGTCCCAGGTTTGAATCCGGCTGGCTCCTTGCACACTTTCTATCCATGTTAGGTTGAGTGTTGAGCTAGCAACTTGGCCTCATAAAAAACAAAGATAATGCTAAAGAAACGGCAAGGTTCAACAATAGGATTGAAAGGAAATTCTATTGTACTTTAAAATGAATGCTGAATTTATCATTTATTATTTGTAGGGAAAGGGGAGAATGATAAATGCATGGCAAATGGAGAAGATTTCAGTGACTGAGGCTTTAAAAGTAATTTTTAAAGATGGAAGTGAATCTACATTTTAAAAGGAAGATTATTCCCTCTTTTTGTCTGCAAGAATCAAGGCCAATTAATTAGCTGTGCAAAAATGGTGAAAGCAAAATAAGAATAAGAAGATAAGCTGAGAATCGTAGTACGCTGAGAATTTGCAGTTGTGTTATCCCAGGACTAGTTGCGACCCATCTCAGTGGCCGCTGTGGTAGCCCAGCTGATAGTGAATATTGTGCTGCTAGACTCGTATTGTCAAGCACCACGTCTGACAGATTGAACTCACTGTTGTGTGGTACCTGTGCTGCCCTAATACACCGAGTATTCAGACATCTGCTGTGGTGATGACAGCAGACAGTTTGCTTTGTAATAACACTGGAATAATCCCATTCAGCATCAATTGCAACAATTTAACAGCAAACCTAACTGGGATGGGGTCCCTTGGGGGAATCCACTGAGGTAATGTACAACTAATATATTAGCTTCTTTGAATGCTCCATGTGTATGGAGTTCATTCACCCTTCACCATTCTGATCCACTGACGATCACGTGCAAGCTATGTGGAAGGGTGGCAGGGTGGAGCTGCCTGTAGTATTGCTGCCTCGTTGCTCCAGCAATCATGACTTGTGCTGCCATGCATGTAGAGTTTGCACGTTCTTCCTGTGATAATATGGGTTTCCTCTGGGTATCCTCCCATGTCCTAAAGATATGAGTATTGGTAAGTTAATTGGCCACTATGTGTAGGTAAGTGGGAATGTGGGGGAGAACATTGGATTTGTACAGAGTTGGATGTTAAAGAGTTGTGTGTTCTTGGTTGCCAAGCCAGTTTATATGATATATCACATTATGATCTATGAACCTACGCTGTATTTTCTCAGATCAGTGCCCTCTTCACAGCCCAAGATGTGTATTTACTGATCTTACAGGTCCAAGATGTTATTTTCATTTTTCATTACCTATCCTTATTCAGTTAATAATCAAATAACTCTGAAAAATGGTAACGCCAGGACAACCTTGATCTCCATCCTATCACAAACATTCCCTTTCTTTTATCCATCCTTCTAACTCTTTATAACCTAAAACACACTTAATCACCCCTTTCCAATTCAGGTATCTCCCCACTTCCCTCTCAGTTCTGAAGAAGGGTCTTGGCCCAAAACATTGACTGTTTACTCTTTTCCACAGATACAGCTTGACCTGTGGAGTTCCTCCAGCATTTTGTGTGTGTGTTGCTTAGTCATCCTGCATAAGTTTGGTCAAAGGGCCCATTTCTGCTGTATGACTCTATACACTTACCTTCTCACTTTTCCAGTTCGAATAAAAGGTCACCAAAACATGAACTCTGTTCTCTCACTAACATTTCCAGTGCTTTATGCTTTATTCTCAACCCATTCAGTACAAATCCTTGTGACAGAATCACATCATTCGAGTGAATTACTTTGCAGTGCCACTCTTTGCTTCAAGGTGCACAGTTATTGTTGAATACTAAGTTTAGTTTACATGCAAAGCTTTCCAAATTACAGTTAAATATGACTTTTATCTGTTGCATGAATATAAGCTCCGACAAATACTGTGAAGAATAATTTTATTTGGACTCAGGTATTAAATTATTGATAAATACGTAAGCTATTTATGTGTGCTGAAGCCTTTGAGAAATATATTGTGTTTCGATCTCCTTTGAATGCCAGTGTGGTAGTCGTCTGTATTTTTTTTTGGCACAGACTAGTTGAAGTTCTTCCTGCCAACTTCCAACTTCATTCCATTTCACGGTATTTTAGAAGTAACAACTAAAATCACAGCACTCGTATGGCTGAATGAAGGATACTGAAAAGTGACATGGGGACCAGTCACTCTTCAGTGTGAATCTTACAGATGGACTGTCCTGGGGCATGTCATGTCAATTGTCAAAATGGATTTCAAATTCAGTTGGTCTGATTGCAGAATTACACTTTAGCAAGAAGCAGATTTAAATGAAGTTCTTAAGCATCACTGAGCTCGCAGTTTGCTACTGTGGATGCAAGTGGCACCGATTTTCTATTTCTGCTATGCTAACTTTTGCTTGTGTATTTTCCGCAATGAATTGGGGTAAATTTTATGGTGAGAACAGTTGAGGGAGTTCCTGCTGTAACTGACGGACAAGTCGTTGTTCAAACACTCTTTAAAAAAAAAATCTTCTCTACTGATAAACATGCACAAAATGTTCCAATCATTGTTACGATAGTGTTTTGACTCAAAATATTAACAATTCCTATCACTCCCAGTGAGGATGTTTGACCTGCAGGCTTCCCCCAACAGACCGTTTGCCGTTCCAGATTCCAGCATGTGTACTCTTGTGTACTCAGTTTCTAATTAAGTTAGCCTGTCAGAACCAAAGTGTGCAATAATCCAAGTCCTCTGGCTATTTTGGAAGATCTATATACTAGTGACTCAACCAACAACCCAGTCAAAGAGACCTCGGTGAATGCAATGAGGGTTTAATGCAGGTTAATGTCATAAAACGCAGCAAGCCACTGCTCACTGCAGTCCTCGAACTTCCTGGAAAAAAGAGATCAATGGCTCACACACAATGCCGGAGGAACTCAGCAGGCCAGCCAGCATCTGTGGAAAAAAGTACCGTCGACATTTCGGGCTGAGACCCTTGAGTCCTGCCGAAGAATCTCGGCCCAAAATATCGACTGTACTTTCCTCCTTGAATGCTGCCTGGCCTGCTGAGTTTCTCCAGCATTTTGTGTGCGTTGCTTGGATTTCCAGCCTCCGCAGATTTTCTCTCGCTTATCAATAGCTCATTTGGTTGGATCAAATTTACTTTTAGTCGCAGGTTCCATGGTTGCATTGTCCTCATGACCTGGATTTTAGTTCCTGTGCTATAGAGTGCAGAAGTCATAGATAAGGTCAGCACATCAGACCTCCCAGGTCTGCAAACCTTTGTGAGTTCATTGGGTGGTTAAAGGTCTAACGTGTCTGTGTGTCAGAGTCCAAATCTGAATCTGAATCGGAGTCTGCCGGAGGCTGAAGGCCAAAGAAAGTGACCTGTCTTGGGGTTAGAGGACTGTGTATGTATGTGTGGATGGGTGGGAGGGAGGGAGGAATCAAGTTTGTTTTGCTGTTGTTGTTTTCAGTTTTCTTGTGTTCTGCAGTATGTTGCTCAGGCAGGCACTGTGCCCATGCTGTGCTGGCACTGGAATGTGTGGTGACACTCACGGGCTACCCAGCACATCATCAAACTGTTGTTTGTTAACGCAAATGGTGCATTTCACTGTATGTTTTGAAATACACATGATAAATGAATCTTGAATCTCCTGCTCTGCTGCAGAGCTCAGCACTGAATCGAAAGGCCAGACACATTAACATCAAACCACTTCATGCTTAATGCCAACTGTGGCTTTTTGGACAAGTGCAGTCCCAATCACGCGGGAACTGCTGCCTCCCAGTACCAGAGAGCTCAGGTTCAATCCTAACTTCAGGTGCTGTCTGTTAGGAGTTTGCTCATTCTCCCTGTGACCACGTGGGTTTCCTCGGGGCAGTCTCATCCACGAAGTCACGTGGATGTTATATTAATCGGTGACATATACATCTGCCCCAGTTTATAACTGAATGGTAGAATTTGGAGGGGAAATGACAAAAATGTGGGCAGAATAAAAATAAAAAGGATTTATGTAGGATTAATGTAAAAGAGATTTGGATGGTCAGTGTGGATTTACTCAGTAGTGTAGCAGTTAGCACTACACTTTACAACACCATCAGTAGGATCAGGGTTCAATACCTACCACTGTTTGTAAGGAGTTTGGATGTTCTTCCTATGACCGAATAGGATTCCTCTGGGTGCTCCAGGCTCCTCACACATTCCAAAGACATACGGATTATGGTAGTAAATTGTGGCACTTGTGGGCACATCCTCAGACTGTGTTGATTGTTGACGCAAACAGCGTATTTCATTATACGTTTTGATGTTTCAGTGTACGTGTGACCAATGAAGCTAATCTGAAATCTCTTAATGTCTCAATGACACACATGAAGCCAGTTCATCTGATTGGGATAACAAAACGCAGGTTAATGGTTGATTTATTTTTCTTTACCGTCTCTTAATGTTCATAACTAATTTCTCAGACTTTAAGTTGTTCTTAATTACATCAATTATCTTTAAGTTAGTTTTTTCAATCATTCAAGACTATTTGAACTTGCTTATGTTTTGAATAATCTTCTATTTAAAACATTCCACAGGACCAAACTTTCAAGAGGCCATTTATACTGTGATGGGCACAGTAGTTAGGGCACACCACTTGAGGACCAGCTCATGGCATGACTACTTCTTGGATGAGAGAGCCATCTTGGACAGACCTCTCTATCACAGCCAGGTTAGTCCAGGTTGAAGGAAATCCTAATTATATTGGTACTTCAATTCTAATGACTGCTGTAACCCATGAAAGCAAAATTTCATTATATCTATAGTATTCTTTGGGACTGCTATTCAGATTTGGAAAAAAAAAGATGTAACTGGGAGTAATTGTGCCATAATCACGGTCATGGCCATAGTCAGATGCCTTAAAGAAATTTGGAAAATTTTAATCGAGGAAGTATAAGATTAGAGGAAGGTGGTGTATGCACTGAAGAAGATACAGTAACTGTAGATACTCTTTACCTTGTCAAAATAACCCTTCACATAGTCTTATCTGTTGCTGGAAAACTCAGAGTTTGGACATAAGAAGGGAGAATAACAGTGGACGTAGTGGATGAAAACATATTAGCATGGATGGAAATGGGAGAAGTATTCAAAACCTGTTAATAAAACTAATCATTGATAAATGCAGCAGAATGGGTGGTTAGTTTGAAAGAATGCTAAACAGAACAAAAATATCAATTTATAAATGGAGTGGATTGGAGAAAGCAGGTGAAAATATGTTTAGCATGAAATATTCTGGAGATAAAGATAGCAGAAAACAAATTTAAAGGGGGGGGGGAATAAATATTGAGGATGTTGTTTGTATATAAAGAGAACAAACCAGAAGAATATGAAGGGAAGATGATTGTATCTAGGAATAAGGGAATCTAGAGTAATACAAAAGGTGCTGAGGAAATCAGCAGGTAAAGCAACATCTATAGAGAGAAATGGACAATTGATATTTCAAACCAAGGCCCTTCATTCAAGCATTCAATATTTATTTCAAGGGGAATAGAATATAAAAACAAGAAAATAATATTGAAGCTTTATAAGATACTTGTCAAGCTGCAGTTGGAGTATTGTCAACAGTTTTGGGCCCCTTATTTCAGAAAGGATGTGTTGTTATTGGAGGGAGTCCAGACAAGGTTCACGTGGATGATTCTGGGAATGAGGGAGTTAACACATGAGGAGAATTTGGCAGCTTTGGGCTTGTACTCACTGGAATTTTGAAGAAAGCATGGGATCTCATTGAAACCTACCGAATGTAGAAAGGACTAGATATGGTGGATGTGGAGAGGATGTTTCCTCTGGTGGGGGTATCCAGAACGGCTTCAAAAGTGAGGGGCAACCTTTTAGAACAGAAGTAAGGAAGACCTTTTTTTAGCCAAAGAATGGTGAATCTGAGGAATCCTGTGCCACAGAGTTGGTGGAGGCCAAGCCCGTGGGTATATTCAAAGCAGAAGTTGATAGGTTCCTGATTGGTTAGTGCATCAAGAAATATGGTGAAAGGGCAGGTGTATTGGGTTGAATGGGATCCGGGATCAGCTATGATGAAATGGCACAGTGGACTCGATGGGCTGAATGGCCTAATTCTGCTCGTATGTCTTGTGGTCTTATGCTCTTAAGAAACTTCAACTGTTCATTTCCCTGAATATGAAGTCCCAAAATAATTAAAGAAAGAAAACTTCTGTGCAGGTACAGTGTTCGGCAAAGGGCCAAAAATTATTCAATATATCACTAGGCATTTATTAAATTTACTTAGAAATCAGTAAACTCATTCAGTGTATCTAATGCATTTTTCATATATCTGTTCTTTTTTAAATGTGCATGATTAGCAGGTTGTGGTTTTCCTTTTTCCATGAACATTACCATCTTTGTGATACTGATAATCTTCTGTCTGATCCTTTGCAGAATTCTTTGTATAGATGATTTTCTGCATGACCATTTCATTCCATGAGGTTTTGCTGATCTTCAAACTGATCTACTGCCACACACAAGGTTCTGCTGAACTTCTTCCTGATTCCCGTTAGCCCAACAAACAATCTACTGGAAAGGCACAGCTAGTTGAACAGCATCTGTGGGAGGAAAGGAGCTATTTACATTTCTAATCAAAACCCTGCTGACTTGACACTTTGACATTTTCCTTTCCTCTCACAATTGCTGCTTGACTTTCTGAGTACTTCCAGCAGATTGGTTGATGCTTCAGGTACCAATATCAGCTGTCTCTGATCTCTCCTCTGGGCTTCCCATAAGACCATAATACAAAGGAGAAGAATCAGACTCTTTGGCTCATTGAGTCTGCTTCGCCATTCTATGATGGGTGATTTATTATTCCTTTCAGCCCCACTCTCCAGCTTTCTCCCTGTAACCTTTGACACTCTTACTAATCAGAATCAACCTCTGTTTTAAATATACCCAATGAATTAACCTCCACAGCCATCTGTGGCAATGAATTCCACAGATTCACCATCCTCTGGCTAAAGTTATTCCTCCTCATCTCTGTTCCAAATTCTCCCACTATAGGAAACATCCTCTCCACATCCTCTCTATCTATACCAAACACTATAGTACATGAGGGTCTGGTGATCTTCTCCTCCATTCACTGCTGTCCATGAGGTTCTGATGATCTGCTTCCTGACCTTCTGTAATCTGTGTGATGCTTAATCCATTTCAGCTGTTGTGTTAAAAACAGAACATGTTGTATATGGCAGAGCAGGCTTCTGACTCCTGGTGGTCTATTCTCACTCATATTCTCTTTCTGTTCTTTTGTAGTAATTGGTAATTGGGTTATTATTGTCACATGCACCTGAGCTAAAACATTTGTTTAGACCATAAGACTGTAAGATATACAAGCAGAATTAGGCCATTTTGTCCATCAAATCTGCTCCACTCTTTCATCATGGCTGATCTATTTCCCTTTCAACCCTGTTCTCCTCATAAACTTTCACACTCTGAATACTCAAGAGCTAATCAAACTCTGCCTTAAATGCATCCAGTGACCCGGCCTTCACAGCCGCCTGTGGCAATAAATTCCACAGACTCACCACCCTCTGGGTAAAGAAATTCCTCCTCAGCTCTGTTGTAAATTGATGTCCCTCTATTTTGAGCCTGTGCCATCTGGTCCTAGACTCCCCCACCAAAGGAAACATCCACTCTATCGAGGCCTTTCAACATCAAACAGGTTTCAATGAGAACTGCCTCACCACCCCCCCCCCCCCCCCACCCACCATCCTTCTAAATTCCAGTGAGTAGGGGCTCAGTGCCTTCAATCACTGCTCATATGTTAGTTTTTCATTCCTGGAATCATTCTCGTGAAATTCCTCTAAATCCTCTCCAATGTCAGCACGTTTTGCAGACCATCCAGCTAGGTCATTCCATATGCAAGTACATTGAAGTAATGCAAAAGGAAAAAAGAAGACAGAATGCAGAATATGGTATAAGAGTCACAGAGATGGTGAAGTGCAAGTAGACAAATAAGGTAAAATAAACATGATGAGGTAGATTGAGAAATCATGAGTTTATCTTTAGCATTCAAGAGTTCAAGAATCCAAGAGTTCAAGAGTCTTATACAGTGGGGTTGAAGCTGTTCGTGAGCCTGATGGTATATGTCTCAAACTTCTCTATCTTCTGCCCAGTGAGAGGGGGAGAAGAAAGAAGGTCCTAGTTAGGAGATGCCTTTGATTGTCTTGGTTGCTTTCCCAAGGGAACAGGAAGTTTGGACAGAGGTAGTTAGTGGTCTAGAGAATAGTCATGTAGTGTAATAAAACTTTTATTCTTTCTGGAGAGATAATTTCTATCCTTAATTACTCCAAGACATCATTTTCTCTCTGCAAGTAATAGCATTATGCACTGTAAACTATTGTACCACTGACTGAGAATATGATTCTGCATAAAGCCTAATTTTGGTGTTGATTGTTTGAGAATGTGTAGGGCATTTAATTCAACAATTTAAGTTCAACATTGGGGAGTACAATGTAGGAATAAGAAAGGAGAAGGTTTGAGCGTGATTTCAAAATACTGGCACCCAACTGTGAAATGAAAGAGGTGGAGGAGAATCACTAGAACAATAAGATAATTCACAAGCACATTATTTGGAAACATTAATGAAGAGTTTGGAAACACTCTGTAGGAGAACAGAAGTAACAAATTGAGGATGAATTGGAGATGAATCATGAGCAATAGAGCATAACTAAAACTAGGGATTTCCTTGCCAAAGCCCCAACTCTCAGGATCACTGCAGGGCTGATGGGCCGATTTGTCAATGAAATGAGAAAGTAATCTTAAAAAAAAACATGCACTGGGCTGGACAAAATGAAGACAGCATTTGTTCTAAAAGACAGGATGCAGGCTGAAGGATATGTCAGCTGTGGTAGCTGCCTTCCGTAAAGTATTTCTCTTAACACATGTTGAGATATCAACACTTTTAGACATGGATTGTTTGACCTAAAACATAAAATAATAAAATTTCTTTGTCATTAAGTGAAAAAGCATAGTTTACTTAGGAGGGTTGAATTTCAGGCCACTCATGAGTTTGTCTTAGTTGTTCTTTGTACTTCAAATGGTCATGGATTAAGATGCTCAAATGTTTGCTTCACTGAAAACAATGAACTTAGAATGCAGTGCCATCTCCATTCATCTTAAATCCTGACAACTCTGCCTTGGTTTCAATTTGTATAGAGTTCAACTGCCCATAACAGATAGTTCTAAAAGGATTCAGTGCCCTATTTGGAAGTGGTTTAGTAAAGACGGCTTGGGTGGAAAGATATTTGTAGAATTTGTTCTCAGGCCATGATCTTGGTTGCCAAACTACTGAAGATTTCATATCCACTAATGAATCATTAACCCTGCCTGATTTTTCTATGGGTACATGTGACCAACCCTTTCTAGTCCTAGGAATCTTGGGGCCATTTGAGATAAATGAAGGCTAAATTCTTTAAGAGAAAATAAATAGAAATGTAATTAAGCTGAATGACACTTATAGACAGAAGGCCAATGCTAGAAATAATAACTGTCACTGATTATCTTCATAATTTTCAACTCCTTTCCCATGTAGATCTCATGTCTGCCTCCCTATCTCCTTATTTGTCTCCTGTCTCCCAATCTACATCCTCCTCTTCCTTTCCCCCACCGCTGGTATCATTATCTTCAACCATCTAGCTCATTTGTATGCTCCAGGATCCAGTCCCTGAATCTTTCCACCTCTTCACCTTCATGATTTTCTTTAAAAACAACTTTGATTAATTGGCAATTCATTTCCCTTTGTAGCCTTTATCTTTATTACATCTCCATGAAGTGCACTGAAACATTTCCACTAAAAGAGCTGGTCATTGATTTCAAGAAGTGGGTGGGGGGTGCATATTCTTCTGTCTATATCAGTGGGGTAATGCTTGAGAGGGTTGCGAGCTTCAATTTCCCATGAGTGTACACCACCAATAGCCTCTTCTGGTCCAACCAAGTAGACACCATGGACAAGAAAGCTCACCAATGCTTCCACTTCCTCAGGAGGTAAAATAAATTTAGCATGTTACCTTCAATGTACCATAAAAGCATCCTATCTGGATTTTAACGACTTGATATGGTGACTGCTTTGCACACGACCACAAGAAAATGCAGAGAGTGGTGGACACAGCTCAGCACATAATGGAAACCAGCCTCCCCTCCATGGACTCTGTAATTCCTGCTGCCTCCATAGAACAGCCAGCATAATTAAAGAGCCCACAGAACCTGGACATTTTCTCTTCTCCCCTCTCCCATCAAGCAGAAGATACAAAAGCCTGAAAGCATGCTACCAGGCTCAAGGACAGGTTTGATCCTATTGCTATGAGGCTATTAAACTGTTCCTTAGTATAAAATATGGACTCCTAACCTCACAATCTACTATGTTATGATCTTTCAGTTTACTGTTTACCTATGTTTTACTTGCTCTGTAGCTGTAACTCCTTATTCTATATTGTTACTATTTTACCTTGTTCTACCTTGATGCACTGTGTAATGATCTGATCAGTATAAAGCTTTCCACTGTACCTGGGAAGATCAGTTCCAATTGTCATTCCAATATAAACATTCCTTGATGTGATTGAAGTGCCAGGTCAGGATAAAGCAGGCGGTACCCCAGTAACAAAATCATGCATTTTTCCTTACATGTTCAACCTTTGCCATAAAACTATGTGTCACCTGACTTACTGGAAGACATGAAGTAACATCATTTAATAACATGATGAACACAAATATATAAACTCAGGCTTAGATGTTTGTCATAAACCATTTGAGTTTCAGTTTTCATCTCAACTCCATAGTGGTTATTATCTTGTAATCATTGCCAGGTACTCCTGTGTTTCTATAGTATTGCTTTGTATTTCTAGATCTGCTAACAGTTCTTGAAGATCAATTATTGACAAACTTTAAACACACTTCCAATAATAGACACAAAATGCTGGAGGAACTCAGACGGCCAGGCAACATCTATGGAAAAAAAGTAGCGTTCACGTTTTGGGCCGAAATTTCCACTGTACTTTTTCTATAGATGCTGCCTGGCCTGCTGAGTTCCTCCAGCATTTTGTATGTGTTGCTTGGATTTCCAGCACCTGCAGATTTTCTCTTGTTTGCAATTCAAATAATAGAAGCAGGCTCCTAATACAACCAAAAAATCTTTCCTGATGCTTTCTTCCTGTAACTGACTCATACTGTCTATGGATGTTGATGCCTTGAACGTGTCAGCTAAGTGGATGCACTTCATTATGAGGCTGGGGATGTCCTTTCAGTTGCCGTTATGTCACTTGGCTCAGAAGGTCACCTGCAGACCAGAATGGAAATGAAAATCCCGAGCCTGAGGGGTGATACGCTTTCACACATGACTCATCAGGTACACTGTGCATCAGGGAGTAACTGAGTGAAAAGGATTACATTTTGCAACACCCTAACTGAAGCAAAATGAGGATAATTTACACTGAATTTTACCAAAGGCAGTAAGCTTAACAAGACAATGTCAAGGTTTGCTTCCCACCCATCTCCTTTTCATTTGTTACAGCACTTTCAACATAACCTTCCATTCCTTTCTCCTTCTTGTCTTATTTTCCATCTACTACACCTATGGAATTCATCTGCCACTTAACACTAAATTCCACATTCTAACCACTCCTAATATATTCACACTGAACTTCCCAAAGGATTATTTCATACTTATTGTATCAAATAGTTTGGAGTTAATTCTCACAGATGGTGTCTGATAATATAGAACTTAATCTGTAAACTTTGATTCCATATGCTGTTGGTAGTTTTACTCACCCAGCTTTCACAGGAGTCCAATGTCTAATTAAATAGATCTAGACAAAAGTTGAACTGCATTTCCTTCCTCTTCCTCCAATTGGGGCAAAGAGTACAGCACTGATTCACTAGGTTGGTTCTTGTCTAGAGTGATATGAGGAGGGACTCAATGGACAGGGATGACATTCTTTTGAAGTATGAGGGAAGATCTCATAAAAATTTACCAAGTTGTTAATGGATAAAGAACAGATGCCGGAAATCCATAGCTACGCACAAAATGCTGGAGGAACTTAACAGATCAGGCAGCATCTATGGAGGAGAGTGAAAAGTCAATGTTGCTGGCCAACACCCATCTCAGGATCTTTCCTTTCACTGTGGACTGTGGGTCCTGCAGGCACAGTTTGAGGATAAATGATAGATCAATTTAGACTAAACTGAAGAAAAGTTTCTTCCATTAATTGATGACGATCCTTTGAGACACCAGTGCAGGTTCAGACATTGAGATTTTCCAAAATATCAGATCGATAGACTTCTGTATGTTAAATAAATTAAAATATGCAGGGGTAGTGTAGGAAATTATGCTGAGGGGAATGAATATCAATGATAAATGATTCAAAAGGATAGATAGCCTTTGCCTGATTTTCTTTATTAAGCTGTTATGTCTCCAGTTGCAATCTTAGTGCAACCTTCAATGGGCTCACAGAGTTTGAAGGAGTGGTTGTGGTTTCACTAGTCAATCAAGGTAAGTGTTAACAAATGAATTCCCATTAGTAAGAGCTGTTCACCAACAGGTTACCATCGGGGTTCAACTAATTCAATAACCAACATGATGAAAACAATCCTCTTGTTATTGACTAGATGTCATACTGTAATGTCAGAATCCAAGTGCAGAAGAAAGACAGACTCCAATGTAGAGATGGCATTTGGAGTTTATTCATAAGAATTACACCAGAACATTAGTGGTTCAGCCAAGCGACACTGCAAGATGTAACATTCTCAAAACTATGACCCCACAATAAGCTCTAATCAGGCATCTGCACAAATAATATAAGTAACACAGAATTCTTGAGGCTATCAAAATAAACTTAACAAGTAAAACAGAGACTGCATTACAAAGACGAAGTCGCTCGAGGAAAAAACACAAGGAACTCTAAATGGTTAATAAATCACATTAAATAACAATTAACCAGTCCAGGTGCTCTAAAAATCCCAGAGTTCAATGCTCTCCAACTCCCTGCCCAAGCCCGAGGATCTCATTATAGCAGATTTCCACTGATTGCCAGGGACATGTGGCCTTTGGGTTGGATGTGGAATCCTGTGGCAGGATCTGTTACGTGGACCACAGAATCATAAGCTGTGTATCATTGATTTGGTTAAAAGCTAAAATCCAAGCCAACAATATGCCTCACTGACCTCTTTTCAATTTTCTCCGGAACCATTACATCGAATTTTTGTATTGGATTTGGAGGCAAATCCCACTTCATTAGTTGTTATTACTGAAAAATAGATAATACAAACCTGGCAGCCAACGTGACTGCAATACTATGGTTGTAGTGTACTTTCAGGGTTATGTAAAGTTTATCCCTATAGCTCATACTTGTACTCAGGTTGAAAATATATCAGTTTATCATGTGGAAGAGCTGTAATAGTATCTCTTCCTCTCTTGTCCCTTGTGGTCTCCCTGTTCTATTTTGGTGGACTACATTCACACATGACACTGTTGTTGACGTCAATACAGCACTGAGTTTTCATTTTCTAGGATGTTACTGGCAGGTTCAATCAGTCTCACTGGTAATCGAAGAAGGCAAATCAGTTTAAAATATTCATCTTAACTTACCTCCAGATCCAGAGAGCAACATAACATGCTGGCTGAAAGTATGGGTGCTAAATACATAACCAGTACAGTCACCTTCACTTTCTGTGAATTATAACACATAATGGTTAGTGGAATTTTGCATTTGTACAACTAACAAGCACTAACACTTTTGGCTACCAAGGCTAATGGCAGAAATGAGCACAAATTGTGAAAGTAAGCAGAGTTTGTGATGCCAAATTCCTTCTTTGGTTAAAAGACAACTTTTACACAAACAGATCTGTGAAACCCCAATCACAGATGTCAAAATGTTGTACACAGACCGAAGTGTAGCACACTACCAATTCTTACAACTTTGAAAGGATGCTGATCTGGTAGTTCTATATATAACTGAGTGAGAATCAGGTTGTGAGAAATGAAAGATATACAAAGCTGGCCAAAGTTTATCCCTACGACAACTTGAGTTGAATACATTGCCTTATATTGCCTCTCCTTGCGATGTTACTTGTGAGCACTTAGGTTACTCCAGCTCTTGTTTTACTGCTGTAATTTTACATCTAAAGTGTTGCCTCACACATTGTGTGACATCCTTAAACTGTAAAATGTACTTTATAAATGAAGTATTTTTCTTTAGATGAATTGTATTTTGGTACCAATTAGAGATCTTTATATTGCAACATTTCAGGATACGCGGCTCAAGAATTTTGGATTTCCTGCAAGTTTCAACATTGAGTTCAGACAGTTTGTAACCAGATAAATAATCAGAATAATAAAGTGCATATTGCATCCCTTGGAACAAATAAGAAATCTTCTACAAAAGACAAAAGCCATTTCAACAACATTAAACTATACATTTCACCTTAAATGAGCCTTGTGTCTGCACTGAGGAAAACAATTGAAACTAGATTGTACATTTCAAGAAAACATTGTTCATGTCCTAATTTATTGATCGTGTGTTGATTCTGAGAAAGACCATCTTTAGGGCATTATTTGAATCTTGAAACTTGGCCATGGACCCTTCAATACTGGGACTCATATTGGTCAGCAACATCTATCCCACAGCAATTACTGAGCTCCATCACGCACAAGCATATTCCATTCTGACAAATCAAAGAAATAGAGCAAGGATTATTACCTTCAATAGACAAGAAATTGCTATATCCAAACAGCTGTAGAAAGAGCCAAAAGATGGCCAAGAATTTATTTACCTTGCTATTGACAAATTGTACAACAGTTCTTGGCGCCAGCACAATAAATCACATCATTAATTCATTTATTGAAATAATAATATGAGTCCTAGTATAAAGGCTTTGATTCAGAGACCATAAATTCCTGGATACAGTTAACAGACCTATAGCTCATGTGAGAAATCTGCTTTGTGGAAATATATCCACTAGAGACCAGGCTTAAAGTTGCCAGTAAACATATCTTATGTGACCTCTGACCCAAATTAATGAGAGTTGCCAAATAACTGATGACTTCCAGAGATCTTAAAGACTTGGTTAAAATTGCAGAACTCACCAGAGCAGTGAGACACTGGTAAACAAGACACTAATAAAACAGTTAAAATGTTGCCCCATCTTGAATGGCTTTACATTTGAAAAATGTTAAATAATCTTGTTTCAATGTACTTCATTGATCATAAAACTGAGATGCAACCACTTATGGTGAAATAACATATTTGTTATGATTTGAGAGCATAATGCCTGTAACCTTTTAATTATTTGCACCTGGAAATCCAGGAGTTTCAGTGTTTATAATGTCAATTGGCTGACTGTTTCTCATTGCAATGTGACAGCAAGGAATGATACAAATAACTGCCCCATCTTAGGCCTCTCAGTGAGATAGATAACAGGGAAAAACAATGTTAGACACTGAGTATGCTTTTTTAATATTTCATAATATGTCTGGTCTTAGAAGCAAAATTACTGCGTCAACATTATTGCTTCCATGTTAGCTGCACAAAAGCCGGGCAAGAATGTATTTAACTCTTAAATACACGGAAATGAAATGTCATTGTGTGGGGAAGTGCACAATTTTCCTCTGTTCAACTCCTTTTGCATGTTTAAACTGTGTAGAGCCTTGAATTTCTCAGTATTTCAATGCTCAAGTACTTGTCATCCAATCAGCAGGAAACGCAAACAAGTGATCCAGCTCTTAAAGCTCTGGCCACTAATTCACAGTAATTTTTGGACTCTAAGAAGCATAGAAGGGACACAGTCTACAGTACAGATGTAGGCAAACTTGCTTAGGATGCAGAGCCGCACATTTGGAGGCAACAACCTTCATGAACGGTCCTGCTCACCCGGCATATGGACTGGTCATCCCACTCCCATCAGAGAGGAGGCTATACAGCATCTACGCCAGAACAACTAGCCTGAAAAACAGTTAAGTCCCCCAAGCCTTTTCTTGCACCCGTTAACTCACCCTACCACCACTACACACAATATATTTCACCTGACCTCACTGAATGTACATACAATCAGTCTGTATACTGTATATGATAGCTGTTTGCACATTGTATTAAATAGGATGGCTTTTATATTTATTGTCTTCTTTCTGTTTATTGTGTTTTTATGTTGCATCAGATCCAGAGCTACAATCATTCCCTTCTTCCTTACACTTGTGGACTGAAGAATGACAATAAGCAATTTTGAATCTTGAATCTTCAAATTCCTATTGTTGATTCAGGAGCTGGACAAGGGTTCCAAAAGTGTCCACACGCTGAAGTGAAGTGGCACTGCCACGAGAGCCAGAGTCGGTTAACACGGATCTAACCCCAGTGCAACTAAAGTTTAATAAACCTTACTCAACTGTTTAAAGTTTGTTGAGTAACTCACAAAAGACAGTGCCAGCATCTATTCTCCACTGCTACAATACTCATAAGAAACACACACAGTTCTCACACACCCATGGCAACCACCCTTGCAAACATATTGAGTTACGGTTTTCCTTTAGAAGGTGCTCATTGATGCAGGCTGGAGAAAACTCATTCCTTCAGACTCTGCAGTCTGTGTGTCAGATATAACATAGCTTCAGTGCCCCCAATCTTCCAAAGCAAATTTTCTCCTTGCCAGGCTAATATATTAAGAAATTCCCAGCAGGACAGAGCAAAAACTTCAAGGAAGCCCTCAGATGCCTTTAGACACAAAGGGCTACATGGCCTAGGACCACTCAAGTGTGAAAAAAGATTCCAAGCACTTCCCAAGTGTAAGCAACAGAAAAAATGTGCAAGCATCCAGTCAGCCCAGCATTCTGTCCATTATGCACCTCCTGTTCCACCTGTGGCAAGGAGAGTAGATTCCACAGTAGCCACTTCAGACAGCTCAGAACCTAAAGAACTACAGCCATCTTTGATCTGGAGTGATTTCCTAAGAAGGTAAATGGGGCAGGACAAAAGATCTCCTTCACTAAAAGGACATCAATAAACCAAGTTAATTTTTGCAATAATCCAAGTAACTTCATGCTTTAAATCCAGACTGGGAGCCACACTGGCAATTCACTGAGTGGCAACTTGTTATAGTGCTCTTGATCTTCCAGCCTAAATAGTCGGAGGTATGTAACTCCATACATTGAAAGGGAAATCTGCTTGAACTGCGCACCACTCTGCTGGGAATTGAGTGTGAGGCCCCGTCCTTCCTGCCACTCCAGCAGAAACCTGGTACAAGCACCTGCCCTCCACACAACTCCAGGGACAAATCCTTACCCTCCTCTGCAGCGTGTGACCATTCAGCTCCGTGTGTTGGTCAGCATTCCTTTTGCACATTTTCTGATTAGTAATGCTCATTTACAGGAGTGTGCTAAGATGCAAAATTGGCTCTTATGATTTTTTGAAACAAAAGTAATGCATTTCATAAACAATTTATTGGACATCATCAGGAGATGATGAGGCCCTATTAAAATGTAGGTTCTAGCCACTGGCCAATCAAATGGAAAGAATGGGGCAATAAAAATAAGCCTGAGTACTCTTCACTCTAATTAATATGGATCAGATTAAAAAGGCTCTTGAATGCATCATCAGAGTGATACTCTTCCAAGTATACCCAGTACATTAGCCTCTAAATATAGACACTGCATAGAAAGAAAGGAAAGAGGGTACAAAATGAGCCAATACAAACATTTATTACGACACGTTCTACTTAATCAAGGCTTTAAATAGCTCTGTAACCAAAGGAGTAAATATAGATGTTCCAACATGATGTGCTGTCAGGTAACAAATAAGTATCAAAAGGATAATATGACACATCACACTCACTATACAAAGGAACACTTTGCATTGTAGTTAGAACAGCTCATTTTACAAGTTGGTGTTAGAGCAGAAAATGACCCCCTTAATATTATTTCATGTGGTTTGCTTTGCTAGTTTGGTGTAAACATTTTCCCTTGGATGGAACAGAGTAGTAAGGTTATGGAGAGAATATAGAAGGAAAATATTATTCAGCTGTTCTATTTCACAATTCCATTTATCTGCCTTTACTCCATATCTCCTGATACCAGACAGCAAGAATGTACTGACATTGGTCAAGAAAATTTCCACTGACTCAGTCTAATGAGAGAGCTCCAACATTTTTATCAGCTTGCTTCTGCTTTCCTGATTTCACTTGCTAATAACCGAGTTCCAACCTTAAAAAGCTTACACCACTGTCTGGAATAATCCAACAAAGGAAATATTTTCTCTGCACCTGCTATTTTAAGGGTAAGTAATGTGAGTGTAGGGGGACAAAGGTAGAGGTTAATTTGTACCTGTGGTAAGTCTACTTAAGGTGCATCAAGCTCAGTTTCTGAAATTAGGGTGTATCATCTCAATTACTAAACCATCTTTGATCCTTCGTTGCTCTCCATTTATTTTTCTTTCAAATTCAAGCTCAGCCATGGATACAGCACTCTCCCAATTCACTCACTACTGCAGTCAGAGAATTTCAACCTTCTGTTCATCAGATTCCCGCATCTACTGACCTGCTTACCAACAAGTCTGAAAACCATGAAAACCATAAAAACACTTGAAAACCATGTTTATGCTTTTGGTACAGCCTATGATAGGTTAATTAGCTGCTGTGAATTTCTCCTAAGGTGGAACTGAGTGGTAGAATCTGCAGGTACAGGGAGGATAAAAATCTAATTAACATAATTGGTTGTTGGTTAGTCAGCATGGACTGAGTGGATCAAGATGCTTGTTTAACCATATAAACCATATAACCATGTAACAATCACAGCACAGAAACAGGCCATCTCAGCCCTTCTAGTCTGTGTCGAACGCTTACTCTCACCTAGTCCTACTGCCCTGCACTCAGCCCATAACCCTCCATTCCTTTCCTGTCCATATACTTATCCAATTTTACTTTAAATGACAATATCTAACCTGCCTCTACCACTTCTACTGGAAGCTCATTCCACACAGCTACACTCTCTGAGTAAAGAAGTTCCCCCTCATGTTACCACTAAATTTTTGCCCCCTAACTCTCAAATCATGTTTCTTTGCTGTGTGACTCTGTGACCACTGGGGATTCTCCCTTCAGTTGCCAAGACTCGAAGTTCAGCAATTCCCTCCCTATTTTTCTTTACCTCCTTATGGTGTTCCTTAAGCATTAATCCTTTGGTAAAGCATCTGCGTCTCTGTCAATATCCCTTGTGAGGCTTGGTAGCAAAAGTCTGCTTACATTACTGTCTAACCTAGGAGTACTTTCCTACTTGAGGGATGTTAGATAAATAGAATTAGCCGTTGCATCTGAATTCACCCTCTCCTAGGCCTATATCATCTATGCTGAGACTTTTAATTATGTTGTTGGAGACATTGAGTCATGCAGCATAGAAACAGACACTTCAGCTCAACTGACCCCCACAGACTACAGCATTGCCCTTGCTAGTCCCAGTTGCCTATGTTTAGCCTATAACACTGCAAGACCCTCCTCTCCATTTTGTTATTCCAGTTCAAGTTCAGTTATCGCACACACATGGAAACATACAGTGAAATGCATCACACGAGGAAATCTGCAGATGCTGGAAATTCAAACAACACCACCCACAAAATGCTGGTGGAACACAGCAGGCCAGGCAGCATCTATAGGGAGAAGCGCTGTCGACGGTTCGGGCCGAGACCCTTCGTCAGGACTAACCGAAAGGAAAGATAGTAAGAGATTTGAAAGTAGTGGGGGAGGGGGAAATGCGAAATGATAGGAGAAGACCGGAGGGGGTGGGGTGAAGCTAACAGATGTAAAGGTGATTGGCGAAAGTGATACAGAGCTGGAGAAGGGAAAGGATCATGGGACGGGAGGCCTCAGGAGAAAGAAGGGGGGGGGAGCACCAGAGGGAGATGGAGAACAGGCAGAGAGTGATGGACACAGAGAGAAAAAAAAAGGAGGGGGGAAATAAATAAATCAGGGATGGGGTAAGAAGGGGAGGAGGGGCATTAACGGAAGTTAGAGAAGTCAATGTTCATGCCATCAGGTTGGAGGCTACCCAGTTGGTATATAAGGTGTTGTTCCTCCAACCTGAGTTTGGATTCATTTTCACAATAGAGGAGGCCATGGATAGACATATCAGAATGGGAATGGGACGTGGTATTAAAATGTGTGGCCACTGGGAGATGACATATCAGAATGGGAATGGGAATACTGCGTCCGGTGCTCCTGGTGTGGCCTTTTATATATTGGTGAGACCCAACGCAGACTGGGAGACCGTTTTGCTGAACACCTACGCTCGGTCCACCAGAAAAAGCAGGATCTCCCAGTGGCCACACATTTTAATTCCACGTCCCATTCCTATTGTGATATGTCTATCCATGGCCTCCTCTATTGTCAAAATGAATCCAAACTCAGGTTGGAGGAACAACACCTTATATACCGGCTGGGTAACCTCCAACCTGATGGCATGAACATTGACCTCTCTAACTTCCATTAATGCCCCTCCTCCCCTTCTTACCCCATCCCTGACATATTTAGTTGTTTGCCTGTTCTCCATCTCCCTCTGGTGCTCCCCCCCCCTTTCTCCTGAGGCCTCCCGTCCCATGATCCTTTCCCTTCTCCAGCTCTGACCTAAAATGCCTCCTAAATATTGCAATTGTACCCATCTTGATCACTTCCTCTGGCTACAGTTGGGCAGGTCATATCATTCAATATCTAACAGCAGATTGCTAAAGCACTTTAAGCTGTGCCAGGAGAGGACATTGACATGCAAAGGAGTTTGATACTGGTATTGGATTATTATTGTCATGAGCTTGAACAATTACAATGAAGAATAAGTATAGAGTCTACTGAATGCATACAGCTCAGGTAAGCAATAAAGCCCAAGATCATAATGAGGAATATTAGAAAGTTTGAAAGATATTCTCCGATACTCTCTGAAAATATGTAACCATTATTACTGACTCCTGAGAATCTCCAGCTGCTTAAACTGGAGGGACAGCTTTTGGTATGTACGGAAAGACTTGAGTCTCTGTACATAGAAACACATGGAGGCCCCTCATAATCTTCAAAGGAGATCAGCACCTTCTGAACTACTCACTGCCTGAGACACACACTCAACGTTCTAGTAGCAGCTTCCTCCCATCCCTCATCAGAATCCTGAATGGTCAATGAACACCACATCACTATTTTTGCTCTCTTGGCACTACTAATTTAATTTTATGTATATCTTATTATGAATTATGGTATGTTTTATGTATTTCAGTGTACTGCTGGTGCAAAACAACAAATTTCCCAACATATATCAGTGACAGTAAACCTGATTCTCTGATTCTGATTTCTACATTGGCCTTACCAACCACCCTGGAAGCCACACAACCAGAAGCAAATCCTTTAAAGAAGCATTTCATTGGCCATTAACTACTTCAGGATATCCTGAAATTATTGATGCTAGAAGTATAAGCTTTTTTTTCTTTATTTTTCTATTATTTGACATACAGGACACTTGAAATCATTGCTGCTTATGTGAAACATGTTAGAACATAGAACATAGTCATAGAGCATAGAACACAGAAAAGTAAGCACATGGTCAGCTCACAACGTTGAGCTGAACCAAATAAATTAGTCATCAAATGGCCAACTAAACTAAGCCCTTGCACCTAGACACCATCCCTCACCACCATTCAGGGCCCCAGACAGACCTCCCAGGTGAGGCGACACTTCACCTGGTGTGGTATACTGCGTCCGGTGCTCCTGGTGCAGCCTTTTATATATTGGTGAGACCTGATGCAGACTGGGAGACCATTTCGCTGAACACCTACGGTCTGTCCACCAGAGAAAACAGGATCTCCCAGTGGCCACACATTTTAATTCCATGTCCCATTCCCATTCTGATATGTCTATCCATGGCCTCCTCTACTGTCAAGATGAAGCCACACTCAGGTTGGAGGAACAACACCTTATATCCCGTCTGGGTAGCCTCCAACCTGATGGCATAAACATTGATTTCTCTAACTTCCGTTAATGCCCCTCCTCCCCTTCTTACCCCATCCCTGATTTATTTATTTCCCCCCTCCTTTTTTTTTCTCTCTGTGTCCATCACTCTCTGCCTGTTCTTCATCTCCCTCTGGTGCTCCCCTCCCCCTTTCTTTCTCTCTAGGCCTCCCGTCCCATGATCCTTTCCCTTCTCCAGCTCTGTATCCTTTTGCCAAACACCTTTCCAGCTCTTAGCTTCACCCCACCCCATCCTGTCTTCTCCTTTCATTTCGGATTTCCCCCTCCCCCTCCTACTTTCAAATTTCTTACCATTTTTTCTTTCAGTTAGTCCTGATGAAGGGTCTCGGCCCGAAACGTTGACAGTACTTCTTCCTATAGATGCTGGCTGGCCTGCTGTGTTCCACCAGCATTTTGTGTGTGTTATCATCCATATCCCTCCATTTTCCTCACATTCATGTGCATATCTAAACATCTTTTAAAAGTCCTTAATGTATCTGCCTCTAACACCACCCTAGGCAGTGCATCTCCGTTCTCTGTGTAAAAAACTTGCCTCTCACATCTGTTAAAATTACCCCCTCTCACTTCAATGCAAGCCCTCTGGTATTAGGCATTCCCACCCTGGGAAAAGATACTGTCTGTCTACTGTTACAAGCAGCATCATTTTGATACACATGTGATTCCATTCATAAGGGATAAAGATATAAAGGCACTTCATAAATGTATGATCAGATTAAAATTTGACAATGAGCCACTGAAAAATATTAGTTTAGGAGGAGTGAAGCAAAGATGATGAAAGAGGTGGGTTTTAAGGATGAAATAATAGGGAGCCTGAGGTCTAATTGATTAAAACATCCTAGCTGTTTGATGGAAGGTGATTATAAGACATCACAAGGGACAAAGGAATGCAGAGTTCTGGAAAGACTGCTAATGCTGTGGGATGGGTGAAGTCATGGAGGAAGATGAAGACTAAGATGAAGTTTTACAGCTTGAAGCTGTGGTGGATGAAGGTCAGTTAGATAAGCAGAGCCTGTTAGTTAATGGGACTTGTTCAAACTTGGATACAATCAGCTGGGCATTGGATGACCTCAACTTACAGAAGACAGAGGTTGATTGTGAAAACAATGGACTAGTCAGGGTCTGAAGGATTTCAGCAACAGATGTATTAGACCATAAGACCATAAGATATTGGAGCAGAATTTTCCCATTCAGCCCATTGACCCACCTTCTCCTGTAACTAATCCCCTAATTAATCAAGAACCTATCAACCTCTGCCTTAAGTGCACCCATTGACTTGGTCTCATATGGATAGATAGATAGATAGATACTTTATTCATCCCCATGGGGAAATTCAACTCTTTTCCAATGTCCCATACACTTGTTGTAGCAAAACTAATTACATACAATACTTAACTCAGTAAAAAATATGATATGCATCTAAATCACTATCTCAAAAAGCATTAATAATAGCTTTTAAAAAGTTCTTAAGTCCTGGCGGTAGAATTGTAAAGCCTAATGGCATTGGGGAGTATTGACCTCTTCATCCTGTCTGAGGAGCATTGCATCGATAGTAACCTGTCGCTGAAACTGCTTCTCTGTCTCTGGATGGTGCTATGTAGAGGATGTTCAGAGTTATCCATAATTGACCGTAGCCTACTCAGCGCCCTTCGCTCAGCTACCGATGTTAAACCCTCCAGTACTTTGCCCACGACAGAGCCCGCCTTCCTTACCAGCTTATTAAGACGTGAGGCGTCCCTCTTCTTAATGCTTCCTCCCCAACACGCCACCACAAAGAAGAGGGTGCTCTCCACAACTGACCTATAGAACATCTTCAGCATCTCACTACAGACATTGAATGACGCCAACCTTCTTAGGAAGTACAGTCGACTCTGTGCCTTCCTGCACAAGGCATCTGTGTTGGCAGTCCAGTCTAGCTTCTCGTCTAACTGTACTCCCAGATACATATACAGATATGGTAATTAATTCTGCAAATTTACCAATGTCTGCTGAAGAAATTCCTCCTCATCTCAGTTTAAAGGGAGTTCCCTTTGTTCTGTAGTTATACCTTTGGATCCTAGACTCTCCTACAAATACAAATATCCTCTCATGTCCAGTCTATCCCGGTTTTTCATGTCTGGGACCAGAAACAACTGATGTTGTAGATGTTTTATATGTCGTGAAAAGGCTCAGATGTCAGCAGCTCAGCCCAGACTTCATTATCCAACTCCCTAACAGCCAAAGCTAGCTCATAAACTTCCTTCATGAAGAACTATGTCTACCAGCCAGCAGATTATAGCTATTGTGTTCCCACTGCAATGCACCGAGTATTAGGATGAATTCTTGTGTTCCCTTCCTTGCTGAGTGTGGGTCACTAACAGGAGGCTGTATCTGCCACATTCGATCGTCATTTAGGATTCGGACAAATGAATCAGAATCGGAATTATCAATGTGAAGAAAAAGCATTTCAGGATGTATATTGTATACATTTCTCTGACATTAAATTCGAACTTTGAACATTTGAACCTTTGAATCTTTAGTATCACTGACTTATGTCATGAAATTTGGTATTTTATGACAGCAGTACAGTCCAATACATATAAAATACTCTAGGAAAAATGATATATATAAGCATCAAGCAACACACACAAAATGCTGGTGGAACACAGCAGGCCAGGCAGCATCTATAGGAAGAAGCACTGTTGTTGTTTCAGGCCGAGACCCTTTGTCATATAAGCATCAAATTGGATAAATCACCATGACTGGATGAGATATACCCCAGGCTACTGTGGGAGGTGAGGGAGGAGATTTCTGAGCCTCTGTCAATGATCTTTGCATCATCATTGAGGACAGGAGAGGTTCCGGAGGGTTGGAGGGTTGTGGATGTTGTTCCCTTATTCAAGAAAGGGAGTAGAGATAGCCCAGGAAACTATAGTCCAGTGAGTCTTACTTCAGTGGTTGGTAAGTTGACGGAGAAGCTCCTGAGAGGCAGGATTTATGAACATTTGGAGAGGCATAATATGATTAGGAATAGTCAGCATGGCTTTGTGAAAGGAAGGTCATACCTTACAAGCCTGATTGAACTTCTTGAGGATGTGACTAAACACCTTGCTGAAGGTAGAGCAGTAGATGTAGTGTGTATGGATTTCAGCAAAATACCCCATGCAAGGCTTGTTGAGGAAGTAAGGAGGCATGGGATCCAAGGGGGCATTGCTTTGTGAATCCGGAACTGGCTTGTCCACAGAAGGCAAAGAGGGGTTGCAGACAGGTCATATATTGCACGGAGGTCGGTCACCAGTGGAGTGCCTCAGGAATCTGTTATGGGACTCCTATTCTTTGTGATTTCTATAAATGACTGGATGAAGAAGTGGAAGGATGGGTTAGTAAATTTGCTGATGACACAAAGGTTGGGGGTGTTGTGGATAGTGTGGAGGGCTGTCAGAGGTTATAGCGGGACATTGATAGGATGCAAAACTGGGCTTAGAAGTGGCAGATGGAGTTCAACCCAGATAAGTGTGAGTTGGTTCATTTTGGTAGGTCAAATATGATGACAGAATATAGTATTAATGGTAAGACTCTTGGCAGTGTGGAGGATCAGAGGGATCTTGGGGTCTGAGTCCATAGGACTCTCAAAGCAGCTGCACAGGTTGACTCTGTGGTTAAGAAAGCATATGGTGCATTGGCCTTTATCAATCATGGGATTGAGTTTAGGAGCCGAGAGGTAATGTTGCAGCTATATAGGACCCTGGTCAGACCCCACTTGGAGTACTGTGCTCAGTTCTGGTCGCCTCACTAAAGGAAGGATGTGGAAACCATAGAAAGGGTGCAGAGGAGATTTACAAGGATGTTGCTTGGATTGGGGAGCATGCCTTATGAGAATAGGTTGAGTGAACTCAGCCTTTTTCCTTAGAGCGACAGTGGATGAGAGGTGACCTGGTAGAGATGTATAAGATGATAAGAGGCATTGATCGTGTAGATAGCCAGAGGTTTTAGGAACAGTTTTTTCCCTACTGCAATCAAATTTCTGAATGGACAATGAACCATGTACACTTCCTCATTATTTTGTTTCTTTTTGCTGTATTTTTGCACTATTTAATTTAATTCTTTAATGTATTTTTCTTATTGCAATTTTTGGATTTTTATTATGTGTTGCAATGTATGACAGCCACCAAACAACATATTTCATGACATATGCCAATTATATGAAACCTGATTCTGACCACCCTTTGTCCTGACCTGGTGAGTTTCTCCAGCAGTTTCTCTAACAATGATACAGTTGTTGTACGTACACCTCGGTTTGACTGTTCCATGCCAAAGATGAATAAATTAGTTCCTAACCATTCAAACTCTTTGACCACCTTATCCTGACTCAGTAGTTTATCAGTGATGCATTTGGAATTATAATAAAGTGACCATAATGAAATCTTCCGAATGGCCTCACAGAGGCATTCAGCAGCTGCATGAGGAGGCATTGCCTGAAGGCATGCTGGGAGTGTAAGGTTTCCAAGTAGAGTTTGAATAGGTAATCAGAGGTAGTGGCAGTCAGTCGGTGGGTGCCAGAGCGGAGCCCAGACTGGTTTATGGGTCTGCTACCAAAATTGATGCTGAAGGAGCAGAGATCTTGCAACATATTCTTAATCAAAGAACAATACCTGACTCTATGTGTGTATGTGTGTGTGTGTGTGAGAGAGAAAGAAAGAAGGAATGAATGAGAGTGAAAGTGAGGAAGAGTGAGAGGGAAAGAGTGTGTGTTTGTGTTTGTGCCTTTGTGTGAGAGAGAAACAGAGAGGAAGTTTAAAAAAACAAGGAATTAGTATTTCATGGAAACTTGGCTGAAAAGCAAAAATTGAGCACTGCCAGCCTTTTCAGTTAACATTCCCTGAGGCAATTCCTTTCACGAATAGTTCTGAATGAGCACAAGTGTAGGGAATTTAGGGCTTTATGCTACACTGGGAAGAATTGTACGATCAACCATTTACTAATAGACTGAAAAACATTGACATCTAAAGTTGTCTGGCTAGGTCAGATTACTGGACATCACGGTTTTTTAAAACACCATTAGAGATCACGAGTACAGTTTTAACACTGGAAAAGAATGACTAAGGTGAATATTTATCAAGATTCTAGCTATACCTCAATGATATTTTGATACTCTGCCCTTTGAGGAAGAGAGTTCTAAAGACGCACAATAGATGGGTAATTCTTTACTTTTAAATATTGGCTCCTAGTTCCATTT
This sequence comes from Hemitrygon akajei, assembly GCF_048418815.1. Lineage (NCBI taxonomy): Eukaryota > Metazoa > Chordata > Chondrichthyes > Myliobatiformes > Dasyatidae > Hemitrygon > Hemitrygon akajei. Next base: position 57,743,664 of record NC_133137.1, read on the forward strand.
TTCCCCACAGGAAGAAATATCCCCTCTATATCCACCATGCCAAGCTCCTCTGGTTTTTGAATGTTTCAGTGGTTACCCTTCATTGAAACTCCAGTGGATACAAGCCTAGCATCTCCAACCTTACCAACTAGGACCATCTGTCCATTCCAGATCACAAAATAGAACACCTGGGAATTTAGCTCATGATGCCAACAAGAAACAAGTGAACAACTCACAGTGAATTACTGTCATTCCATGATTAAAAATAAGGGGGAAAAAATGAAGAAGAAATTGAGAGAACTGATCAAAACAAATGAAAAGGTATTGATTGACATGACAGGTTCATTGTTCCTCACTGCACAGATCCTACCTTCACCTGCTGCATGTTTTGAACATGGTTCTCAGTTCTGATGAAGCCATGCTTTGAGTACTCTGTTCAGTTTAGGTCACTAGAACCTTCAACCTTGGAAGCGGTGAATTAGAAACAATGAGACTGTACTCTCACAGAAAAGGTTTAGAAAAATAAACATTTTCTGGACTATGATCATTGCAATCTGCTGCCTATAATTTACCTTTGAGCTGTGCAATCTGGTATTTTTGAGGTATCCTGAAAGATTCACTGAAGTAGACTCTCGAGTATTCAGATACTGGCACAGTGGCCATTGCTGGAGATGATTTTGGTTCAGATTGAAACATTGGGCTATATTGAAATGTCTGGCTGGAATGAAGCGAAGATCTGTGAGTGAGAAACAGGCCAATGGCACCGAGCCAGATTAGAATGATTAAGCCATCAAAGACAACAGTGGAGGAGGAACCGATGTTGAGATCATTACCCCGTGTCAGCCAGGATCTCCCACTTGAGCCTGCATTTGACCCAACTCTTCTTCTCTCTTTTACCTTTTGGCAGGAGGTGCAGAAGTTCTGGGTCAACACCACCACATTTGAGCACAGTTGTTCCCTTGCACCCGTTGAGCTTCTGAACAGTTTTACTTGCCTCAGCATTGAACTGACTCTGCTGTTGTGGCCTGCAGTCTTCAGGCTCTTGATCAGCTGAACTCACCTTAGCGCTGAACTAGACCCGTGGCTGTGGTCTCATTTAAAAGGGCTCTGCGGATCATGTTCTGTGTATTATTTGTTTATGCTTTTATTGTTTGCACTATTTGTTCTTTTTTTGCACATTGGATGTCTTGTGGTGTGAGGTTTCTCATGTATTTCATTGTGTTTCTTTGTTTTGTGACCGCCTGCAAGAAGATGAAGCTCAAGGTTGTCTATGGTATACAACCATACTTTGAACTTCGATGTCTACAAAGAAAAGAGTGAACGAGAATAAAAGTGTGAGGGCATTTAAGCTCAGGAAGGTATTGAATGACAAGGGACATATGCAGAATATAACAAATTAGAAAAGAGTCAACAAGCCCAATTCCAAATGTTACATTCCAAATGATACACCCCCACACCCCTGTCCATCAAAGATCCCCACCGTCCAGTTCATGCTCCCTTCTCAATGCTAGTGCCAGGCAGGACGTATGGAGGCCTGAAGCCCCACCCTACAGCTTCTGTCACACAACCATCAGGTTCTTGCACAACCTTAATCTTAACTCAGCAACAAAACTCACGCTCTACCATCGACTTGTATCAGGTTGTGGTTGTTTGCACTAATGCCTAGTTTTGCAGTCTTCTTCTTCTTCATTGAGTTGTAGAATTTATGAATAATTTATATTCTATGTGTTGTCTGAGCCTATGTGCTTGTGATGTTGCTGCAAGCACGTTTTCATTGCACCTGCACCTCACTGTGTATAGCAATAAACTCGACTCGACTTTACTACATCGTCATTCTTTCATTGTGGCTGGATAGCAGGGAGTGGCCTTAAGAGTGACGACTGTCAGAGTACTTGGTGCAGCCAGTGCACAGGCTTTGTGTGAAAGAACTGCAATCCAATGTCTGCTAGAGTTTAGGGCTGGGCCCAGGGTAAAAGGCTCTCCAAGTAAATCGAAAGAAACCACTTAAGTGTCTTGTACTTAAAGTCTGTTAACATTACAAATATGTAGATCACAAAGTACTATGAATGCATAGGCTGAACAACACAATGAACTTAAAAAACATAGAACATTGAACACTACAGCACAGAACAGACCCTAAAGTTATGCTGACCTTATAACCTACAACATCCTACTCCTACCCCTTCCCTCCCAAATAACACTCTATTTTTCTATCATCCATGTGGATATTGAAGCATTTCGTAAATGACCCTAATATCTGGCTCTACCACCAAGCCTGGTAGCGTGTTCCATTCACCAATCACTCAGTGTAAGAAACCTTCCCCTCACATCCCCCCTCTATGCTTTCTTCCTGTCACCTTAAACTTATGCAAACTGCCATTTCAGCCCTGGGGAAAAAGTTTCTGGCTGTCCGCTCAGTCTATGCCTCTCATTGTCTTGTACATCTCTTTAAATCACTTCTCATCCTCCTTTGCGTCAAAGCCCTAGCCTGCTCAATCTATCCTCATAAGAAAGTCACTCTTTTTTATATTTCTTGCATATCCTTTTATGAATATTTTAAAATTTAAAAATACTGTTGTTGTCAGAGTGCTGTTGAGGTATGCAAAAATTATCATTTCAAATGCATCCTTATATTGTGCTTGTAGCATTTGGCTCACAGAAAACCCATGCTACCATTCCACTGTCTAACGATTACTGTCACACTTGTACTTGTGTGAAGATAATTTAAAACACTTTCTTGCCTCCAGGTTAAAATAGCAAACAGCAGTAAAATACACTGGGATGGGAGTCAAACAGTGCTTCACTTTGAAATCAACTTTGGCCTTAACGCTGGATCCACGTGGACACCAGTTTGGAGTCAGGTCAATGCCAAAAGCATGTATGCATGATGTACTCCAACACTTGCAAAGATCATACCACTGAGCTCCATAAACCGTAAACATCTAGTCAAAATAAATCAGTTCCAGTCCGCAGCAAGATTTTCTCATAGCTAATATTGCCCAGACATGATCAGAAGCTGAGGTGTTTGTAGGCACATGGATGGATATAAGGTACACAAGAAATGTCATGGGTAAGTTTTTTACATAGAGAGTGGTGAATGTGTGGAATGGGCTGCCGACGGCGGCAGTGGAGGCAGAAACGATAGGGTCTTTTAAGAGACTCCTGATAAGGTACATGAAGCTTAGAAAAATAGAAAGCTATGGGTAGTTCTAACGTAAGGACATGTTCAGCACAGCTTTGTGGGCCAAAGGACCTGTATTGTGCTGCAGGTTTTCTGTGTTTCTATGTTTCTAGAAGTTAAACTGGATTGAGAACATCCACCAGAAAGAATGGCAAAGTCTCCACATTTCTGTTATTGTCTGTAGAACTAGCCAGGCCTTTATATAGACTAATTAAATGATTTAGAACAGTAAGTATACAACATCAGCTCATGTTACAGTATAAAGTTGTGAAAGGAAATAAAGTTGATGTTGAGATGAAAGCCGGTCAAGAGGTGTTAACCATATAACAATTACAGCAGGGAAACAGGCCATCTCGGCCCTCCTAGTCCATGCCGAACGCTTACTCTCACCTAGTCCCACTGGCCCGCACTCAGCCCATAACCCTCCATTCCTTTCCTGTCCGTGTACCTATCCAATTTTATTTTAAATGACAATACCAAACCTGCCTCTACCACTTCTACTGGAAGCTCATTCCACACAGCTACCACTCTCTGAGTAAAGAAATTCCCCCTCGTGTTACCCTTAAACTTTTGCCCCCTAACTCTCAACTCATGTCCACTTGTTTGAATCTCCCCTACTCTCAATAGAAAAAGCCTATCCACGTCAACTCTATCTATCCCCCTCATAATTTTAAATACCTCTGTCAAGTCCCCCCTGAACCTCCTATGCTCCAAAGAATAAAGACCTAATTTGTTCAACCTAACTTGTTCAACTCCATCTGCCAGTCCTCCAGCACTCATCAGGGGTGATTAATAAGTTCGTGGCCCAAGGTAGAAGGAGATGAGTTATTAACCTCAAACTTTCTGCATAATCACTCAAAGAGTTGAACTGCACGTACATGCAATGAGAGCTGTGTAACTCATTCTTTCCACCTTAGGCCACAAACTTAGCAATCGTCCCTGCTGTGAACGCTTTCTGGAGGTCCAAGATACGTATGCTCCACAACCGCTGGAATAAATGTGTAAATGTAGGACGGGACTATGTTGAAAAATAAATGTGCTAGGTTTTCTAAAATTGATGCCTACCTTAGGCCACAAACTTATCAATCACTCCTTGTACTCTAAGATCAATCTAACCCTTCCATCCTGCATAGTCCTTCATTTTCCTATCATCCATGTGCCTATAAATGTCCCTAATATATCTGCCTCTACCACCACCACCTCCAGGATATTCCATGCAGCCTCCACTCCCTGTGTAAAGAACATATCTCTGATATCACCCCAATAATTTTGTCCAATCACCTTATCATTTTACCCCCTTGTATTAGCCACTTAAGCGCTGGGAAAAAAAATCCTCGCTACCCACTTGAGCTATGGCTCCTATCTATGGTTTTTCTCCCCATTTTGTTATAACCTACAGATGTGCACCATTATTTTCAACAGCAGGCATGGCATTCTAAATTGTTCAAATTTCTGAGCCAGGCCGATGTCTATTTTGTTTCTGTTCCTGAAAAATCAACTGCAGGTTGGATAAATTGTGTTCACAGGGTGATAACCAGCAACAATAAGGACCACTGGTTCTTGACAAAGTGTTTGCTTTGTCCTTTTAGTTCAACATTATCATAAGTATAGAGGGTGTAATGAACCTTGACAATGGCCTTTATGATATGATCTTAACAACTATTGTAAAGTACATACCTTAATCTAAGTTACATAGAAGCCCATATACATTACAATATGTTAAATTTTAATTGAATACAAATGTTTATATTTAACAAACACTAGAATATGAACCCAAGTCACCCTCATTTTTACATTCACACGCATTTTCTATCTGCACACAACAGAATTTTAAAAATCCTATTTACAAAGTTCTGGCAGAAATTAAAGTGAAGGTAGAATTTCAACGCACTTCAGAGAAAAAGCATAGTATGCATGTGTGAAAGGTCAGCCATCATCCACTAATCTTCGGGTACAAAGTCCAGTTCAGATTGATGGGATAAAAAAGTCCTATTTTAACTTATTGTGAATAGTGGGCACTTCAACATTAAAAGCCCAAGGTTAAGTCTTGGGTGTGCATGGAAATTATGTTTTGGAGACCTGATAATCCAAGTAAGTGAGCCTAGTTTAATGCTACATTGTGAGTTGTCAGCACTTCATTGTGATGCACCATTTGAAGCTAGACATAGCTCAGCTCTTACCCCCCTCAGCCCCTGGAATCTCTGTCTATGGATCCTGCACACATGCATATCATTAACTTCCATGATCTGGGCACTTCTGGCAAGGATAGCATTTATTGTCCATTCATAGCTGTCTATATATTAATGTCATGGCCAAGAAACTTCACCAACACCTCTCCTTCCTCAGGATGCTAAAGAAATTTGGCATGTCCCTGTCTACTCTCACCAATTTTTTTCGATGCATCATAGAAAGCATTCTGGCTGAATGCTTAACAGCTTGGTATGCTAACTGCTGTGCACATGACTGCAGGAAACCGCAGAGAGCTGTGGACACAGCTCAGCACATCATGGAAACCAGCCTCCACTCTATTAATTCTATCTATGCTTTTTGCTGCCTCAGTAAAGCAGCTAGCATAATCAGAGATCCCATCCACCAGGCATTCTCTCTTCTCCCTTCTCCATCAGGAAGAAGATACAAAAGCACAAGGACAGCATCAATCCCACTGTTATCAGACTCTTGAATGGACCTCTTGTATTATAAAATGGACTCTTGACCTCACAATCTACCTCATTATGATCATTCACTTTATCAATTACCTGCACTGCACCCTTTCAATAGCTTTTACACTTTATTTTGCATTGCTATACTTTTGCCCTGTTCTAGATCAGTGCACTGTGTAATGATTTGAACTATATAAACAGTAATCAAAACAAGCTTTTCACTGTATATTGGCACATGTGAAAATAATACTCCAATATCAATACCAGTAATTATCCCACAGGAAGTGGCAAGTTGAGCTACCGTTTTGATCTGCTGCAGTGCCTCTAGAGAACGTGCTCCCATGGGTTCCAGGATTTAGTATAAGAAATGAGGAAAGACTGGTGATAAATACCAAGTCAGTATGGTGCACAACTTGGAAAGCAGCCTGTAAGCTACCCTTGTTTTTCTTGGTAGTATAGCTGGTGGGTTTGGGAGGTGCTATCAGAGTAACCTGGACAAGTTCTGTAACTATGATACATCATGAGGATGGTACACACTCATGCACTGGTATACACTGTGCACTGGTAGTGGAGGCAGAGAAAGTATAAAGTAGTTTATTAGGCAGTTAATTATGTGGATATTTTGTCCTGGATGATATTGAGTTGCTTAAGGGTTGTTGACATTGTACTCCTGCACAAATGTACCAAAGTTGGGTTGATTGATTTCCAACAACCAGAAACATTCTCCTTTAAACTACATCCATGGAGTGTTTACTTTTGATGCCCATTGACTTCAGTTTTGCCAAGGTGCCTTGAGTTTCACCTGGTCAAATGGTGCCTTGGTGTTAAGAGCCATGACTCTTGACTCACCTCCTGAATTTAGCCCTTCAGTCTATGCTTGGACCAAGGCTACAATTGGGTCCAGAGCCTAGTGCTCCATGCAAAACACAAACTAAGCACCAGTGAGTAGATTGTTGATGGGAACGTGGCCTCATAAATGAGTAAACCAGAAAGAAATGACCGAGGAAAATACTGAGCAAGCAACTCTGCGAGCGGAAGTTGTAGAATTCAGTAATAAGTCCAGAAGGCTGTGATGTGCTCAGAAGAACAATAATGCATTGCTCCTCAGACTTGCATTAGGCATTGCTGTAACATTGCAGGAGGCTACAGATCGCTAGATCAGTGTGGAAGTGGGATGGAGTAGGACTGATTTGCAACACATGACTTCTCTTTACAACTTACTTAGATTCAGATTCATATCCATATTCAGATGTATTTATCACGTGTAGGTACATGGAAGCATACAGCGAAGTGCCTCATTTGAGTTAACAACCAACACAGACAAGGACGTGATGGGGGCAGCCCACAAGTGTCGTGACACATTGCAGTGCCAACATTGCATGCCCACAATGTTGGCAGAACAACACAGAACACAACAAAACAGAACAAACCAAGTGATAGATTAACAACAGCAAAACAAGCCCTATCCCTCCCTCCCATCCATTCCTCCAACCCCAGAAAAGGCCTTCTATGGCCTCCAGCCTCGAGTGGGCTCATAGATTTGCAAATGTTGGGCCTTTGACTTCTCCAGCAGACTCGGGACTCCAGCTATCGGGCCTTGACTTCTGGACTTCTGGATCGACCTTTGGACTTCAGTCTTTGGTGCTAACTCAGGACTTGCCAATGATGATGACTGAGGACTCTGGATGAGGATCTGAACAAGTCTTGAGCTTGGACTTGCCGATGACAGGACCCCAAGCACTAGCTGGCCTCCCAGCCTGCCTTTGCTCACGGATCCTTAACCTGACCCCTAACTCCCCTAGGTGTCCCCAAAACCATTTCCGAGCAATCAAAAAGTAACTGAGAAAAACAAGTAAGTTTGAGCTCGACCTCAACTGGGACCACAGCTCAGCATCATCTTGACATCTGCATCCAGCCTCTAAATGCTACATAAACCCTTTTTGTACATAACTTCATATCCCCAGCATAGAACTCTTCTTAGCAACCACCTTCCATTGACTGCATCAAATACACTACTGGTTAACACCCTTAAAACTGTACCAGCAATATCTCACTATGTTTGGATTAATTCTCACATTTGTGTTAAGCGCTTTCACACTTCACACTGTGCATCCTTTCTTCATCCAACCACATGCTGTTTTGCTTGTGCAAGCTGCTTTTTGCTATTCACATTACTCTCAGAGGCCTCTCACATTTCCCATAGGCCTTCACAACAAGTCGCTTATGACTTTACCAGGATAAAGTCATAAGCAACAGAACAGAGGTGAATGCACTTCTGCAAGCCCAGAGATTGAATACCAAATGGCTCCTAGGTGCATTGGAGACCTTTTAACATCACATCTTAGGTTGGTCCATGAAAATGATTCATTACAGATGCAGGTTACACAATGTGAGTGCACCACACTTTTCCATCAAGCCATTGACCAATAGGCTTGTGTTGGGGTAGTTCCCAATAACTGAACAACAGGGATTAAACCAGAGATAGATTACTTAAAAACACACTATGAGGCTACACCTCAGGAAAAATCAGCTTGTTGGCTTTTGATTAACTCAATTAAATTGTGAACCACATTTTGGGCAATAATGTAGATGCATGGTTTTGGATTTGTTGCCTACAAAGCATTTGGTTTACAGTTGTGCTGTTTAATGGCTGGCTGATCTGAGGAGACCTGTTTTACATTGCAGCCCAAAGTCCAAATGTTCCGTCACATGTCAACTAATTCTGGCGATGCTGCAATATCAAAGGGCACGATCATCAGCTTTGCTTTCTCGGGCAGGGGTAGGGTACTGGAAAATGTAATGAGTGAGTAAGGTATTTGTGACTACCAGTACTGCATCATATTACAGTGTTGCATTTTTGTTCCTGTTGACATTAATACAACCAGCACAGTGGCATTAACGAACATAATCAACCAATAACTGCAAGTATCCGAACTGATTGCAATAGAATTTTTATAATCAAAATCAGGTCTAATATCACTATCGTATGTCATGAAATTTGTTGTTTGGCAGCAGCTGTACAGTGCAATGCATTAAAAATCTGTAAGTTAAAATACTATATATATAAAAAATCAAATAAATAGTGCAAAAAGAGAGAAAAACAAGTGATCATGTGTTGGTTCATTGTCCATTCATAAATCTGACAGTGGAGGGGAGGAAGCTGTTTCTAGGACATTGAGTGTGTGTCTTCAGGCTTTTATACCTCCTCCCTGATGATAAGTAATGAGCATTGGGAATATCTTTGGTGATGGGAGTCCTTAATGATAGATGTCACCTTTTTGAGGCATTGCCTTCTGAAAATGTCCTCGATGCTAGGGAGGCTAGTACCCATGATGGAACCAGCTGAGTTTGCAACCTTCTGCAGTCTTTTCTGATCCTGTGCAGTGGCCCCTCCATACCAGACAGTGATGCAAGTTAGAATGCTTTTTACAGTATGTCTGTAGAAATTTGTGCGAGTCTTTGGTGACATACCAAATCCCTCAAACTTTATCTCAAAAAGTTTTTTTTCCACAAAAGTGGAAAAGTGGGAACCTAGAGTAAAAGTCTGTATCAGCATGGCTGACCTGTATCTCAGTACCACCTGTCTGTCTCCATTCTCTATCTCTTTTCACAAATAAGAATCTGTTGATTTTCATCTCCATCTTCCCATTGACTTCCAGCACCTGCATCCTTGGGAGCAGAAATTTCCTTATTTATTGCATCCTTTGCTTGTGTGCTTTGTGATTTCTTTCCCAACTGGCCTTAATCTAACTATTTAACAGTCAAAATACACAGTTTTTATCCCCACTTTCTTAACTCATAATCTCTAACCCAAGTGAATTTCTAATCATTCATAGCTGCTTCTGGTTGCCAAATGGTGCCAATGTAAACAAAGTCTCCCACACTTGCTGAAAGCTCTTATTTTGTTATAAAAATAATAAAATGATGTAAAATTTGAACTGCTAGGGATCCAGCTGGAAAGCATGCATAGGAGATTTATGAGGATGTTGCCAAAATTCAAGGGACTGAGTTGTGCAGAGAGGCGGAGCAGGTTGGGAGTTATTTTCTCCTTGGAGATCAAAAGAATGAGGGTGTTCATATAAAGGTACAGTATGTAAAATTATTAGTAGCATAAATAGGAAGAATGCACACATTTTCTTTTTCTGGGGTTGCAGAATCAAACACTAGAGGTTATAGATTTAAAGTGAGGGAGAAAAGAATTAACAGGAACCTGAGGGGCAACTTTTTCACCCAGAGTGAGGTTAGTATATGGAATGAATCAGAATCAGAATCAGGTTTAATATCAATGGCATATGTTGTGAAACTTGTTGTTTCACAGCAGCAGTACATTGCAATAAAACTATAAATTACAATAAGAACACATATAAAAAAATAAATAAGTGCGGTGCAAAAAGAGAGCAAAAGAAGAAAAAAACAGTGAAGTAGTATACATGGGTTCACTTTCCATTCAGAAATCTGATGGCGGAGGGGAAGAAGTTGTTCCTAAAATGCTGAGTGTGTGTCTTCAGTCTCCTGTACCTCTCCTCCCTGATGGTAGCAATGAGAAGAGCTGCCTGAAGAAGTGGTTGATCAGGGTACAATATGGTTATGATGGTTGTCCATCGTGTCTGACGATGACAGGAAACCTGTGCGGGAGAGTTTTTGAAGTGGAGTTGTATTACTGGGCCAGTTACGCTCTCTTGACCTCAGAAGTCCAGATCCAATGGTATGAGCAAGTGTCACAAACTGGAGTCTTCCTTGGTTCCAAGACATACGTCTAGGCCTTTTCATGCCCTTCACTCTCCATGGAGTTTTGCAGAGCCGCCTTCCTAGCCAATGGACCTCACTGTGGATCTCATCCAACCAGTCCACTGGAGCTGACTGTGCATGCTAGAACAGGCATGTCCCTATCTCACTGGAGTATGAGTCCGCTGGCTACCCTCACCTGGTTCAGCCCACCTGTCAAAGCAGAGTATGGCCGCTGTCACATGCCAAACTACTTGAAGCCACTACTGAGAGCTAAGAGTCCAGTGAGAATCAAAGGTAAGTGAGTTGCCCCAGAATAAACATGACAAGCCCTTTCACCAGAGGTGCTACCCTTCCCTGGACACCCCATACACCCCAGAGTGTACAATAACAACATTGAAAGGTCATTTGAACAGGTGCATGGATAGCAAAAGTTTTGATATATGGATCAAACATAGACAAATAGGATAAGTTTAGATGGATGTTGTTCAATTATGGTCTGAATTGTGATTTTTCTTGTAGGTTGATTTTCTTTATGCTAGTTTCAGCTAGTTTTTAGTATAAAGATTGACCACAAAGCAAGGTTCTTTGTTATTTTCTTTGTTCTCTAATTCCTCTGTACTTACAGTAGAATAATTTGGTTACATTTAGAGTTAGTTACATACTGTTATGTTTTACTGTTCTTTTGCTAGGAACATCTAATAAAATGGCTTTAAGCCCAAGATTTGTGACATATTCTTGACTTCCAAAGAACCTTCTGGACAATATCATTTCCAGATCCAAGAGCATCGTTTCAGCATGAACCAGTTGGGCTGAAGGGCATGTTTTCATAACGTATGACTTTATTACTCTACGATGAGAACTGCTGGTATATGCAGTTTGCTTTTAAACCACTGATTATATGGCAATGAACATTTCTTCATTCATCTCCCCATTTGGCAACTTTTACCTTGATGTATTTAATCCCATCATAAAGTTGAACTGGACATGGGAATCAAACTTTATCAGATTTTTGTAATGGAGTATAAAACCTTAGAAATGGCTCCCTTCAAAGGAAATATTGGCAGAGGAATGTTAATGGGCAGGGACAAAAAACATATTAGCCAAAGTGATAAAAGCAAAAAGGTGGAACTATGACTTAAAAAGTTCAGAAGGTCTTTTTTGAGCCTGGTTAAAATGAAGAATTTGGAATTTAGTTTATAGCACAATTCCACTGATATAGTTATATAACTGCTGCATTGCTTAATATGTATTTTGAAATTGGTAAACATAAGATTTTAGATAAAGGTAATAAAGAAGCCTGCTTAGTGTCTGCTCCAAAGGTCAATTACTTTAGTGCTTTGTGATTAACATGAGCAAACATTTGGTTTAAGACTTAGACAGATGCTGGTCTAACCCTAATTCAAAGTTGCAGTAAGTATTATGATACAACGCAAATCAGAACTCCAAAGCATTGCAAGCACTGTACTAATAGTCAATGCAAATTAAAATCTTCCCATTTAAAAATTAATCAGTATTTATAGTAACAAATGAAGCATGAAAAGGCTATTTGGTCCCTTACACCTGCTGTGCTGTTCAATAAGACCATGGATGATTTTTACCTCTGTGCTTTCCTACAAAAACCTCATGGCAGTGACTCCCTTAACATCCAAAAATGGATCTATTTCTATATTAAATATGTTCAGTAACCAAGCATGCATAGCTTGGCTAAAAAATGGCAAACATTTGCCACCTCCTGGTGAAGAAATTTTGGCTCACCTCTGTCCTGAATAGATGATGCTTTATTATGAGACTGTAACACCTGTTTCAAAACACCTCACTCAGCCAATAGATAATAATCTCTGCTTCTACCTCATCAAGTCCTATAATAACCTTGCACATTTCAGTGAGATCATCTTTCTGTTTCGTAAACCTGAGAAACTTGGTATTGAAGGGTAACTAAAAGTTGGAAGAGCAACACACACAAAACACTGAAGGAACTCAACTCCAGAAGGAAGTGATGTGTAGTTAAGGAGATAAGGTGAAAGAGGGAAACAGGAATGGGGAATGGTAAATGGTGAAGGCAATTATTGCAAGTTTGAGAACTTGATCTTCATGCCTTCAGGATGGAGTCTACCCAAACGGGATATAAGGAGTTGTTCCTCCAACCTGAGTGTGGCCTCATCAAGGCAGTAGATGAGGCCATGGACAGTTATGTCGGAATGAAAATGGGAAGTAGAAATGAAATGGATGGCTACTGGGAGAACACGCTTTTTTCTGGAGACGAAGAGTAGGTATTAGGCAAAGCCTAATACCTACATTGGGTCTCACCGATATACAGGAAGCCACACTAGGAGCACCAGACACAGTAGATGACCCCAACAGACTCACAGGTGAAGTGTCGCCTCACCTGGAAGGACTGTTTGGGGCCCTGAATGGTACCAACGGAGGAGGTGTAGGGACAGGTGCAGCACTTATTCTGCTTGCAAGTGTAAGTACAAAGAGGGAGAACAATGGGGAGGGATGAATGGACAAGGGAGCGACCCTGCTGGAAAACAGAAAGTGGGGAGGGTGGAAAGCTGTGCTTGGTGGTGGGATTCCGTTGGAGATGACGGAAGTTATGGAGAATTGTGTGCTGGATGTGGAGGTTAGTGGAGTGATAGGTGAGGAAAAGAGGAGCCCGATCCCTGATGTGGCAGTGGGAGGATGGGATGAGACATGTGTGAAGTGGAAGAGATGCAGTTGAGGGTAGTGGTAATGGTGGTGGAGAGGAAGCCCCTTTCTTTGAAGAAGGAGGACATCTCAGTGGTTCTGGAATGAAAAGCCCGAGAGCAGAAGCAGCTGACGGAGGAACTGAGTGAAGGGGATGGCATTTTTACAAGTGACAGAGTGGAAAGAGGTATAGTCCAGGTAGCTGTGAGAATCAGTGGGTTTATAAAGGATATCAGTAGATAGGCTGTCTCCAGAGATGGAGATAAAGAGATCGAGAAGGGGGGAGGTAGGTGTCAGAAATGGACCAAGGAAATTTGAGGGCAGAGTGGAAGTTGGAGGCAAAGTTGATGAATTTGATGAACTCAACATGGGTGCAGGAAGCAGCACCAATGCGGTCAGCGATGTAGCGTAGGAAGAGTTGGGGAGTGATAATGGTGTAGGACACACATCTTTTATAAAGCGGGATCTCTTGCTTTAATTCTACTTCCCACCCCATTCCAAAATGCCAGTCCATGGCCTCAATACTGCCATGATGAGACCACTCTCAGATTGGAGAAGCATCACTTTTGTTCCATTTGGGTATCCTCCAACTCATTTGCATGAACATCAATGTCTCAAACTTCCAGTAATGCCCCCCCCCCCACCTCCACCATTCTCCATTCCTGTTTCCATCTCTCACCTTATCTCCATACTTGCCCATCACCTCTCTCTGGTGCTCTCCCCTTCCCTTTTTTCCATGGTCTGCTATTCTCTCCTATCAGATACCCCCTTCTCTAGCCCTTCATCTCTTTCGCCAATCAACTTCCAAGCTCTTTATTTCAACCCCCCCCCCCCCCCGTTTTCACCTATCACTAATCAACTTGTACTTCTTATTCCGCTCCATCATCTTCTTACTCTGACTTCTCCTCTTACTTTCCAGTCTTGATGAAGGGTAACAGTTGAAATGTTGACTGTTTAGTCTTTGCCATAGATGCTGCCTGGCCTACTGAGTTCCTCCAGCATTTTGTGTGTGTTACTTTGGATTTCCAGCATCTGCAGATTTTCTTGTGTTGTTAAAGTGGGAGAGTTAAGACTTAATTGTCAAAGTCCACGGAGACAGAACAGTGACAGAGACAGGACAAAGAAAGATGACACAGTGCTGGCAACTAGTAGAGTCTTACAGTTCCAGTGGCCTGGTTTGATCCTGATCTCTGGTATTGTCTTTGTGGTTTCCATGTTCTCCCTGTGTCTGCATGAGTTTGTTCTAGGCCCTCCAGTTTTCTCCCACATCTGAAAAACATGCAGGTTAGTTGGCCACTGTAAATTGCCCTGAGCGTGTAGGTGAATGTTGATGGAAAATAGGAGGAAATGGGATAAATGAAGGATGACTGTAAATTGATGGTTTGTGATTGATGGACTGAAAGACCGATTTATAATTCCTTATTTATGCAAGACTCTCTAAAACAGTTCTGTTGGAGGACGTTGAACGACTGGGGCGCAAATAAGAGATGGGGATGTCCTGATTTTAAGTTTGAGATAAAGTCAATAAAAGGCAAGGATGTTTGTTCAAATAATCGAGCAATTAGACTTAGTTTGGATGGAACTAATAGCAAGGTGCAGAAAGTATTGGTGGAATTGTAAATAGAGCACCAAACCGCAGTACTAATGTATGGCTTTGTATAAGTCAGGAAATTAGATGTGCATGTTACAAAGGTAATACCAAAAACATAAGGAATTTTAATCCATCCGCAGGCAGGGAAAACCAAATTAGCAGTAATTACATGGAGGACAAATTCATGGAACTTGGTAAAATTCAGACATTTCTTTTTCTTTTTGATCAGGATGCTGAGGAAACAAGACGGGAAGAGGTTATTTTAGGTGATACATATAATGAAAAAGGGCTAGTTGATGAATCGGCAGTTCAGGATCTCTTAAAGAGTATTGATTATCATGTGATAAAATTTTACATAAAAACTGAAAATGAAATCCGGGTTGTACATAAAAGGAAACCAACTATTGCACTGTAAGGTGTAAGTTAATGTGAAATTTCTTTGAAAGCAAACCATAGCAAACTTTTAAAGAATTAATATACCATTTATTTATTATATACTGTATATCCTAAGGCAAAGAAAGTGGCAAGAGAATTGGTCCAGCCTTGGCTGCCAAGAGAAGTTAAAGATAATATTCAATCAAAGGAAGATATTGTCAACTTGTAAACTTTAAGGGGAGATAATCAAGCCAGATTATTTCCAAAATATTTGTAAAGTACTTATTTCTACTACATTGGAAGTTGGCCAAGCTTAGCATCTTTGAAAATATTTCAATATCAAAACTCTCTTAATTTGTTTACTGTTTAAAAAATTACAATTAAATCCGGTGTCAATGTCTGCCTTGGTACTACTCTGTTACCTTCTGAAGACAAGATCAAGTAGGGATGGGTGATAAGGCAAGCCCATTAACTTAGACTGCACCACCCTGAATTTCTGGTTTAAGATGGCACTGGCGAATCTCAGTGATGTCTGACTGGTGGCTTACAAAACATAGAAAACAACTAAATACTCTGTTAATCACTCTTCTTTGAATAAACAATCTTCGCAAAAAATCCCTTTAGATTTGGAGGCAATTTGACGTGGCAGAACTGAGGCGAGGTGAGGAAGCGGGCCCCTCACCAAGAGTGAGAAAGACCCAAGGCTTGATCGATTTAAGTGCCATACTGAATTGGAAAGGTTGGGTACAGGTCAAATTGAGGCAGTGGGATCCAGGCACCAGAGCATATCAAAGCAACTAAACCAATGTTTGGACCATTTAACCATCGGGCCAGATTGAAAAGGTTAGGGTGCCAGAGCCCAAGGCGAGGAATGGGCCAGTTCAGTTCCTCTCTGCACTGAACTAAGGATTTATGGACAGGACTGTCTTTGTGGACTTCTGTTCAAACACTATTTACTTGCGTTTATTATTTGCATGATTTGGTTTTTTTTCTGCACACATTGGGTGTATGATGGTCTTTTTTTATATGGGTTATTTTGGGTTTCTCTGTCGCTTGGCTGCCTGTTAGTGGGCAAATCTCAAGGCTGTATAATGTATACACACGTCAATAATAAATATAGCTTGAACATTGAACTTTGAAATATCAGGCACAGAAATGGAGCAGTTGGTTCATGTGTAATCCATACTGTACATGAAGATACAGTATAAACCTCATCAGCTTACTTAGTTTTCTTTAGCAACACACAAAAGAGCTGGAAGAATTTAGCGTGTCAGGAGGGAAAAGGACAGTCAATGCTTCAGGTCTCAATCCTTCACCAGCACTCTAAATTTCCTTTAGATTTTCTTTAAATGCAATCCTTAATGATCTCAAATCAGTTAGATATTGGCCTATTGGAAATCACTGAAAACCTTTGACTTAGGGAACTTCTACTTTGACAACTGAGCAACACGAAAGGCACTCTTGTAGATAAGGGATCATCTACATGAATAGATAGGATGTCCAGAAGTTAAGTTATCAGGTGTAAAACAGAGAAGATGAAATGAAATAAATCCAATACTAAGATAGAACCTGTTAATGGACCTATATTGGATTCCAAAGTATGTGAAATGTTGCAAAAGAGGTTAATAGGCACTAGTGTAGTCTTAACCATGTAAAGAGAACAGTGGAAATGCAGACTAATGGAAGAGATGCTCAAGGAGGAAAAAGAAGACCCAGAAACCATCCTACCGAAGAAAAAGTTTCCATAGTAAAGAGAGCCCAAGAGCAAACAACCAAAATCAATGGGAATTCTGAGGAAAGAGAAACCAAAGTAAAAGATTTGGTTTGAATTCTGTAAACTTCCCATCAGCATAAAAAAACACAGTTATAGATAGTGAATCAAATGTTTTGGAGCTAGATCACTCCAAATAAAACTATACAAATTTATGCCTTATAGATGATGGTTATGTGATCTACTTGGAATTTCTGAAAAGTTTTGATAAAAGGAGTGATATGTTGATAGGAATTGATAGCCGGTGGACAGACAAGAAACAGCAAGTAGGGAGGGATGGGTCATTTTGGTAGGGAAAGGTAGGTGCTAACCACTGTTCTAGCCTCAGTTATTCATACTATTCAATGGTTTGTTTGAGGGAACAGAATGTAATATTTTGGAATCTGCAAACAGCATTAATTGGGTATGGATTGTGAATTCTGAGAAAGATACAAAGAGGTTTCAAGGTGCCTTGGATTGAGTAAATGGGCAAAGACATTCCAGATGCAATATAACACAGATAGATGTGAAGTTATCCCCTTGGACAGAAAGAAACAAGGGTTGCTGAGAACATGTGGTGGAATATATTTGAGGAGAGAGGTTATTTTCTAAAAACAAAAGGCATCAAAGACAGGGAAGAAGTGGGGATCTGGTATTGAGATAAATGCTTGGCCATGATCACAATAACTTGCAGAGGAGTCTGGAAGGCCCCCTTATTTTCTGTATCTTTGTGTTATTAAATGGGAAGGGGAAGTAGGAGATTGCATTGCATCTGAAAATTAAATATTGTTCCAACTATAACTGTCTGAAAGGAAAGAGAAAAGCTGCTAGTCAAAGCAATTGGAGATGAAGGACGCTGTAGACTGAAATGAAAGCAGCTGCATTATGAATTGAGCTGAGGCTACTTGGCGGACAGAATGACATTATATATAATGATCCATGCTGAGCAGTATTAATCATTGACAGCACAGGGCTAAAGCACATTAAATATTATGAGAAGTTTGCTGAGACCTACTCTTCCTTAATGGACTGTTGGACATAGTCAAAAGTGATGTTACTCATCAGTGACTTCACTCTTTGACATTGTTGATTACCTGTGAAAATGCTCCAGATAGATACAGATGAAATTAGAAACCATCTCTTACAGAGTGTCATCATCACTTCTGAGAATGCTGTGGCACTAAGTTGAGAAGATTGATTCAGTACAATCCATTCATCTCTCCCTTAAGAGACAAGAATTCACCATTCCAGCTTCATAAGCACATTTTAAGTGCTTTATAAAAAAAGAATTAACAAAGACAATCAATCATGTCCATGTAAAATTAATTCTTTTTGTCTAGTCAGAGGCATCAACCTTTAGCAAAAGTTCAGCAAGGTTTGAACAGAAGCTTGAGGTATAATGTTGATGTTTGATTTGATTTTATTTAAATTTTGTTTAGACATACAGGACGGTAACGGTTGCTGCCAGCCCAATGAGCCCATGCTGTCCAACTACACCATGTGGCCAATTATCCTTCTAACCCATATGTCTTTGGAATATGGAGGAAACCCACACGGTCACGGGGAGAACGTACAAACTCCTTACAGACAGTGGCGGAATTGAACTTGGGTCACTAGTGCTGTAATAAAGTTACGCTCTTATGTCAGGTTTATTGACTGGTTACTTACTGCCCGTTATGCCACTGGCATTGAGGACAGAAGTGAATGTCCCCCATCTCTGTGTTGTTCATGGTTTTCTTCATCATGACAGTAGGTTCCTCTCGTTTTTCACTACTGTCAGTCATGCGAGGCCTTGGTGCAGACTCATGTATTCTGTCACTCTCAGATGTAGAAGGATTCTTTGTTGTATTTCCATAACAATTCTGTTTTACCAGTCAGAGTTGTTAGCCCTGATCTAAACCCCTGAAACAGGAGGACTGGTGGACAACTTAGTCTCACCTCTACCCTTTGACCTGCTTGGCATGGGTGACCCTACCAAAAGCATAAAGCAGTGACTCCAACCAGCATAGTTCTCTGGGTAATTGAGGCACGCAAGCCTCCAAACCATGACAAGGTTGTGGTCCTCTTGGAGGTATTGACCTGTATCCAGGAAGAACGCACCACGTTGGCTGAGATGCTGAGATGCATAAGATATTCAGGTTAACTTCCCTAGTGGCACAGAATGCCCGATCTGACAAATTGATGGAGCCATGCTGTTGATAGCAGTGGCAGAAATAAGCAGGCTGTAAGCATGATAGAGGGTACTTAAAGTTGCTTATCAAAAACCTTTAAGTAAATTCACATTGGTTTCTTGACACAATATGTAGATAAGCCTACAAGAGGAGAGGCTGTACTTGATCTGGTATTGGGAAATGAACCTGGTCAGGTATCAGATCTCTCAATGGGAGAGCATTTTGGAGATAGTGTTCACAATTCTATCTCCTTTACCATAGCATTGGAGACAGATAAGAACAGACAAGTTAGGGAAGTGTTTAATTGGAGTAAGGGGAAATATGAGGCTATCAGGCAGGAACTTGGAAGCATAAATTAGAAACAAATGTTTTCAGAGAAACAAATGGAAGAAATGTGGCAAATGTTCAGGGGATATTTACGTAGAGTTCTGCAAAGGTACATTCCAGTGAGACATGGAAAGGATGGTAGGGTACAGGAACCATGGTGTACAAAGACTGTTGTAAATCTAGTCAAGAAGAAAAGAAGAACTTATGAAAGGTTCAAAAAACTAGGTAATGATAGAGTTCTAGAAGATTATAAGGCTAGCAGGAAGGAGTTTAGGAATGAAATTAGGGGAGCCAGAAAGGTGCCGTGAGAAGTCAATGGTGGACAGGATTAAGGAAAACCCCAAGGCATTCTACAAGCATGTGAAGAGCAAGAAGATAAGACGTGAGAGAATAGGACCAATCAAGTGTTACAGTGGAAAAGTGTGTATGGAACTAGAGGATATAGCAGAGGTACTTAATGAATACTTTGCTTCAGTATTCACTACGGAAAAGGATCTTGGCAGTTGTAGGGATGAGTTACAGTGGACTGAAAAGCTTGAGAATGTAGATATTAAGAAAGAGGATGTGCTGAAGCTTTTGGAAAGCATCAAGTTGGATAAGTCACTGGAACCAGACAGGATTTACCCCAGGCTACTGTGGGAGATGAGGGAAGAGATTGTTGAGCCTCTGGCGATGATCTTTGCATCATCAATGGACACAGGAGAGGTTCTAGTGGATTGGAGTGTTGCGGATGTTGTTCCCTTATTCAAGAAAGGGAGTAGAGGTAGCCCAGGAAATTATAGACCAGTGAGTCTTGCTTCAGTGGTTGGTAAGTTGATGGAGAAGATCCTGAGAGGCAGGATTTATGAACATTTGGAGAGGCATAATATGATCAGGAATAGTCAGCATGGCTTTGTCAAACGCAGGTCTTGCCTTACGAGCCTGATTGAATTTTTTGAGGATGTGACTAAACACATTGATGAAGGTAGAGCCATAGATGTAGTGTTTATGAATTTTAGCAAGGCATTTGATAAGGTGCCCCATGCAAGGCTTATTGAGAAAGTAAGGAGGCATGGGATCCAAGGGGACAATGCTTTGTGGATCCAGAACTGGCTTGCCCACAGAAGGCAAAGAGTGGTTGTAGACCGGTCATATTCTGCATGGAGGCCAGTGACAAGTGGTGTGCCTCAGGGATCTGTTCTGGGTCCCCTAATCTTTGTGATTTTTATAAATGACCTGCATAAGGAAGTGGAGGAATGGGTTAGTAAGTTTGCTGATGACACAAAGGTTGGAGGTGTTGTGGATCATGTGGAGGGCTGTCAGAGGTTACAACGAGAAATTGATAGGATGCAAAACTGGGCTGAGAAGTGGCAGATGGAGTTCAACCCAGATAAGTGTGAGGTGGTTCATTTTGGTAGGTCAAATATGATGGCAGAACATAGTATTAATGGTAAGACGCTTGGCAGTGTGGAGGATCAGAGGGATCTTGGGGTCTGAGTCCATAGGACACTCAAAGCTGCTACGCAAGTTGACTTTGGGTTTAGAAGGCATACGGTGCATTGGCCTTCATCAATCGTGGGTTTGAATTTAAGAGCCAAGGGGTAATGTTGCAGCTCTATAGGACCCTGGTCAGACCCCACTTGGAGTACTGTGCTCAATTCTAGTTGCCTCACTACAGGAAGGACGTCAAAACCATGGAAAGAGTGCAGGGGGGATTTAATAGGATGTTGGGATTGGGGAGCATGTCTTAATAGGTTGAGTGAACTCTGCCTTTTCTCCTTGGAGTGACGGAGTATGAGAGGTGACTTGATAGAGGTGCACAAGATAATGAGAAGCATTGATTGTGTGGATAGTTGGAGGCTTTTCCCCAAAGCTGAAATGGCTAACACAAGAGGGCATAGTTTTAAGGTGCTTGGAAGTAGGTACAGAGGAGACGTCAGGGGTAAGTTTTTACGCAGAGAATGGTGAGTGTGTGGAATGGGCTACTGGCAGCGGTGGTGAAGATGGAAACGATAGGGTCTTTTAAGAAACTCCTAGATGGCTACATGGAGTTTAGAAAAATAGAGGGCTATAGGTAAAGTCTAAGTAGTTCTAAGGTAGAGACATGTTCAGCACAGCTTTGTGGGCTGAAGGGCCTGTATTATGCTGTATGTTTTCTATGTTTCTATGATGGTGACAGAAGATCGCTCCTTAGTGGAATGGTAATGGTATTTATAGATATTACTGGTCAGGAAAATGTTGTGTACTTAATATTTCAGCAATATTTTTGTAAATATATTGTTTGATTGAGCATTATTTGGTGTTTACATAATTCATTACGGGTTATATGTATGGAATAGGTGAATGGCATACATTGTCACCTCGTCATAAGTGCGTGCCTCACTTAAAATAAAACGAAGTTTACATGCATCTCTCAGGCTCCCTTGACTTTGCTTCAGTTAGTTTTGGAGCTAAGTAGGGAAAAGTGTTCTGTATTTAATGTTTAGTAATATTTGAGTTATATATTGCTTGATTAAGCATTCTTTGCTGTTTACATAAATAATGTACGAAATGCGTGAATGGCAAATGTCGTCACGCCACCGTATGCCTCGCTTAAAATACAAACAAAATTTACACGCATCTCTTGGTCTCCCATGTTTTCCCCTTGCAAATAGTTTCATGTTTTGGAGTTAAAAAACGTAACAGTAAAGGCACACATAGTTTCTTTTTCAGGGCTGTGCCTAATCAATTCATACATCAGATAGTACACATGTCCATCGCCCATGGTTCTGTATTCTTTGTTTGTAACCTGAGTGTATGCCTCTAGACAATGTGCTCATTATAGTTGCCATTATAACATTGTAGACAATTAATTCTGATATAACAGTACAATCTCCTATGCAGTGGTGTGCTGGGGCAATGGCATCAACACAGGTGATGCCAACAGGCTCAATAAACTGATTAGAAAGGCTGGCTCTGTTATAGGAGTCAAACTGGACACATTGGAGGCTATGGTAGAACAAAGGACCCTATGGAAAATCCTGGCAATTCTGGACAATGTTTCTCACCCTCTGCAATGCCACCTTGGCCGAACAGAGGAGCACTTTTAGTAATAGACTGAGACAAATGCGCTGCTCCAAAGAGCACTACACGAGGTCATTTTTACCCTCAGCCATTAGGCTCTATAATGAGTCAACCTATAGTCAAGGAAGTGATGACCCCCCTTCCCCCCCCCCGTAAGATTGTTTGAGATAACTTATTTATTGTTCTTTCTTACTCTTCTTATAATATTTGTATATCTGTGCACTTGCAATGGTACTGTGACACTGTAGTTTCCTTTGGGATTTATCTATCTATCTGGTAAATTAGTCTAATTCAGTATGCATGGCTCATTTATTGTTACGTTAAATAATCTGGAGCTAATGCCTTATTGTGGCACACAAATAAACTGATCCTGCTTCCTTCTGCTCTCAGTGCATTAGTTTAATGCTTTACATTTCACCAAAGGGGAACAACCCAAACAAATGCTATGTGAATTGGTAGAGTGATGCTCACACTTGACTGGGTTGCTGAGATGAAATGTCACTGCCACTTTTATATTGTTATTGCTGTAAGGTTAGCGGAACCTCAGTAACCTTAAATCAACCTTAACTGCTCCTGACACACTTCCAGCTCTAGCCAACCACATTCTGTAAAATATTTGCTTTTATCTGGCAGCCTGGCTTCTGAATTGTCTGATACAAGCCGTCTGCTAACCTTGCTATAAACTACAACCAAAGATCAGGTGGAACAGCTTCGTTCATTCAACAACAAAAAAAGATTGCCAATCCTAAAATTCACATCCAGCAAAGTATACTACCTGTTTCTTTATAGCCACTGCCCACGTTCCAAGTAGGTTGCATTTCTTCATTAAGCTAAATTTTGTAAACAAAAACAACTGAGCAAAATGTGCTAAGGGTGTCTTTCTGCTAGAAGAGGGAGGCATGCTATTTGAAATAGTAAACAAATACATACGTAAATTGAAGGCACATCCTAATGGTGTCTAGCAGAAATTTGTATAACAGGTCTCTATACTTCACAAACCACTTGCTTGAGGATCTAGCAAGTTACTTGTACATTTCTGCTAATTTATAATACACCAAGAAATCATTAAATTAGACCCAAGGACCTGGGCATTTGTTTGCCCAGAATCAGTGCTGCGCAGTTGAAAATGGTTTACCTTGATTAGAGTATATGACCCTTCCTCTCTATCCCTTAGGTCCCGGCAGGATTTTTAACCAACTCAGTCACATTGAGACTAGAAATCTGGTTATGGCATAAAACTCCCGCAGGTGATAATAATGATTGCGCAAGACACACTTTTTAACTCCAAAGAGATTTTAGGTATTATGGTTCTAAAAACAGACATACTAAAATAATCAAATTTACTGATCCTGTTGCTCCTGACACAATGCAAGCTGAAAGGATAATACTCAAAATGCATTCCTCATGGGTAGTTCCCTAGAACAGTGGTCCCCAACCACCAGGCCGTGGACCGGCACCGGGCCGCGACCCAGTGGTTGGGGATCACTGCCCTAGAATACTGAAGTCTCACTATTTCCCCTACTCAAAGCCCATACTAAACATAAAGCCTTCTCTGCATCTTTAGTGAGTCTTCTGCAATCAAAAGATCAGACCAGTACAACAGTGCAGTGGGAATGCTGTAGCACATAGCTCCAGTCATTAGGTTTGATCCTGACCTTGATTGTTGTCTATGGGAGTTGCACATTTTCCCTGTGAATGCTTGAGCCTCCTCCCAAAGCCTAAGGACATGGAATCTATTATTAAGAAATTAGTACCAGGGATTTAAAAAATTATAATACAATGAAGCATGGTCAAGGTAACCTTATGAAAGGAAAATCATACTTTATAAAACTATCAATTAATTAATTAATTAATTAAAATTTTAAGATTGTTTGTAGACAACCAGTAGGTAGGCACGATAACAGTCACTATTCCCATTTCTTCCCTCAACCAAACAAAATAACTCATGATTTTCAAAAATTTTATACTATATTGCATTGGTTTAGATAGGGATTTGGTCACATCATTGAATGAAAAATATTAGTGGTCCTCAATCAGTGAAATCAGTTGAAAATGCACCAAATTTATTGTTTTACAATTTTATTTTGCTTTTTTTACATATAGATATATCTCTCTGGCTGCGCAGAGAGACAATGATTGTGGTCATAGATGAGAGCCGGATCCAAGATGTCTCTTTCAGGCACCCAGCACCTCTCCTCCAGTCCGAATCCCTCCTAGTCCACGAGATATTGCCAAATGCCTCGGACAGTATGGGGATCCAAAATTGTTCTCATGGTGAAAACCTGCTTCCCATCAACATACCTGGGTGGCAGTGGAGCTGATGGTGCTTTGGTTGACGGGTTGCTGTTCACAGGGTTTAACTTGGAAATGTGGAAAATGGAATTGATCTTAAGGGTCTTGGGGAGCTACAAGATGTAGGGCACTGTGATTACTTTTCTGAGAATCCTGAAGGGTGCAGTGAACTTGGACATCAATTTCCTGGACTCCACTCTGAGAGGCAAATCCTGAGTCAACAGCCAAACCTGTTGCCTAGGCTGCAAAACTGGACTCTATCTTTTCTTGCAGTTAGCCTTTATTTCAACCTTCTGGCTAGAAGCTGACAAAATCTCTCCTCGCAGCATTGGACAAGAACTTCGGCTGCAAGAACACCAACCTCTGCCTCCTGCTTGGGGAAGAGTGGCAGAGAATACCCAAAATGGCATTTGAAAGGAGACATCCCTTGAGCCAAAAGCCATAAAGTGTTGTTGGCGACCTCTGTCCACACCAAGTGGCAGCACCAATCATTTGGTCTTTCCATACTGACTTCAGACTATTTTACCATGTGCCTGCAAGTACCCTGAAGTCTCATTCATAATAATAGACTCCAGCATCTTACCAGCTACTGAAGTCAGTTTAACTGGCCTATAATTTCTTGTCTTTTGCCTCGCTCCCTTCTTCAAGAATGGAATTACAATTGTAATTTTCCAGAATCTAGTGATCCTTGAAATAGCTTTACTAATGCCTCCACAATCTCTTCAGCTACATCCTTCAGAACCTTGGGTTGTATACTATCTAATCCAGGTAACTTACCTACCTTTGGTGTTTCAGCTTCACAAGCACCTTCTCCTTCGTTATAGCAACAACACTTACTTTTACCCCTGACCCTCTTGAAATTTTGGCATAGTTCCACAGTGAAGACTGACAGAAAATACTTACTGAGTTCATCCGCCATGTTTTTGTTCTCCATTATCACCTCTCCAGTATCATTTTACATTTGTCTGATATCCACTCTCAGCTCTCATTTGCTCTCTATACCCGTACATACAGTATACCCGAAAATAACTTATTCTGTCTTCCTTTACATTATTCACTAGCTTACCTTCATATTTCATCTTTTCTTTCCTTATTGATTTTTTAGTTTCCTTCTGTTGGTTTTTAAACCCCTTCCCAATATTCTGGATTATCACTATACCAAATGCCTTCTCTTTTATTTTTATGCTGTCTTTGACTTCCCTTAACCTGGCACAGTTGCCTCATCCTCCCTTTAAAATACTTCTTCTTCTTCTTTCGGGTGTATGTATCCTGCACCTTCTGAATTGCTCCCAGAAACTCCAGCCATCACTGTTCTGCCCTCATCACTTGCTGGTATCCCCTTCCAATCAACCTTGGCGGGCTCTTCTCTCACACCCTGTAATACTGATGCATCTGATTTTAACTTCTCTCTTTCAAACTACAGGATGAATTCAATCATATTATGATCACTGCTTCCCAAGGTCTCCTTTATCTTAAGCACCCTAATTACAGCTGGTTCATTGAACAACACCCAATCCAGAATTAATTTTTCCTTCATGGTCTCAACCTCAAGCTGCTCTAAAAAGTCATCTTGTAGGCAGTCTATAAGTTTCTTCTCTTTGGATCTATCACCAACCTGATTTTCCCAAACTATTTGCATAACTAAATCCCCCCTGACTATCATAACATTGCCTTTTCTATCTCCCATTGTTATTTGTACCCCAATTCTTGGCTTCTGTTTGAAGGCCTGTATATAACTTTGATCATGGTCTTTTTAACCTTGCAGTTTCTTAATTCCACCTATGTCACTTCTTTCTACCTTTCTACACTGCCTACAACACCACCAATGTTAGTATTATTTTCAAACTCACTAGCTATGCCTGGTATATTCACATAAAAATAGGTTGCATAAATTACAAACAACAAAGGTGCCTGCACTGACCTCTGTGGCACAGGTCTCCAGTCTGAGAAAAAAATCATTGACTATCACCCTGTGCTTCCTACCACTGAGCCAGTTATGAATCCAAGCTGATATCTCCTGCTGGATCCCATGCAATCTCACCTTCCAGACTCGTCTGCCATCAGGGACCTTGTCAAAGGCTCTGCTAAACACCAAATAGGCACTACCCTTGTCTAGCCTTTTGGTCACTTCCTGGAAGAATTAAGATTTTCCAGACATGATTTCTCACACAATGTGCCACGCTGACTGCCCTGAATCAAAACCTGTCTCTCCAATTGCTGGTAGATCTTGTCCCTCAGAATCCCTTCCAGCAACTGATGTCAAATTCACTGGCCTGTAGCCTTCTAACGTACATTACCTATTTAGTTGATTGTGAAATGTTACTAAAACCATAGCATTACCTCTGCTGTCCCTCTCAGACCTTTTTTTTTATTTGAATGCACCTTGTCCCACATCATAATCTAAACCATGACCTGAATTTCCAGTCTACACCAACAGTATATCTCTTTCTTTCCTCCATGGGATCTAATTGGCGGACTGCTTCAATGATGTTCTGAACTGAATGAGCAAAATATTGGGAAGACAAATCAGTCTCCTTTCCTGTCACAATTATATTTTCTAGCTATCAGTTCAATGCATAAAAACATATTTGGAGATTAACTTGGTTTTCAGAGCCCTGGATGCCCTATCTGATCTTCAGATGAAGTGGGTTAAATTTCAGTACCTTCTGTACAAGCCCCTATTTCTCCCCAGCTTCATTTTAACTTGCTGTTGAAACTCACTTTTAGACCTTTTAACATCCATACCTGGTTGTTTCAATGCCTCACCTTATTTTTTGTACCTGTTTACTCTCATTTTGGTGTTCTAGCACACACCAGCTCTGTTCACCTATCACCCCACTCCAGTCCGGCTGGTGGCACAATGGCATCAGCGCCGGACTCCGGAGCAAAGGCTCCCGAGTTCAAATCCAAGTCCGGCCGCCCCTGAACACACTTGCCATCCGTGCCAGGTTGAGTGCCGAGCTAGCCACTCGGCCTTGTAAAGAACAAGGGTCAAATCAGGAACATTCATATCGTGACCCAGTTAATCTGAAAGGAGACCAATCCTGACACCACGCACCAAACAAGAATGGCTGACTGTCTGGAGTGACACACTAAAAAAAACCCTACTCCACATCGGTTAAGCAATATTATAAATATAAAATTCTCACTACTGCTTTAAAATGCCTCTATCCCTTCCCTACCTCTGTAGTCTTTTCCAGTCTCCAACCTTCTGAGTTACATTACTCATTTAATCACTCCATAATTAGCAGGCATCCCAATGCTAGATGCCAAAATACCCTCAATAGGACTCTTCTTTTAAAACACGCATTAAACTATTATTTTTACCACAAATTTGGTCAGTGGTTCTAAGATCTGATGTGCCAGTTTTTGTTGCTTTGTCAGTTTCTCAAGATACCCGGGCACTTCTCCAGTTTATATCAATAGGATTGGTTGTTCACATCATCCAGCAAAAACTCTGGCTAATTCTAATTTCCATTGAAGGTAAGGAGTGACCAGTCTGATCACTTCAGTTGTCAGTCCTGCTGGGATTCAGATCTAAATCTGACTTTTTTAATATATCTCCTTTGATTCAGACTGAGAATCTGAATAGTTCTCTGTATTTTATCATAGCTATTCTCATAGACCTTTCAGCTTACTCCATTCATGCTATACCAATGAGCTGAACGAAGGGCGCTGAGTAGGCTACGGTCAATTATGGATAACTCTGAACATCCTCTACATAGCACCATCCAGAGACAGAGAAGCAGTTTCAGCGACAGGTTACTATCGATGCAATGCTCCTCAGACAGGATGAAGAGGTCAATACTCCCCAATGCCATTAGGCTTTACAATTCTACCGCCAGGACTTAAGAACTTTTTAAAAGCTATTATTAATGCTTTTTGAGATAGTGATTTAGATGCATATCATATTTTTTACTGAGTTAAGTATT
This sequence comes from Hemitrygon akajei, assembly GCF_048418815.1. Taxonomy (NCBI): domain Eukaryota; kingdom Metazoa; phylum Chordata; class Chondrichthyes; order Myliobatiformes; family Dasyatidae; genus Hemitrygon; species Hemitrygon akajei. The sequence continues at coordinate 57,772,380 of NC_133137.1, forward strand.
GTATGTAATTAGTTTTGCTACAACAAGTGTATGGGACATTGGAAAGAAAGTTGAATTTCCCCATGGGGATGAATAAAGTATCTATCTATCTATCAATCTCATTTATCAATACTTCTTTCTTTGCACATTGGCAGTCTGTCAGTCTTTGTTTATGTATAGTTTCCTTAAGTTCTATTGCATTTCTTTATTTTCCTGTAAATGTCTGCAAGAAAATGAATCTCAAGGTATGACATAATGACATAAATGTACTTTGATAATATATATTTTAAAAGTAGCCAAGGTCTTGCACAATAGGATGAAGCTGGGCACTCATTCCATTTTTTTTCACCATATTTCTGTAAACCTAAATACTGTTTTGTTAAGAGCTTGCAGAGAAGTGTTTGTGTGAAGATGTCACTAACTTGATGGAAAGAAAGTTATCAGTCACACTTGAGAAGGCATCCTCTATTTGTTTAGCAGCCAGCTACTGAAGTAGCAGTGAAATTACTGTAAACATCCTGCAAAACAAAAATGATATTGCACTATCATCCAATCTACTTTGGCACATTGATACCATTTGCCTTAATAATCAATTTAGTGATCTGCAGCTTATCAATTGGAAAAAAATTGAAGCCTGCATTCATAAGACTGTAAAAAGCAATAAATAAACTGACATACGCCAACAGGCAACAATTAATTAGAAATGTCATTAGACATTCACACAGCTACACTGCCATTGTGGAGGTCTATAAACACAATGTACATTGGTAATGTAAAATTACTGCTAGTTTGTCCAACAATCAAGTGAAAAACAAATGTAAATTTTAAAAGAATTGTCATCTCAGTTTGGGTTGACACCACCAAAGCGATGAAACGAGATGCATGGGATTCAAAATGGGTTGTCTACTCCTCTGTCTTATGGTGGGAAGCTTCTTTATATGATGGCTTCTCAACATGGGAAGACCTGCCAACATGCAAGGCTCTGCCAAAAGGAATCCAGTCTGATCATAACCTTAACTCTGTGAATATTGATTTGTTTGTCTTCATTCACAATTGATGAGCTGGAGACCAGCAAAATCACTGTATTTTTCTTCTTCTCGCAGGCAACCCCTTGAGATCAATGATGCCCAGCCTACTCTTTCATCCTGTGGCTCCTAAAGAGGCAGATGAGGCCACTGATTGGGCTAATGGGTGGCACTAGTGAGAGACTTGTGAGATACTTGATGCACCATCAGTAACTCTGAGACGTGGGTTAAGGTAGGCTTTTATTGGCTGGAAGAAAGCACAAGCAGCAAGTGACCATCACACGACATCCTGGAGACTGAGGAAGTGTCTGTGGCTCCCGTCGCCTTTATACCGGGGTCAGTGGGAGGAGCCACAGGAGCAGTCAGCAGGGGGGGGGGGGGGGGGCGTGTCCAGACAGGTATATGTAGTTCACCACAGTACTACTCCCCATCCACCATTTATACTGGGCTTCTGCTGCTCCTAACACATAGACTGAGATTCCCAAAGTTCCTTTCCCCCAATTTGAGCAGACACGGGAAAGGAACTCCCAGGAGAGTGGTGACATTGCAATTTTTTAAAGGCTTTCTGCACATTCCTGAATCTTTTTCTCTATCAGACTGGTCGTATCTTCCATCTTGAAATAGCATGCCTGTTTTGGGAGTCAGTTGTCAGGCAGGTGTATGATATACCCTGCCAGACTGAACTGACAGATTAGAATTAGGGCTTCAATGCTTGTGGATGGAGATATTAGGCAGACTGCAGGTAGAGGTTTGCTTATCCTTCTGGAGGATTTGGAGGATTTTGTTGGTATATCTCTCCAGTGTTTTGAGGTGCCTGATATAGGTCATCATGAAAAGTCTATAACGGCAGAGAGCTCTTCTGCCTGGTAGAACATGAATTTTGATCTTCAAAGCCCCTTTGCCTCTGTGGTCCAGAGGCTATGCTGACATATTGGAGATGATGGGGAACTTCACCAATGATACTGGCCTTTGCTGAGTGGCAACTCCCAAGATAATGGGAAGTAGTCCACATTTTCCAGCTGAAGCACTCAACTTCAAGCTCAAGTTCGTTGTCATGGGTATACACACCCAAGGTATAAACACCATGAAAATGTGTTTTTTGCAGCATTACAAACATGACAAGCATACATTGCATTAATTTAAATTAACATAAATTATGCATAATTTACTACACAATAAACAGAAACAAACATAACATTAGTGCAATTTGAGGGAAATATATTCTGAGGTAGAAACAGGGTTCAGAACATAGAACATGCAACACTACAGTTTAGTGCAGGCCCTATGGCCCACAATGTTTTCCCAAACTTTCAACCTACTCTAAGGTTAATCTAACATTTCTCTCCTCCACAGCATGCCATTTTTCTATCATCCATAATACTGCACGGTGGGGGTTCAACAAGAGCTGCAGGGGGTGGGAATCAGTGTGCCGGAATAGTTTATGGACAGGCTGGGGAGGTTGGTAAGACATCAAAGTCAGGAATCAAAAGGTTGAGCATGGTGCAACCAGTGTCCTGAGCTGCCTGTATTTCAATGCAAGAAGTATTGTAGGAAATGTGGATGAGCTCAAGGCATGGATCAACACCTCGAATTATGACGTTGTAGCCATTAGTGAAATATGGTTGCAGGAGGGACAGCTCAATATTTGGGGTTCCGTTGTTTTGGACATGACAGGACAGGAGGTATTAAAGGACGTGAGTGGTGTTACTAGTGAGGGAAACAGCAGTGCTCCGTCAGGACAGGCTGGAGAACTCATCTGGTGAGTGAAACTTATTCTCAGTTTCATTGTGGATGAAACTGAGAATAAGAAAGGTATGACCATGTTATTGGGGCTATATTACAGACCACCCAACAGTCCTAGGGATTTAGAGGGACAAATTTGTAAAGAGATCGCAATCTGTAGCAAGAAACATAAAGTTGTTACAGTAGGTGATTTTAACTTTCCACATGTTGACTGGCAATCCCATACTGTAAAAGGACTAGATAGGTTAGAATTTGTCGAATGTGTTCAGGAAAGTTTCCTTCATCAGCACATGGAAGTCCCAATGAGAGAATGTCTGATACTGGATCAGCTATTAGGGAATGAGACAGGGCAGATGACAGAAGTTTGAGTAGGGGAATATTTTACCTCCAGTGACCACAAAAACATTAGTTTCAAGGTAAATATAAAAAAAGATTGATCTGGTCAGTGGGTTGAGACTTTAAAGTGGAGAAAGGCCGATTTTGATGATATTAGAAAGGATCTGGCTAGTGTTTACTGGGACAGGCTGTATTCTGGCAAAAGCATACTTGGAAAGTGGGAGGCCTTCAAAAATGAAATTTAGAGAGTACAAAGCTTATATGTGCCTGTCAGAGTAAAAGGTAAAGATAAAAAGTGTAGAACACCTTGGTTTTCAAGAGATATTGAGGCCTTGGTTAAGAGATATAAGGAGGTATGTGGCAGGTATAGGCAGTTAGGAACAAATGAGGTGCTAATGGAGTACAAGAAAAGCAAGAGGAGACTTAAAAAGGAAATCAGCAAGGGTAAAAGAAGGCATGTAGTTGCTCTAGCAGACAATGAAAGAGAATAATCATAAGGGATTCTACAGGTATGTTAAGAGCAAAAGGATTGCAAGAGTCAAAATTGGTCCTCTGGAAAATCAGAATGGTAATCCACGTGTGGAGCCAAAACGGATGGTGAAGATCTTAAATGTACTCTTTGCATCTGTATTTACTTGGGAGAAGGATACAGAGTCTATAGAAGTGAGGCAAAGCAACATCAACTTCATGGACCCTATACAGAGGAGGAGGTGTTTCAGGGCTTGACAAGGTGTCCCCTCAGACCCCATGGGAAGCAAGTGCCGATATTGCCTGGGCCCTAGCAGAGACAATTAAAATACCTTTAGCAACAGAGGAGATACCAGAGGATTGGAGGATAGCCAATGTTGTTCAGCAATTTAAAAAAGACTCTAAACAGGAAACAGAAATTACAGGCCAGTGAGCCTGACAACACTTGTGGGAAAGACATTGGAATGTATTCTAAGTGACTGGATATGTAAGTATTTGGATAGACATGGACTGATTAAGGATAGTCAGCAAGGCTTCGTGCATGGCAGGCCATGTCAAACTAATCTTATACACTAGAGTTTTTCAGGGAATTTACCAGGAAAGTGGATGAAGGCAAGACAGAGGAATTTCCTACACGGACATTAGTAAAGCATGGGAGTCTGGTCAAGAAGGTTCAGTCCATCAGCATTCAGAATGAGGTTGTAAATTGGATTAGACATTGGCTTTGTGTGTGAAGCCAGAGAGTGGTAGTAGAGGGTCACCTCTCTGACTGAAGGTCTGTGACTAATGGTGTACCACAGGGATCAGTGCTGGGTCCTTTGTGGTTTTTCATCAATATCAATGATCTGGATGATATTGTAATTAACTGGATCAGCAAGTTTGCAGGTGACACCAAGATGGAGCGTGTAGTGGACAGTGAGGAAGGCTAATATGGCTTGCAGATGGATTTACATCAGCTGGAAAAATGGGCTGATAAATGGCAGATGGAATTTAATGCAGACACGTGTAAGGTTTTGCATTTCAGTAGCACCAACCAGGGTAAGTCTTACTCAGTGAACGGTAGGGCACTAAGGAGTGTGGTAGAACAAAGGGATCTGGGAATACAGGTACATACTTCATTGAAAGTAGCATCACAGGTAGATAGGGTCATAAAGAAAGCTGTTCAAAATTGCCCTTCAAAAATCAAAATTTTGAGTACAGAAGATGGGATGTTACGTTGAGGTTGTATGACACAGTAGTGAGGCCTAATTTGGAGTAATGTGTGCCATTTTGGTCACTTACCTATGGGAAAGATATAAACAAGTTTGAAAGACTGCAGAGAAAATTTACAAGGATGTTTCCAGATCTGGAGAACCTGAGTTACAGGGAAAGATTGAATAGATTAGGGCTGCATTCTGTAGAGCTAGAAGATTGAGAGATTTGATGGAGGTATACAAAGTTATGAGGGGTATAGACAGGGTAAAGGCAAGTAGGCTTTTTCCATTGAGGTTGGTTGGGACTCCAACCAGAGGTCATGGCTTAAAGGTGATAAGTGAGAAGTTTAAGAGGAACATGAGGGGAAACTTCTTCACTCAGAGGGATGTGAGAGTGTGGGATGAGCTGCCAGCACAGGTGGTTCACATGAGCTCGATTTCAATGTTTAAGAGAAGTTTGGATAGGGATATGGAAGGCTATGGCTCCAGTGATGGAAGTAGGCAGTTTGAATGGTTCAGCATGGACTAGATGAGCTGAAGAACCTTTTTTCTGTGCTCTGCTACACTCTAACTCTGTGACTCTATCCATGTGCTTATCTAAGAATTCTTTAAATGTTCCTAACCCCTAACATCACCCCTGGCAGGGCATTCCATGCGTTCACCACTCTCTGTGCAAAAACTTACCTCTGACACTTTAAAATATCTGGGTTTGCATTCATGATACCAAACTTACAAACAACAAGAATTAATGAATTTCCCTGGAATATTTCTTCGGATTTATTTGGCATCTGCATACGACTCGGTAGTGCCAATCCACGCGTAGTATAGAAGGTAGTCCATGCGTAATTAAGTGCCAGCTTCTCTCAGCAGCTGCACTCTTATATGATGACTTGTGCTAAAGATTTTTTATCAATGGTATGAACACAATTATCAGGCTGACATATCAGTCAGTACTCTGAACGGGTGCTCTTTTTGCTGCAGGCATGGTCTTTTCAATGGGAAGCTAAACTGAAGTTCTGTCTTGCTGTTTAACTGCAAGGAAATAATCCCACATGACATATCTGAACAAAAACGGGGACAATTATTTTGCTGGAGGTGCCCGCCTTTATTCATCAATGCAATCAAATTTTATTACATTACTCTCATAGAAAAATGGCAATTAGCTGTGTGAAGAGCCTGTTCACCTTCACATCTACTTCACCTTTGAATGTAATCAAATTCCCACTCTATTCCCATTCCCCTTGATGCCTCTTGCACCTAGAGGCTCATCCACAGTCTGACCCTGGCTATCAAGTGTGGTCAACAAACTGGCCAGGTGATGAATCTATGGAATTCACTGCCACAATTGGCTGTGGAGGCCAAGTCATTGGGTAACCTTAAAGTGGAGGTTTTTAAGCTCTTGATTAGTAAGGGTGCCAGAGGTTACAGGGAAAAGGCATGAAGAAGGAGGTTGAGAGGGATAATAATCAGCTGAGACAGAGTGGCAAAGCAGACTCAATGGGCTGAATGGCCTAGCTTTGCTCCTATATTTTATGGGCTTATGGTCTGATGGTCATTTTTATAGATGTCTTCATATCAGTTTTGTCCAGAGCCAGAAAATTCATTTAACAAGGTAATCAAACCTCAACCATGTTATAATGAATGACATCAAAAGTACATAAGACTGATCTTAAAGAACTATTACTAAAAGTGGAGAGGAAAAGAAACTATATTTTTTGGAGTGCTGAATTTAATAATGTTATGGGAACTCACTCCTACGTACAGGTGTCCATTGGTCAAGCCTTCGTTATCCAGGGATAGCTTGCATCTCTTCCTTAATTTTTTTCAGAAACTTGGCCTGTATGGTTCTCTGGCAGTGAGTGGCATTGGTTCACTAAAAGTTCAAAGTAAATTTATTATTATCACCATATAGAACCCTGAGATTCATTTTCTTGCAAGCATACACAATAAATGCAATAACCATAATAGCATCAATGAAGGGCTGCACTCAACAGGGCAGGCAACCTATATGCAAAAGACAACAAACAGTGCAAATAACAAAAGAAAAAGACAGAAAGAATAATAAGAAATAAATAAATAAATAATACATATTGAGAATCTGAGATGAAAAGTCCTTAAAAGAGAGTCCATATGTTGTAGGAACAGTTCAGTGATGGGGCAAGTGAAGTTATCCCCTTAGGTTCAAGAGTCTCATGGTTGAGGGGTAATAACTGTTCCTGCACAGGGTGGTGTGAATCCTGAGGGTCCTGTACCTACTTCCTGATGGCAGCAGAGAGAAGAGAGCATGACCTGGGTGGTGGGGTCCTTGATGACAGATGTTGCTTTTGTAGCAGCTTTCCACATAAATAGTTAAGTGCACCAGGTTCTTGGAAGTTCACATCATGGACTACCTTGAGTGGTCCCTTAGCATCCCCTCCCTCTGAACAAGAAGGCACAGTGGCACCTTCACTTTCTAAGAAGATTAAGGCAAGCAAGGCTTCCATCACCCATCTTACTTGTGTTTTATAGACTTTTACACTCCTGGGTAATGGTGTTTCTATAGCAGGACACTAGACATCTATAGAGGTTTGTCAGCATTTTTTTGTAGACATGCCAAATCTATGCAAACTTTCTAAGAAAGTGGAGGCATTGATGTGCCTTCTTTGTGATAGTACACACTTGCTGGTCCGAAGACAGATTCCCTGATATGATAACACCAAGGAACTTAAAACCACTGTCCTTCTCCATCTCCGATCCCCTAATGAGGACAGACTTGTGATCCTCCAGCTTCTTCCTCCTTTGGTCGATAATCAGCTCTTTGCTTCTGGTGACCTTGAATGAAAGGTTGTTGCTGTGGCACCATTCAGCCAGATTTTCAATCTCCCCCCTGTATGCCAACTAAGATGGTGCTGGTGATATATGGTGTTTTTTTGTGAGCAGCTCACAAATATACTTGATATAATATCGTCTGAACTTCAGAATTTTGTATGTTTCAATTATATTTACTGTACACTTACTCTTCTAAACCACAATGAATGTGAACCAAGCAACATAACCTTTCCTTAAACAACAGTTCTACCGTTCCAAAGATCAGCCTGGTGGACCTACGCTGCAGTCCCTGTAGCAAAGCTCAACATCCTTCAGATGTGGCTTCAGCACGCCCCTGTACCCAAATCCTCTTTCTCTGATGTCTAACTTACCATTTGACCATAAGGTATAGGAGTAGAATCAGGCTATTCAGCCCATCAAGTCAGCTCTGCCATTCTATCATGGCTGATTTGATCCCTCTCAGCCCCATTCTCCTGCCTTCTTCCCATAACCTTTGATACCCTGACTAATTAAGAACCTATCAACCTCTGCTTTAAATATAATAAGACCATAAGGCATAGGAATAACACCATCAGCCTTCTACTATTCATGAGTGTTTTCAAGGGATTGGTTCACAAGAATACTCAACCTTTTTCTGCATCAGCAGTTTCCAGTGTAACACCAGTTAAATAACACAACCCTAATAGGTTATATTTATTGATTTATTGTCATACATATTGAGATACAATGAAAGACTTTTGTTTGCATTCCACACAGGCAGACCATGCTATACATAAGTACTCTGAGGTAGTAAGAGCAAACAGAATGCCAAATAAAGTGTTGCAGCTACAGAACGAGCGCAGTGCCAGTTCCATTTAAGGTTGTTTAATGTCATCTCCAGTATGCAAGTGTAAAGGGCAACATTAAAGGGGATAGATATTGTAAACACTATTCTGCATCTGATGCAGCATAAGAATATACTGATAAAAAATGATAAAAAACACAATAATAAAAAAACTTCATAAATATAACCTGATAGCAAGCCTCAGAATATTACCTACTGTCCCCTTATCCAAATCATTGAAATATTTTATGAATATCTGCACATTCCTCCCTGTGATTTAATGAATGCCCACATGTTCTGGTGGGTTAATTGGCTACTGTTTTCTGTAGGTGGGCAACAGGACAATCAGTGAGTAGTTGGGGAGCTTGTGAGAGGGAGTAGACAATAGGGAGAATGGGAGTGAGGGAAATGGCAATATAGACTGAATGGTCTCCTGCATGGTCAGAACATATGAATTGTAAAATATAAATTCAAGTCCTTCTTTTAACTCACTGAAGATTGTTTGGCATTGGAAGATAATTTAGCTGTTTACAAATGAATATACAGTGAAGAGCATCCGGCGAGGTTGCTTTACAGTCTGGAATGGAAACACCAATGGCCAAGAATGAAAAAGCCCACAAAAGGTGGTAGATACAGCCTAGTCCATCACAGTCAAAGCCCTCCCCACTATTGAGCTCATTTACAAAGAGCCCTGCCACAAAAAGCAGCCCCTCTCCCCCCTATCATCAAGAATTCCATGATCCAGGCCATGCTCTTTTCTCGTTGCTGCCATCAGGAAGGAGGTACAGGAGCCTTAGGTTCCACACCATCAGATTTAGGAAGAGTTATTACCCTTCAGCTATTGGGTTCATGAACCAGTGTAGATTGATTCCAGCCTCTGGATTCACTTCCAAGGAGTCCATGATGATGTTCTCAATATTTATCTATCTATTGATATATTTATTTTGTATTTTCACAGATTTTCTCCTTTTGAACACTGGTGTTTGTCAGTCTTTGTATGTATCTTTTCATTGATTTTATTTTTTTGGTTCTATTGAGAATGCCTGCAAGAAAATGAATCTCAGGTTAGTATATGGTGACATATGCGTACTTTGACAATACATTTACCTTGATCTTTGAACTTTTGAACTTTAAGATGCACAGAGGTATTGTGTCTGTAAAAATTAGTTAATAAGGTTAAAGTCAACTAAAAGATTATAATCAAGATTTAGCGTGTGTGTGTAATGGAGAGAGTGTTAAAAAACTGTAAGACTTCAGTTCGGTACTAAAGTAAGCTTAATATCCCCATCACATCAAATAATTAATTTAACCCTCTTTATTTTAGACCATTTATATGTGCTTCAGACAACTTATCTGTAGCACAGAACAGTTGAAATACAACAGTGCTAAACAATAGATTCTGGCTAATTGGGACACATCAGGACCAGTACATTTTGGTCCAGTTAAGCAGCTGCCCCAATGAGCCAAAGTTTCATGGAAAATATATAAAACTGAGTAACAAATTATGTATTTAAATGAAATACAGAGCAAATGAGAACACTAGCAAAACTACTACGGTACTATGTAGCTGTGTACTTGTTCATAATAGTTATCGATGGAGGAATTCGTCAAGTGTACGCTACACTGCTATGTTCTTTTGATTGACTAAATGAACAAAATCAGTTCAGACACCTAGAGTAGATAACTTCATACAATTCTTTCAATAATTGAATCCTCCAAATCTTCATTTTCATTGTAAACTTAAAGGAGATTGTCAATAGCTTCAAATCCTTCATAGTTCCTAACTTGTTAAAGTAGTGAAATGGTTTTATTTCGCTCATGGATGTTTCTGGTATCTCCGAGCCTGAATGCTTGAAACTGCAGTGAGCAAAACAATTCCAAATTGTCTTTCAGCCTATTACTCACCAACTATCAGTGACAAAAATCACTGCCTTTTTTTTAACATAAACAAACAAGTGATGCTATCTAAAAACTTTTCACTCTAAGCACGGTGTAGTGTCTAACAGTCATTTGACTGATGCTAGTTAGAAGCTGGTCAGCAACCGTCTTCTGTCCCAATTAAGCAGCAAGAAAGAAATCATACAGTCATAGAGAAGTAGAGCACAGAAACCGGCCCTTTGGCTCATCTAGTCCAGGCCAAAGCCACTTAACTTGCCTACTCTCTTCCACCTGCATGAGGACCATGGTCCTCCATACCCCTACTATCCATGTACCTATCTTAACTTCTCTTAAACATTGAAATTGAGCTCGCATGCACCACTTGTGCTGACAACTCACTCCAGACTCTCACAACCCTCTGAATGAAGAAGTTTTCCCTCATGTTCCCCTTAAATTTCTCACCTTTCATGCTGAAGCCATGACAACTGGTTGTAGTCCCACCCAATCTCAGTAGAAATAACTTGCTTAAATTTACCCAAACAATATCCCTCATAATTTTGTATACCTCTATCAAAACTACTCTCAATTTTCTCTGTTCTAAAGAATACAGTCCTAACCTATTCAATCTTTCCTTACAACTCAGGTCCTCCAGTCCCGGCAACATCCTTGTAAACTTTCTCAGTACTCTTTCAAACTTGTTTACATCTTTTCTGTAGGTAGGTGACCAAAACTACACACATTACCCCAAATTTCCAGCTGTTTTTCAATTAGTTTCTATTCTTTAAGAGTTATCCCAAATAAGTGGCTGTCCTGACTAACCAATGTGCTACTTAACCAGATGCCACAGTTTCAGCATTTATATTGGTTCATCACATAAAGATGGCAATAAAATCCCCGAGGGTGAGGTATCCAAAAAATATTTGTTACCAATTGTTACTATAACATCAAGCAACAAATTGCCTGCCTTGTGGAAACCATTGAGATTAATTCCAACATAGTGCTGTTCCAGGTATATCAAATTTACATAAACAATATGTAACGTAGAACATAGAACATAGAACAATACAGCACAGTACAGGCCCTTTGACCCACAATGCTGTCCTGACCCTTAAACCCTGCCTCCCATATAACCCTCCACCTTAAATTCCTCCATATACCTGTCCAGTAGTCTTTTAAATTTCACTAGTGTATCTGCCTCCACCACTGACTCAGGCAGTGCATTCCACGCACCAACCACTCTCTGAGTAAAAAACCTTTCCCTAATATCCCCCTTGAACTTTCCACCCCTTAACTTAAAGCCATGTCCTCTTGTACTGAGCAGTGGTGCCCTGGGGAAGAGGCACTGGCTGTCCACTCTATCTATTCCTCTTGATATCTTTTATACCTCTATCATGTCTCCTCTCATCCTCTTTCTCTCCAGAGAGTAAAGCCCTAGCACCCTTAATTTCTGATCATAATGCATACTCTCTAAACAAGGCAGCATCCTGGTAAATCTCTTCTGTACCCTTTCCAATGCTTCCACATTCTTCCTATAGTGAGGTGACCAGAACTGGACACAGTACTCCAAGTGTGGCCTAACCAGAGTTTTATAGAGCTGCATCATTACCCCACGACTCTTAAACTCTATCCCTTGACTTATGAAAGCTAACACTCCATAAGCTTTCTTAACTACCCTATCTACCTGTGAGGCAACTTTCAGGGATCTGTGGACATGTACCCCCAGATCCCTCTGCTCCTCCACACTCCCAAGTATCCTGCCAGACTTTGGTGAGGGCTAATTTCAAGTGTTGTGTACAGTTCTCTTTACCTATCTACAGGAAAGATATCAATAAGATTGAAAAAGTGAAGAGTAAATTTACAAGGACGTTGCTGGCAGTTGGGAAGCTGAGTTATAGGGGAAGGTTAATAGTTTAGGACTTCATTCTCTGGAACATAGAAGTATAAGGGAAGATCTGATATTGGTATACGAAATTATGAAGATACAGAAAGGATAAATACAATCAGGCTTTTCCAACTCAGGTTGGGTGAGACTAGAACTAAAGGTTATGGGTCAAGGATGAAAAGTGAAATGTTTAAGGACTATCTGATGGGGAAATTCATCACTCAGAGGGTGGTGATAGTGTGGAATGTACTGTCAGTGGAAGTGGTGGACAGGGGTTTGATTTCAACATTTAAGAGAAATTTGGATAGTTACATGGATGGAGGGATGTGGAAGGCTCTGATCCAGGTGCACATCGATGGGACAAGGCAAAATAATGGATCAGCATAGACTAGATAGGCTGAAGGTCCTGTTTCAATGACTTGATGAATATATTGTGCTCAGACATAAAACTATATATCATGTTTAAAATGTACTCAAAAAGTTGATTTTACTTTTTGCAGTCTTGTCAATTATTGCCTCCCCAAATTGAATTGGACATCAGACCCCACACCCACTATTGGACTGGTCTTCTCTTCACTTTCACTGTTGGATTTGTGCGTCAGACCATGTGCTTCATTCTTTTTGTAAAGTGAGCAGCCTTCAGTTGAAGGGCAGAGAAAATCCGTGAAAAGTTGCAGCCGAATCCCAAAAGGGAGGAAACACAGGAACAACTTATACACTGGATTTTATGGTCTATGAGAACTTGAGTCATATTACTTTTGAGCCAATGGTAAAACAATGATGCTCACATTTATTTAACAATGTCCCTACCCTAAGGAGTGTCACTGTGGTGTAGCAGTCAGTGAGCATTACACTATTCCAGCGCCAGCAGCCAGGGTTCAATTCCCACTGCTGTCTGTAAGGAGTATGCACGTTCTCCCCATGAACACATGGGTTTCCTCCAGGTGTCCGATTTTCTCCCACATTCCAAAGACGTAAGGGTTAGTAGGTTAATTGGTTACATGTATAATTGGGCAACACAGCCTGGTTGGGTTACAAGGTCTGTTACTGTGCTGTATCTCTAAATAAATGAAAATAATTACAGATGCTCCAAACTGTATTACTTCAATGAAACAAATTAATGGAAATTCAATTCTAATGCACAGTGTCAAAGAACACTGGAATAGGATTGGCAGATTTGAAAATTTTCTACAAATAAGAAAGTTTTTGAAAAATAAATCAAAATGAAATACCATATGACTGTGTTTCTCGACTGCAGCTGATTTAAGGGAAGTTGGCTGCTTAGAAATCACTTTTAACCATGTTCATCTAGCATTGCAAGATTAATTACTCCTTAGAGTTCTATTTAAATGTGGAAATATATGCAGAAATGTGAGAATTATTGCAAAATAAATTCAAAACTTATAAAATGGATTTCATTGAGAATACTTGCAGAATACTGGATTACTTTAAAACAGTTGTTGAAAACGTTAAATGAATTCCAGCAGGACACATTCACTTTTCAGTCTTTTTCTTATTAGCCAGTCCCACAGGATGGAGGATAACTTGCTTCACCAGTTCTGTGTTCATTAAGGGTTCAGCAAACTCGACTGCAGATGTGGTGAGACGTTCCTAACAGGGCAGACAGGTGAGTAATTCTGACACGGTGCGATCCTTGCACTGTACTTGTGTGTGCTTCCAGCAAACACACAATCCTAAACTCCAACTCAGATGTCTTCTGCTTTTTTAATGCAGGCTTTTTCCTCTTAAGATGGGTAAGGTTAGAACTAGAAGTTGTAGGCTTGGGTTGAAGGGTGAAATATTCAAGGGCTATCTGAGGGGAATCTTCTTCACACAGAAGTAATAGAGGTAAGTTTGATTGCAACACTTAAGAGAAGTTTGGATAGGTACATGAATGACAGAGGTTTGGAGAACTATGGTCAGAGTGCAGGTAAAAGGGACGAGGCAGAGGATCGGATTGACTTGGACTGGAAAGGCCTGTTTCTGTGTTGTACAACTCTATAACTATGACTTCAGTATTTATGGGCCAGCAATTCCCAGAAATCAGTAGGGATACTACATATTTTTCAAGAAGGGTTGAAGAACATGCATCTGTTTGTCTGGTAAACTTTTCCCAAGGCAGAGGGAGGAACAAAATGTCTACTTCAGAAGTCTGGCATCGGGTAAGGAAACAATGTAACCAGGGGAATGAGAACTTCAATACAGGGTATATTGATCTGATTTTTAAATAAACTTAAATACACAGAGCGAAATCAATGACGCTCTGGCCACAAAGAAAAAGAAAAGAAAACCGAAGTTCCTTTGCAAACAATGAAATACCTTTGAAATATAATTAACTCCTAAATCAACACATTGTTGGCAGCCAATGTTTGAAGGGCAAGTGGGTGCAACCAGAAATTCGACAACAATCACGTTCATTGTTCCTAATGATGATGGTTAACTGATAAATGTTGCCCAGGGAGCTACACCAAAGAGAACTGCATGACTGTTCGACAACATACACAATGTACAAATGCATGCCTGGGACTTTTATAATTAGTTTGGATAACATCGTGTAAGACCCTAAGTTTTACTTGACAATTACTGCTTTCTATTCAAGCTCCATCTATTTATCCATACCAAAAAAAAAATCTATGATCAATAGATCCCACAGAAACTGCACCAGGGTGAAATGTTGGATGTTGATTCTTGAAGTTCAAAGTTCAATGTAAATTTATTATCAAAATACATATATGTCACCATAAAGCAGGCCAGTGGTGTAGCGGTATCTGCACCGGACTTCGAGGCGAGTGGTCCCGGGTTCAAATCTGGTCAGCTCTTTGCACGCTTTCCATTTGTGCTGGGTTGAGCTTTGAGCTAGCAATTTGGCCTCATAAAAAAAAACAGACAAATGCTAAAGAAACGGCAAGGTTGCCACCTGATGCACCACAAGGCACGAAGAGGAACAATACGTCACCATATGCAACACTGAGATTCATTTACTTGCGGGCATACACAATAAGTCCAAGAAAAATAATAGAATCAATGAACGACTGCACACAATAAGATGGACAGACAACCAATGTGTGAAAGACAACAAAATGTGCAAATTACAAAAGAGAAAATAATAATAATAGTAATAATAATGATAATTAATATTTAAAGCAGAGGCTGATAGGCTCTTGATTAGGAGGGACGTCAAAGGTTATGGGAAGAGGGCAGGAGAATGTGGTTGAGAGGGAAAATAAATCAGCCATGATGGAATAAAAGAGCAGACTTGATAGGCCAAATTGCCTAATTCAGTTCTTGTGTCTTATGGTCTTATATATAGCCGTGAGCTTCATAGATATGAGAGGTTATTGGTTTTCCATTGTTACATGTACTGATCACAGTGAAAGTCTATTTGCTTTTGACTGCCATCCAGGCAGATCGTTCAATACCTAAGCACTAGAAAGTAGTCCAAATGGAAAAACCTGAATGTAAAATTTAGAGTTATGCTTACAAAGTGCAGTACAGGCCGACAAGTAAAGTGCAAGGGCCATGACAACGTAGATGGATAGATGAAGAGTTTATCATTATCATAAGAGGTCCATTCACATGTTAGAGAAGCTGTCGTTGAATCTGTTGGTATCATTCCCAAAGGCAAATGTTCTTTTTGAGGTACAACATTGGAGGAGGTGATTTAGCCTATCAAGCCTATGCTAATTCTCAGATCAATCACATTAATCCCATTCACATATTTATTTGTGTATTTAATTATTTATTAATTTATTATTTAGAGATACAGCACAGAACAGGTCCTTCTGGTCCAGTGAGCCACCCTGCCCAGCAACCCATCTATTTA
The DNA here is from genome assembly GCF_048418815.1 of Hemitrygon akajei. Lineage (NCBI taxonomy): Eukaryota > Metazoa > Chordata > Chondrichthyes > Myliobatiformes > Dasyatidae > Hemitrygon > Hemitrygon akajei. The sequence continues at coordinate 57,788,338 of NC_133137.1, forward strand.
ATACTAGGCTAGTCACAGGACAATTAATCTTCTAACCAGTAGGTCTCTGGGCTGTGGAAGGAAACTGGAGCACTCAGAGGAATCCCACGTGGTCAAGGGTAGAATGTAGAAACTCCTTCCAGACGCCGTGACTTGTAATAGCTTCCATGTAAGTTTCAATGGCTTTCAATAGGGGGTACATTTAACGTCAGAGAGATGTATACAATATACATCCTGAAATTCTTTTTCTTCGCACACATCCACAAAAACAGAGGAGTGTCCCCAAAGAATGAATGACAGTTAAATGTTAGAATCCCAAAGCCCCCCAGCTCCCCCTCCCACACATAAGCAGCGACAAAACAACAACGCCCCCACTCCCCCACCAGCAAAAATGTATCTGCACCCCCCACCGAGCACTCAAGCGTGTAGCAAAGCATCAATAAAGACCCAGACTTGCAGTACCCCCAAAGCCTACTCATTCACCCGGTAATTCAACATACCACAGGCTCTCTCTCCCCATTTCACAGCGAGAGGGAAGACATAACAGAACAACTCATCGATTTACGGTGTTATAAGTCTGTTGTGTCGCTTTTTCTGAGCTCTGTGCCCAAAGAACTCGGGTCTCTGGGCACACAGCCAGTAGCCAACTTTCGATTGGTGGGTATCCAGTCCATTACCCCCAGAGGCCAGGTGTCAGCCTTGAAATTATTTGAGAAAAGCATATTGAGAAACTACCTGTTTGAAAGATGGTGGGTGTTACAGCTGTACGGAATAGACAATATTGGTTGCAAATTATTGAAGGAGGTGGCAGGCAGTAGAAATAATGGTCATGTTATAGGTTGGCCAGGTTTATGCAACAGTCCTACTAGAGTACAGTACATACATACAAACTTAGGCATGTTACTGTATATTCCGCTTTGTCATCAAAATCTATGATACATAGATTCATAGAATACAGGTGCCTTTTCAGCCCATCTTGTCCATACCACCCATGACACCCATCTACACTAATCCCATTTTCCTGCCTCTCCCATTGGATTACCTGTCCAAAAGTTGTAAGTATATCTGCCTCTACCACCTTCCCTGGCAGCTGTTCCCAAATATTCACCACCCTCCATGCAAAATGCTTGCTGCTCAGATGCTCTTTAAATCTCTCCCCTCTCATCATAAACCTGTGCCCTCTCAGTCTAGACTCCAGTGCTTGGGAAAAGGCACTATCTTACCAAATAATCCAAAAATAATTGCAGTCCTTTCTTGACATAGATTTTATTTTCCCCAAAGTCCAATTTAAAACTTGTAACCTTATTATTCCCAATCTACTATTTATATTTAAAATGCTGGAAGATATTCTCTAATTTTGATAATTGGCCATCATGCAATATTATTAAACCGGATGGACGAGTCATTATTGTATTGCTGTCTGAGAGAGCTTGCTGTGTATGGACTGGTTGTTGTATTTCTATTTCATGTCAGTGACCACACAAAAATGACTTTACTGATAAAAGATCCTCAAATGATGTAAATCTCCTGTGTTTCATTCTGAATGTTGGAGACAAGTTGGCAGCATGGTGCTGCAGATAGCTTAAGACCAATGTTCAGCTTCATCACAGAGCAGTAAAACTGCAAGAAAACCACACAGCTATAATAAAAGGTATTAGCTTTTCATTTCCACTTGCTCCAACTGTTTCATGGTTAAAGTGAAACTTACTCCCCTATCATTCAGAGTTTCAATTTGCCCATCTATCATCATCAAATGTCAGAGGCATTTCGGTCATTAAACCTGCACTGGTTCTTCGGAAAACCCATCTAGAGCATATGGAACACAAAACCTTACAGTACAATACCAGCCCATTGGCCCTCCATGTTGTGCCAACCTTTTAACCTACTTTCAGATCAATGTAAACCTTCCCCCCTAAATAATCCTCCATTTTCTCTATCACCATCTGCATATCTAAGAGTTTCTTAAATGACCCTAATGAACCTGCCTCTACCACCATTCTGGTAAGTTCCACGCACCCATCAATCTCTGTGTAAAAATTTACTTCTGACAGCGGCATCAGCAGAGCTTTACCAAGAGGGATTTCTCGCAGGTCGGTGGCGGTTATTTAAAAAGGGAGCTTGTGAGTGTTCATCCATTGTACGTGGCCTATCAGCAGCTATAATCAGAGCATCAACTGTGAGATAGACAGTAGGGAAAGTTCAGGCATAAAAGGGAGACAGTACCTAGCGGAGCGGTCATTAACAGAGTGATCTGAGGCAGAGTAATAGGGCTTTGGCTCATTCAGGCCTCAGCAATGACAGCTAAGTTACCTGTGAGGAATAGAAACAGGAAGTACACCTGTAAGCCAGTGTTCTGTACTGGGTGCCAGATGTACAATGTCTGGGAGCCTCCCAGACAGCCACATCTGCGCCACATGCATCCTGCTGCAGCTCCTTAGGGACCGGGTTGGGGAACTGGAGATGCAGCTCAATGACCTTCGTCTGGTCAGGGTAAGTCAGGAGGTGATAGAGAGGAACTATAGGCAAGTACTCACACTGTGGCTTCGGGAGACAGGTAAGTGGGTAACAGGAGAGGGAAGGGCAAGAGTCAGATACTAGAGAATACCACTGTGGCTGTACCCTTAACAGTAAGTACTCCTGTCTGAGTACTGTTGTGGTGGTGGGGGGAATGGCCTACCTAGGGGAAGCAACAGTGGCCACGCCTCTGGCACGGAGTTTGGTCCTAAATCTCAGACGGGTAGGGAAAGGAAGGAGGTAGCAATAATAGAGGACTCTATAGTTAGGGTGTCAGACAGGTGATTCCGTGGACGCAGGAAAGAAACATGGATGATAGTTGGCCTCCCAGATGCCAGGGTCTGGGATGTTTCTGATCACATCCACGATATCCTGAAGTGGGAAGGTGAACAGCCAGAGGTTGTGGTACATATTGGTACCAATGACATAGGTACGAAAAGGGAGGAGGTCCTGAAAACAGACTACAGGGAGTTATGAAGGAAGTTGAAAAGCAGGACCTCAAAGGTAGTAATCTTGGCATTACTGCCTGTGCCACATAACAGTGAGTAGAGGAATAGAGTGAGGTGGAAGATGAATGCGTGGCTGAGGGATTGGAGCAGGGGGCAGGGATTCAGATTTCTGTATCACTGGGACCTCTTTTGGGGCAGAATGACCTGTACAAAAAGGAACGGTTGCACTTGAATCCCAGGGGGACCAATACCCTGGCAGGGAGGTTTGCTAAGGCTATTGGGGAGAGTTTAAACTAGAATTGCTGGGGGGTGGGAACTGAACTGAAGAGACAAAGGAAGAGGTGGTTGGCTCACAAATAGAGAAAGTTTAGAGACAATGCGAGAAAGTGGATAGGCAGGTGATAGAGAAGGGATGCTCTCAGTCCAATGATTTGAGGTGGGTCTATTTTGATGCAAGAAGCATCATGAACAAAGTGGATGAGTTGAAAGACTGGATCAGTACTTGGAGCTATGATATTGTGGCCATTACAGAGACTTGAATGGATCAGGGGCAGGAATGGTTACTTAGAGTGCCAGGCTTTAGATGTTTCACAAAGGACAGGGAGGGAGGCAAAAGAGGTAGGGGCATGGTACTGTTGATCAGAGACAGTGTCATGGCTGTAGAAAAGGAGGAAGTCATGGACGGATTGTCTACTGAGTATTTGTGGGTGGAAGTTAAAAACAGGAAGTGGTCATTAGCTCTACTGGGTGTTTTTATAGACCACCCAGTTGTAACAGGAACATCGAGGAGCAGATAGGGAGACAAATTCTGGAAAGGTGTAATAGTAACAGCGTTGTCATGGTGGGAGATTTTAATTCCCCAAATATTGATTGGCATCTCCCTAGAGTGAGGGGTTTAGATGAGGTGGAGTTTGTTAGGTGTGTTCAGGAAGGTTTCCTGACACAATATGTAGATAAGCCTACAAGAGGAGAGGCTGTACTTGATCTGGTTTTGGGAAATGAACCTGGTCAGGTGTCAGGTCTCTCAGTGGGAGAGCATTTTGGAGATAGTGATCACAGTTCTATCTCCTTTACCATAGCATTGGAGAAGGATAGAAACAGACAAGTTAGGAAAGTGTTTAATTGGAGTAAGGGGAAATATGAGGCTATCAGGCAGGAACTTGGAGGCATAAATTGGAAACAGATGTTCTCAGGGAAATGTACAGAAGAAAGGTGGCAAATGTTCAGGGGATATTTGTGTTATGTTCTGCATAGGTACATTTTAATAAGACAGGGTAAGGATGGTAGGGTACAGGACTGTGGTGTACAAAGGCTGTTGAAAATCTGGTCAAGAAGAAAAGAAAAGCTTCAAAAAGGTTCAAAAAGTAGGTAGTGATAGAGATCTAGAAGATTATAAGGCTAGCAAGAAGAAGCTTAAGAATGAAATTAGGGGAGTGAGAAAGGGGCCATGAGAAGGCCTTTGTGAGCTGGATTAAGGAAAACCTCAAGGCATTCTACAAGTATGAGAAGAGCAAGATGATAAGATATGAGATAATAGGACCAATCAAGTGTGACAGTGGAAAAATGTGTATGGAAGCGGAAGAGATAGCAGAGGTACTTAATGAATACTTCGCTTCAGTATTCACTACGGAAAAGGATCTTGGCAATTGTATGGATGACTTACAGTGGAATGAAAAGCTTGAGCATATAGACATTAAGAAAGAGGATGTGCTGGAGCTTTTGGAAAGCATCAAGTTGGATAAGTCTTCGGGACCTGACGATATAGATAGATAGATAGATAGATAGATAGATAGATAGATAGATAGATAGATACTTTATTCATCCCCATGTACCCCACGCTACTGTGGGAGGCAAGAGATGAGATGATTAGCCTCTGGCAATGATCTTTGCATCATCAATAGGGATAGGAGAGGTTCCAGAGGATTGGAGGGTTGCGGATGTTGTTCCCTTATTAAAGAAAGGGAGTAGAGATAGCCCAGGAAATTATAGATCAGTGAGTCTTACTTCAGTGGTTGGTAAGTTGATGGAAAAGATCCCGAGAGGCACAATTTATAAACATTTGGAGAGGCATAACATGATTAGAAATAGTCAGCATGGCTTTGTCAAAGGCAGGTCGTGCCTTATGAGCCTGCTTGAATTTCTTGAGGATGTGACTAAGCATATTGATGAAAGTAGAGAAGTAGATGTAGTGTATATGGATTTCAGCACGGCATCTGATAAGGTACCCCATGCAAGGCTTATTGAGAAAGCAAGGAGGCATGGGATCCAAGGGGACATTGCTTTGTGGATCCAGAACTGGCCTGCCCACAGAAGGCAAAGAGTGGTTGTAGACGGGTCATATTATGCAAGGAAGTCTGTGACCAGTGGTGTGCCTCAGGGATCTGTTCTGGGATCCCTACTCTTTGTGACTTTTATAAATGACCTGGATGAGGAAGTGGAGGGATGGGTTAGTAAATTTGCTGATGACACAAAGGTTGGGGGTGTTGTGGATAGTGTGGAGGGCTGTCAGAGGTTACAGTGGGATATTGATAGGATGCAAAAGTGGCAGATGGAGTTCAACCCAGATAAGTGTGAGGGGGTTCATTTTGCTAGGTCAAATATGATGGCAGAATATAGCATTAATAGTAAGACTCTTGGTAGTGTGGAGGATCAGAGGGATGTTGGGTCCGGTCCGAGTCCATAGGACATTCAAAGCTGCTACGCAGGTTGACTCTGTGGTTAAGAAGGCATACAGAGCATTGGCCTTCATCAACTGTGGGGTTGAGTTTAAGAGCTGAGAGGTAATGTTACAGCTATATCAGACCCTGGTCAGACCCCACTTGGAGTACTGTGCTCAGTTCTGGTCGCCTCACTACAGGAAGGATGTGGAAGCCATAGAAAGGGTGCAGAGGAGATTTACAAGGATGTTGCCTGGATTGGGGAGCATGCCTTATGAGAATAGGTTGAGTGAACTTGGCCTTTTCTCCTTGGAGCAATGGAGGATGTGAGGTGACCTGATAGAGGTGTATAAGATGATGAGAGGCATTGGTAATGTGGACAGTCAGAGGCTTTTTCCCCAGGGCTGGAATGACTAACACGAGAGGGCACGGTTTTAGGTTGCTTGGAAGCAGGTACAGAGGAGACGTCAGGGGTAAGTTTTTTACGCAGAGAGTGGTGAGTGCGTGGAATGGGCTGCCAGCAATGGTGGTGGAGGCAGATACGATAGGATCTTTTAAGAGATTCCTGGATAGGTACATGCAGCTAAGAAAAATAGAGAGCTATGCGTAACCCTAGATAATTTCTAAGGTAAGGACATATTCGGCACAGCTTTGTGGGCCAAAGGGCATGTTTTGTGCTGTAGGCTTTCTATATTTCTGTTTCTATGCTTTTATGTTTCTAAAGCTTCCACATCCTTCCTGTAATGAGATAACCAAAAATGAACACAGTATACCAATTGTGGTCTAACCAGAGTTTTATAGATCTGTAACATTTCCCTGAGGCTCTTGAATTCAGTCTCCTAACAAATGAAGGCCAACACATCTTGAATAGAAGCCCTTCATCTGGAATGGAAAATAGAAAGGAGATAGTATAAACAGATGAGGGGAAGCTCTAGAGCAAGATGGAGTTACAATAAAAACTGCAGATGCTGGAACCTGGAACAAAAAGAAGCTGGAGGGAGTAGAGGGTCAGGCAGCCTTTGTGAACAGAAGCAGCTATAGAGAGCAGATGCATTTAGAAGAATGGCAGGCAATTGCATTGAAGCACGTTATATTCTTACAGGCTTGGCAGGGTAGAAGCAAGAATGATATTTCTCCTGATCAAGGTGTCTAGAATCTGAGGTCAAATTATCAAATGATAAGAGTCGACTATTTTGGAAAGAGATGCGGAGAACCTTGTTTAGAGGTTGCGAAATCTTTCAAATTCTCTACCAAGATCATCCTTCATATGCTCAGTTACTGAGCATATTAAAGACAGAGACCGTATATTTTCAGTTAGTGAGAGAATCAAGTGACATGGAGCAAGAGCAATAGAGTGGCACTGAAGTAAAAGGCGACAACAACTTTAGTAGAAGATGGAGCAGGCATGAGAGGGCAAATGGCTTAACCCTGCTTATATATCATTTGTTCCCATGTTTTTAAAGATGGACAGCTTGAAAATGAAAAACAGTTTTGCTCGAGACTCTACAAGAGGTAAGGGGCAAGAGGATAATCAGGGAGATGGAAATACGGTGGGCAAGCACAGTGCTGGGAAGGAAGTGGGTCATGTATTTAAGAGACTACTAGACAGGTATATGGAGGAATTTAAGGTGGGGGGATATATGGGAGGCAGGGTTTAACGGTCAGCACGACATTGTGGGCCGAAGGGCCTATATTGCGCTGTACTATTCTATGTTCTATGTTCTATGTATGTACCAGAGAAAAGGAGAGAGACCTGGTCATGACAGTTATGGAAAGCTTTTTGTATGAGAATTCTGGCTCAGTGCTAGAATAGAATACATTGTGCATTGCAGATCTCTGAGAAAGCCAACTGCCAATAATGACAGTCCTGAGGCAGTAATGTGCTTGCACCTTACTATCTGGCACCATGCTTTCTCTGTATTGTAGCACTTCATTCAACACCATAGTAATGAATCAATATGCCTGAACAGCATGCAACACAAGTTTTTCACAGCACCACATAAAAATAACAAAGCAATTTAACATTTAAGAAGTTGGAGTTGGTTATGCTCCATTGAATTACTGCTCATCTGCAGATGGAATTATTGACAATACATTGCCAGTCCACTTACCAGTTGAAGAGTGAATATGTCAACATATGCAAGTGTTGACACTGCTGCAAGCCAGTCTGTTCTAGGGCAAGATGTGTGCCAAAACATCTCAAGCAGAATCACAGCAGCAGAATAAACTGGTGCCAAACCCCGTGCAGGCAGAACTCCCAAATTATAGAGATACCCCCATGGTGTGTTGCCTCCCAGGTGCCAGGGTACAGGATGTCTCGGATCAGGTGCAGAGTATTCTGAAGGGAGAGGGTGAACAGCCATTAGTCTTGGTACACGTTGGTACCAGCGACATAGGTAGAAAAAGGGAAGAGGTCCTGAAGAGAGAATTCAGGGTGTTGGGTAGGAAGCTGAAAAGCAGGACCTCCAGGGTAGTAATCTCGGGATTGCTGCCCATGCTACATGCTAACGAACACAAGAATAGCATGATCAGGCATATTAATGCATGGCTGAGAGACAATGTAGGGGCAGGGCTTCGGATCATTGGGGCATCTTCTGGGGAAGGTATGACCTGTACAAAAAGGACGGGTTACACCTGAACCCAAAGGGGTCCGATATCTTAGTGGGCACATTTAATAGAGCTGTTCGGGAGGGTTTAAACTAATTTAGCAGGGTGATGGGAACCAGAGTAATAGGTCTGAGGAAGAGTAAAACAGAAATAAATCAAAGATAGTGTGCAACAGAGATGATAGAAAGGACAGGCAGGAGATGAGGCATAATCACAGCCAGTAGATGAGTTAAAGGGCAATAGAGGCATGGTGTAGTTAAAACAGAAGACAACAATTACTGGACTGAAAGTGTTGTATTTGAATGCACGCAGCATAAGGAATAAAATGAATGATCTTGAAATTCAGTAACTTGGCTAAAGGATGGCTGCCGTTGGGAGTTGAATGTCCAAGGATATACGGCATATCAGAAAGTTAGGTTAGTAGGCAGAGGGGATGGTGTGGCCCTGTGTATAAGAAATAATATTAAATCATTAGAGAGGGATGACATAGGATCGGAAGGTGTGGAGTCTCTATGGGTTGAGTTAAGAAATGGCAAGGGTAAAAGGACCCTAATGGCAGTTGCACACAGGCCTCCAAACAGCAGCCGGGATGTGGATTACAAATTACTGCAGGAGATAGAAAAGGTGTGTCAGAAAGGCAATATCATGATAGTCGCTGGGGATTTTAACATGAAAGTGGATTGGGAAAACCAGGACAGCAATGGACTTCAAGAGAGAGAATTTGTAGTATGTCTAAGAGATGGCTTTTTAGAACAGCTGGTTGTTAAGCCCATTAGGGGATCGGCTGTGCTGGATTGGGTGTTGTGCAATGATCCGGAGGTGATAAGAGAGCTGAAGGTTAAGAAACCTTTAGGGAACAGTGATCACAATATGATCAAGGTAACTGAGGGAGCATTCGAAGGGAGACATTTCGGTGGCAGTGCTGACCAGGGAGTTGTGGGCGTGCTCTACCCAAGCGGGATGGGTGCTCCAGGAAGACGGGTTGTTGGCAGTTATGCAGCGCAATGCTGCTTCAAAATCCTGGTTTTCTCATTTTGTTTGACCATTTGTTTGCGGATGAAAGCCGGATGACAAACTTACTGAGGCTCCAAGGGTTTGACAAAATGATTTCCTGACTTGAGAGACGAATTGGAGTCAGAAATAATGCCATGAAGGCGGAAGACGTGATGGACGATAAGGTCGGCTGTTTCACGGGCTGTAGGGAATTTGGGAAGGGCTACGAAGTGCATGGCTTTGGAGAAGCGGTCCACTACGGTGAGTATGGCAGTGTTCCCATGTAAAGTGGTCTCCTATTCTGGCTGACTGCCGGTTACCAGTGGAGATCCACAGGGGTCGGTGTTGGAATCGCTGCTTTTTACAATGTATGTCAATGATTTGGACAATGGGATTAATGGATTTGTGGCTAAGTTTGCCGATGATACAAAGATAGGTGGAGGAGCGGGTAGTGTTGAGGAAACAGAGAGCCTGCAGAGAAACTTAGATATTTTAGGGGAATGGGCAAAGAAGTGACAAATGAAATACAATGTTGGAAAGTGTACGGTCATGCACTTTGGTGGAAGAAATAAATGGGCAGACTATTATTTAGATGGGGAGGTAATTCAAAATGCAGAGATGCAAAGGGACTTGGGAGTCCTTGTGCAGGATGCCCTAAATGTTAAAGAAGGTGGTGAAGAAGGCGAATGCAATGTTGGCATTCATTTCTTGAAGTATAGAATATAAGAGTAGGGATTTGATGTTGAGGCTCTATAAGGCACTCGTGAGACCACACTTGGTGTATTGTGTACAGTTTTGGGCTTTTTATATTAGAAAGAATATACTGACATTGGCGAGGGTTCAGAGAAGATTCATGAGAATGATTCCAGGAATGAAAGGTTTGCTGGATGAGAAATATCTGGAAGCTCTTGGGCTGTATTCCCTGGAGTTCAGGAGAATGAAGGGGATCTCAAAGAAACATTCCAAATGTTAAAAGGCCTGAACAGATTAGATATGGCAAAGTTATTTCCCATGGTAGGGGAGTCTAGGACAAGTGGACATGACCAGGATTGAAGGATGTCCATTTAGATCAGAGATGCAGAGAAATCACTTTAGTCAAAGGGTGGTAAATCTGTGGAATTTGTTCCCACGAGCAGCTGTGGAGGAAAGTCATTGGGTGCATTTAAGGCAGAGATAGATAGGTTCTTGATTAGCCGGGGCATCAAAGGGTATGTAGAGAAGACAGGGGAGTGAGGATGACTGGAAGAATTGGATCAGCCCATGACTGAATGGTGGAGCAGGCTCAATGGGCTGAATGGCCTACTTCTGCTCTTATATCTTATGCGGGAGATAGAGTGCTAGGTTGCCAGTGGATGCAAACAGGCTCCACTCTGGGGGATGTGGTAATGAGCCAAAACAGTGTACCTGCAATGATAAGAAAGCATTGAGACTGAGACACTTCAAGGGTTGTGTGTTTTCAATAGTTGCGTCTTTTGGTTGAAACACTCTGAATGTACTTGAGATGTTGTCACTGAGTTTGCATCCGCCTCCATTTCAGATTGCAGTTTCTGAGCGAAAAACACGTTCTCTCCACACTGAGGGAGAGATTAAGAAAGAAGTTAAAAATGCACGGGAATCTATCTCATATTTTTATTCACGTAAATTTCATGCCCTGAAGCTGCCCTGGAGAGAATGATGGCCAGGAAATTACTTCTGTAATATACGCACAATTATCAAGGTAAACACAGTGCATATGATGAAATACTGATCAAAAAACAATTGTTGTGGTATTCTTCTTAAAGCAGTAACTGTTACAGAGACTCCTGGAGGATTCTACATATTTTTTAATTTGTGCCACCAGGAAATAGTTTTGCATCAGATCAGCCCCTCATTCAGTCTCGTCCAAAGCTGGGCCCATAACAATGAAGAGCTCTTGGGTACCGTATTAACATGGCAGCCTATTTTATTTACTTATGTTACTGTCTTTCAAATTTCCAGCTCTTGAACCCAATAACTTCTGGCTTGGAAGCAAGAATGAATTGAAAAAAAGGCTCTATACATAAATGACAAATACATCTGGTTGTGTCAAACCTGAACTGTAAATGAGTTTTGCTTTCCCTGCATGCTTTAGTATTGTTTGAAGTAACACACACAAAATACTGGAGGAACTCAGCAGGTCAGACAGCATCTATGGAAAGGAATAAAGAGTCAACATTTCAGGGCTGAAACCATACTCTAGATTTTCAGTATCTGCAGAATCACATGCATTTATAATATAGTCTGAAGATTCTTTCTGTTACTTTCTCTTTCATACTTAATAATTAGCACTCTAATTGTACTGGGCCACGGCATCATACAACTGAAGGTGATTTACTAACAAAGCACACATAATCGAAACATCTCTTAATACTTCTTTTAAACTCCTGAGATTTCATATTTCAGTAAGCAACATTGAAATACATTTTGAAAAGAAAAAAATGCAATGATGGGTTTTCAAAGTCACATCATGAATATCTCAAGGATATTGCATTAGAGCTGGGCACTGATGTGTTCAGTGACATGATCAGTGATGTGGAAGTGTCATTGCTACAGAGATCAAATCTATCCACAATTATTCTATAGATAGAAAACTGAAGGGAAAGGAAACCAATATACACCAACAAAGTTTTGAAATTGTGGATTTCTAGTTGGGATGTAGGATATTTGATTTCAGGCACATCAGCGGCTTTCTCTGGATTCCATCTTTATCCTAGCGATTAGGTGCTGTTACCTGACATTCCAAATTTCATTCTAGGATTAATGAATATTTTAAGTCTGGCTCCATCAGTGGTTTGGTGGTTAAATGTGGCTGACTGGTTACGTAAACATACAAGGGATGTCAAAGCTAAAAAAAAATGGCTAATCATTTACATGATTTGGGATTTTTTGTGGTGGGTGTTGTTAGTTGCATCTGATCTCATTTTCTTGGTAATCTCTGCAGCATTCAGATCCTAACTGTGCAAAACCAACTGTGTTCCCAAACTCCACAAATAAAATTGCTTGGATACAGTGCTTCCTGGATCGAGCAGTAACCAGTCAGGCACTGCTATGATCAGTGTTTGGACAGCAATACATATAGCCATATAACAATTACAGCATGGAAACAGGCCATCTTGGCCCTTCTAGTCCATGCTGAACGTTTACTCTCACCTAGTCCCACCTACCTGCACTCAGCCCATAACCCTCCATTCCTTTCCTGTCCATATACATATCCAATTTTTTTTAAGTGACAAAATCGAACCTGCCTCTACCACTTCTACTGGAAGCTCATTCCACACAGCTACCACTTTCTGAATAAAGAAGATCACCCTCGTGTTACCCCTAAACTTTTGCCCCTTAACTCTCAACTCATGTCCTCTTGTTTGAATCTCCTATACTCTCAATGGAAAAAGCCTATCCACGTCAACTCTATCACCCTCATAATTTTAAATACCTCTATCAAATCCCCCCTCAATCTTCTACGCTCCAAAGAATAAAGACCTAACTTGTTCAACCTTTCTCTGTAACTTAGGTGCTGAAACCCAGGTAACATTCTAGTAAATCTTCTCTGTATTCTCTCTATTTTGTTGACATCTTTCCCATAATTCGGTGACCAGAACTGTACGCAATACTCCAAATATGGCCTCACCAATGCCTTAACATTACATCCCAACTCAATGCTCTGATTTATAAAGGCCAGCATACCAAAAGCTTTCTTCACCACCCTATCCACATGAGATTCCGCCTTCAGGGAACTATGCACCATTATTCCTAGATCACTCTGTTCTACTGCATTCTTCAATGCTCTACCATTTACCATGTATGTCCTGTTTTGATTATTCTTACCAAAATGTAGCACCTCACACCTATCAGCATTAAACTCCATCTGCCATCTTTCAGCCCACTCTTCTAACTGGCCTAAATCTCTCTGAAAGCTTTGAAAGCCTACTTCATTATCCACAATGCCACCTATCTTAGTATCATCTGCATACTTACTAATCCAATTTACCACCCCATCATCCAGATCATTAATGTATATAACAAACTACATTGGACCCAGTACAGATCCCTGAGGCACACCACTAGTCACCAGCCTCCAACCTGACAAACAATTATCCACCACTACTCTCTGGCATCTCCTATCCAGCCACTGTTGAATCCATTTTACTACTTCAATATTAATACCTAACGATTGAACCTTCCTAACTAACCTTCCATGTGGAACTTTGTCAAAGGCCTTACTGAAGTTCATATAGACAACATCCACTGCTTTACCCTCGTCAAATTTCCTAGTAACCTCTTCAAAAAATTCAATAAGATTTGTCAAACATGATCTTCCATGCACAAATCCATGTTGACTGCTCCTAATCAGACCCTGTCTATCCAGATAATATGATAAACTTTTATCTGCAATTTGAGAAGGATAAGGGCAGCTCAGAGGTGTCAGTGTTGCAGATGAACAGAGGAAACTATGGAGCCATGAGGGAGGAGCTGGCCAAAGTTGACTGGACGGATAGCCTAGCAGAAAAGACAGTGGAACAGCAATGGCAGGTATTCTTGGGAATAATGCACAAGGTGCAAAATCAGTTCATCCCCCAGAAAAGGAAGGATTCAAAGGGGGGAAAGGGGCCACAGTGGTTGACAAAGGAAGTCAGAGATTGCATAGCATTAAAAAAAAGGAAATATGACAGAGCTAAGGTGAGTGGGAGGACAGATGATTGGGAAGTGTTTAAGGAACAACAGAACTTAACTAAAAAGACAATATGGGGAGAAAAAATGAGGTACGAACGCAAGCTAGCCAGGAATATAAAGGAAGATAGCAAAAGCTTTTTTAGATATGTGAAGAGAAAGAAGATAGTTAAGAACAACGTTGGGCCCTTGAAGAATGAATTGGGTGAAATTGTTATGGGAAACAGAGAAATGGCAGAAGAATTTAATGAGTACTTTAGATCTGTTTTCACTAAGGAAGACACAAGCAATCTCCCAGATGTATGGATGGGCCAAGGACATAGGGTAACAGAGGAAATGAAACAGATTGACATTCGGAAGGAAACGGTGATGAGAAGACTGATGGCTGACAAATCCCTAGGTCCAGATGGTCTACACCCTAGGGTACTAAAGGAGGTGGCCCTGGAAATTGCAGATGCATTGGTAATCATTTTCCAATGTTCCTTAGATTCAGGATCAGTTCCTGAGGATTGGAGAATGGCTAATGTTATCCTACTTTTTAAGAAAGGAGGGAGGGAGAAAACAGAGAACTATCGACCTGTCAGCCTGACATCGGTGGTGGGAAAGATGCTAGAGTCCATTATTAAGGATGAAATAGTGGCATATCTAGATAGCAGTGATGGGATTGGGCCGAGCCAGCATGGATTTACCAAGGGTAAATCATGCTTGACTAATCTGTTGGAGTTTTTCGAGGATGTAACCAGGAAGTTAGATGGGGGAGATCCAGTGGATGTAATGTACCTCGATTTTCAGAAGGCATTTGATAAGGTCCCACATAGGAGATTGGTGGGTAAAATCAAAGCTCAGGGCATCGGGGGGGGGAAGGCATTGACATGGATAGAAAACTGGTTGGCAGATAGAAAGCAAAGGGTAGCGGTGAATGGGTGTTTCTCGGAATGGCAGGTGGTGACTAGTGGGGTGCCACAGGGCTCGGTATGGGGACCACAGCTGTTTACCATTTACGTTATCGATTTGGATGAAGGCATAGAAAATAACATCAGCAAATTTGCTGATGATACTAAGCTGAGTGGCAGTGTGACATGTGATGAGGATGTTAGGAGAATTCAGGGTAACTTGGATAGGCTGGGTGAGTGGGCAGATACTTGGCAGATGGCGGTTAATGTGAATAAGTGTGAGGTTATCCACTTTGGGAGTAAGAACAGGAAGGCAGATTATTATCTGAACGGTGTAGAGTTGGATAAGGGAGAAATACAAAGAGATCTCGGAGTCCTTGTTCATCAGTCACTGAAGGTGAATGAGCAAGTGCAGCAGGCAGTGAAGAAGGCTAATGGAATGTTGGCCTTTATTACAAAGGGAATTGAGTACAAGAGCAAGGAAATCCTCTTGCATCCTCGGAAGGTAGTGGAGGCCAATTCTCTGGATGCTTTCAAGAAGTGGCTAGATAGGTATCTTATGGATAGGGGAATCAAGGGATATGGGGACAAGGCAGGAACTGGGTATTGATAGTAATTGATCAGCCATGATCTCAAAATGGCGGTGCAGGCTCTAAGGGCTGAATGGTCTACTTCTGCACCTATTGTCTATTGTCTATAATTACATATACCATCTCTAAGAATACTTTCCATTAATTTACCCACCACTGATGTCAAAATTACAGGCTGATAATTGCTAGGTTTACTCTTAGAACCCTTTTTAAAAAATGGAAACACATGAGATATATGCCAATCCTCCGGCACCATCCCCGTTTCTAATGACATTTGAAATATTTCTGTCAGAGCCCCTGCTATTTCTACACTAACTTCCCTCAAGGACCTAGGGAATATCGTGTCAGGACCTGGAGACTTATCCACTTTTATATTCTTTAAAAGCTCTAGTACTTCCTCCTCTTTAATCGTCATAGTTTTCATAACTACCCTACTTGTTTCCCTTACCTTACACAATTCAATATCCTTCTCCTTAGTGAATACTGATGAAAAGAAATTATTCAAAATCTCCCCCATCTCTTTTGGCTCCACACATAGCTGTCCACTCTGATTTTCTAAGGGACCAATTTTATCCCTCACTATCCTTTTGCTATTAATATAACTGTAGAACCCCTTTGGATTTATTTTCACCTTACTTGCCAAAGCAACCTCATATCTTCTTTTAGGTTTTCTAATTTATTTCTTAAGATTCTTTTTACATTCTTTATATTCCTTGAGCACCTCATTTACTCCATGCTGCCTATATTTATTGTAGATCTCTCTCTTTTTCCGAACCAAGTTTCCAATATCCCTTGAAAACCATGGCTCTCTCAAACTTTTAACCTTTCCTTTCAACCTAACAGGAACATAAAGATTCTATACCCTCAAAATTTCACCTTTAAATGACCTCCATTTCTCTATTACATCCTTCCCATAAAACGAATTGTCCCAATCCACTCCTTCTGAATCCTTTTGCATCCCATCAAAGTTAGCCTTTCTCCAATCAAAAATCTCAACCCTAGGTCCAATCCTATCCTTCTCCATAATTATATTGAAACTAATGGTATTGTGATCACTGGACCCGAAGTGCTCCCCAACACATACCTCCATCATCTGACCTATCTCATTCCTAACAGGAGATCCAACACTGCCCCTTCTCTACTTGGTACCTCTATGTATTGCTGCAAAATCTATCCTGCACACATTTTACAAACTCCAAACCATCCAACTCTTTTACAGAATGGGGTTCCCAGTCTGTGTGTGGAAAATTAAAATCTCCCACAATCACAACCTTGTGCTTACTACAAATATCTGCTATCTCCTTACAAATTTGCTCCTCCAATTCTCGCTCCCCATTAGGTGGTCTATAATACACCCCTATAAGTGTTACTACACCTTTCCAATTCCTCAATTCCACCCAAATAGTCTCCCTGGACGAGCCCTCTAATCTATCCTGCCAAAGCTCCACCGTAATATTTTCTCGGACAAGCAATGCAACACCTCCCCCTCTTGCCCCTCTGCTTCTATCACACCTGAAGAAACAAAATCCAGGAATATTTATTTGCCAATCACACCCCTCCTGCAACCATGTTTCACTAATAGCTACAACATCATATTTCCAGGTATCAATCCATGTTCTAAGCTCATCCACCTTTCTTACAATGCTCCTAGCATTAAAATAGATGCATTTAAGAAACTCTCCACCTCTTTCTCTCTGTTTATCCTTACAGGTGCAAACAACTTTATTATCTCTTTCTTCCTTCTCCCCTACATCTTCAGTCTGAGTGCTCCCCTTCTCTATCACCTGCCTAAACTTCCTCACACACTTGATTCCCATCCCCCAACCATTCTAGTTTAAAGTCTCCCCAGTAGAACTTAGCAAATCTCCCTGCCAGGCTATTGGTCCCCCTAGGATTCAAGTGCAACCTGTCCTTTTTGTACAGGTCACATCTGCCATATCAATGACATGGATGATATAAAATTTCAAAATTTGCCAACAGCACTAAACCAAGTGGAATTGTAAATTGTTAGAAGATGCAAATAGATGCCAAGGAGATCTAGACAGATAGAACACGTATGGAGAGGTGAAGTGAAGTTATCCAAAAGCAAGAAAAGAGAGAGGAATAGAGCATTGTTTTAATGGGTTTAGCTTAGAAATGCTGTCATGAGAGATTTGGGTCTCTTATACACCAGATGTGGAAAGCAAACATCTAGGTATTGCCATCATTTAAAAGGCAAATGTTTTCTTGGCCTTTGTAGCAAGAGGATTTCAGTACAGAAGCAATGAAAAATTATGTGCAGCTTTGGTCTCCATATCCATATTGGCTTTAAAGGAGTAAAAGGAAACTGCCAGACTGATACCTGGGATGGTGAGCTGGATAGACTGAATGTAGAAAGCATAGTTCTCCAGACAGTGGAGATCTAGGACACAGAATCATCATCTTATACTACACAAAACGAGATTTAGGACTGAGTTGAGAAGAAACCTGTGAGAGGCCAACTCACTGATGCAGTTTAGAAGGAGGGAGTGCAATCTCACTGGCAGTCAATTTGGCCTTGGGTCATCTGAACATTAGTAATGCCTACATCAGGCTGCTGTTTATTGGCCACAGCTCAGCATTCAACACAATCATAATCTCAGTTCTAATCAGTTGGTTGAGTGGTGTCACAGCAACAACCTTGCACAGTATGATGTTGTGTAGATGAGTGGCTCCAAGGAAGAAGGGCCACTACTCCTAAGAGAGTCAATTCATTTGAGATGATCATCAAGGGAAATTCAGACTGTGGTGAGTGATTCCAGACAGACTGCGGGTCCAGTGTGTGAGTAAAGCGATACACCCAGCTATTACAGGAATGAACTCCAACGTTTATGTGCACATTTAGGCTAGTTTAACTGTAATGGTCCCTATGATTTTTTTCCATTCTCTGTAAACTGATAAAGTTGAAAATTGGTAAATATACTTTCTTTATAATTCTATGCTGGTGTACAATCTGTCACTTCTGGGCACATAATTGTGTATGGGCAGCATTTACACAACGCTCACTCAAACTGAGGTTCCTTTCATCAGAACATCACAACTTTCCTGTTTGGTTGAACACCAGATCATACTAACATTAGATGTATCTTGTTTACAAAAGGTGGCCTTCACTTCGCTGAGTCACTGGGCTGTAAGCAGAGTTAGCTCAGTTTGTGTATAAGCCCCGGTGAGAGGGTTACATATATACATTATCATCATTATGTGCTGTGTTGTATTTGTTCTTGGCAAATTCTACAGAAGTGGCTTTCCATTGCCATATATATATATTTCTTAATGTCATTTATAGTTTTTATTATTATAAATTGCAAACAACAGATTTCACAACATATGCTAATGATATTTAATTTAAACCTGATCTGAGATAGATTTCCAAACACAAAAGGCATCAGGGAAAATTGGGAAATGACTGGAATATAGTATTGAGACAGATGATCAGCGGGATCAGGTTCGAAGGGCTGAATAATCTACTCCTATTTCTACTTGCTATATTCCTATGCATGGTTTAGTATTGATTTTCCAAGGGCCAGCATATTGTAAAATAGAAATTCACAAGACAATATTCAACTTCAAGATTCAAGATTGTTTAATGTCATTTCCAGTACACAAGTGTAAAGGAGAATGAAATAATTGTCATTCCAGCTCTGATGCAAAAGATAAAAACACAATAAGATAAAGAACACAACAATTATAAAAAACACAACGAATAAAATTCATAAAATAGCTTATATACATAAATTGATTGTATTTACATAAAGTTTCGCTAGACACAGGAGTGTGTGTACATAAGATGACTGACAAGAAATGTTAAGGTAGTGGTGGTTGGGACTGTGGAAGAGTACATTAGTAGGTGGAAGTGTTGACCAGTTTAACTGCTTGGGGAAAGTAACTGGCTTTGAGTCTGGTTGTCCTGGTATGGATGCTTCCTAGCTTCATGCCAGATGGAAGTGGTACAAACAGTCCAGAAGCAAGTGGACGTGATCCTTCATGATGTTCCTGGCCCTTAACCAATAACTTTCTGTATGTATGTCCTTGATGGTGGGTGGGCTGGTGCTGGTGATGCATTTGACTATCCATTGTAGAGCCTTTCTGTCCACTACAGTGCAGTTTCTGTACCATGCAGCAATGCAGCTTGCTAGGATGCCCTCTACTGTGGATGATGTGAGTATAGATGTGCATAGTCCAGCTCCTCAGAATGTAGAGCTGCTGGTGAGCTTTCCTGATTGTGTATAATGTGTTCTGGGACCGTGGGAGGTTGTACGAGATGTGCATGCCCAGGAGTTTGAAACTATTTGCAGTTTCCACTGCTGTGCTACTGAGATAAAGAGGGGTGTGAATGATACTAGTTCTCCTGAATTCAATAGCTGTCTCTTTTGGCTTGCTGATATTCAGGAAGAGGTTATCTGCCAGGCAGCAGTCCTTGAGCTCTTCCATCTCCTCTCTGTAGGCCATTTCATCTCTGTTGCTGATGAGTGCCATGACAGTCATCGGGTGTTTGGCTGGGCAATCACGTGTGATCAGAATGTACAGCAATGGGCTCAGCTCACCACCATGTTGAGGAAGAGCAGTTATGTCTCCTGACGATCTAAGGCCTGTTGGTTAGGAATTCCAACACCCAATCACACTGTGGGGTATTTAGACCAAGGAGCAGGAGTTTGTTTACCAGGCTCCATGTTGAATGCTGAACTCAAATCCAGAAGCAGCAATCTGACATAAGTGTCCTTTTCTTTCCTAGGTGTGTCAGGGCCAATGCTGAGCCATCTGTTGTAGAGCAGTTCTGTCAGTAAGTATGTTGGTGAGTGTCCAATGTAGTAAGAATAGGGTTTTTGATATCCGGTATTAACAGCATTTCAAAGCATTTCATGATGATAGGCGTCAGATGGTCATTGTTTAATTCTTACGGTGTAGAGTTCTTTGCTACAGGGAGGATGGTGGCTGATTCGAAGCAAGTGAGGGACAGCAGCTTGTATGAGTGATGTGTTGAAGATGTCCTTGAAGATCTCAGCGAGCTGATGCAAATACTCCCCAAGCACTCAGCCTGTAATGTTGTCAGGCTTGGCCACTTTACAGTGGTTGACTTTCTGCAAAGTCCTTCTTACATCTACTGCTGTTACAAACAGTGGCTGCTCTCCTGGGAGAGGGGTAGCTTTTGTTGTGTTGTATGCCTTGAAGATTATATAAAATTTGTTTAGAGTATCAGGGAGGGAGGCATCACAGGTACAGTCAACACTACCTTCCCTTCTATCGTCAGTAATGCCCTAGATGCCCAGCCCCATATGCCAGAGACTGTTAATGGACAGGTGTTCCTGAACTTTTTGAGTGTAGGTGGTCTTAGCCCTCTTGATGCTTAAGGTGAGATTTCTCTTGGCTGCTCTGAGAGCTGTTCTGTCACCATACTTGAAGGCAATGCCCTGGGCTTTTAGTAGGGAGTGCACCTCAGCTTTCAGCCAGGGCTTTTGGTTGGGCCAAGAGATGCCCGTTCTTGAGGTACCACTGTTGGCTATACACTTACAGATGTAGCCATGAAAGATGAGACAGATTTCTCAAGGCCTGTGGCTGTGGCAGCCACCTTAAACATTTACCCGTTAGTCCATTCAAAACAGTCCTGAAGCATGGAGGTTGCCTCAGGCTATACAGTGATGGTCCTCTTGACTGGTTTCTCCATTTTCAGCAGCAATGCTGTGATTAACTCATGGAGATGTGGTCAGAGAGACCAAGAACTGTTTGTATGAACATGGTCGGATCTATTTTTTCCCTAGTGGACATGATGATGTACTGGTGGAAGTTGGGTAAAATGCCATGCAGATTAAAATGATTTCTGGTTTGAAACAGTAACAAATGTTATCCCAAGTCCCTTTCTAACTTTAGACTGGTACACTCAGCAGAAAGTGAAGAAAGCCAATTATTTCTGACATCAGCTTGATGCTTCTGTATTGTGTCCAGAAACTTGTCAGTTAGCGCTGAGTCAGTATCCAACATGCCTAATCATCCGTTGAATCATATTCTTAGTGAGTATTACTGAACCGCCATTCATGGCTGCATAGGGTCCATCAAAGCTGCTGCCTCCAGTGCTGTCCAGGTGGAGTTTGCACGTTCACCCTCTGCCTGCCTGAATTTCTTCTGGGTCTCCAGTTCCACTCCACATCCCAAAGATATCCAGGCTGGTAGGTTAATTGGTCACCATAAGTTGCCCTAATTGTGTGATTGAGTTGTAGAATCTAGGGGAGTTGATGAAAATTTGTGGCAAATAGAAACTAATTAACATCCGATGAGTCTGGTTGATGGTCAATGTGGCTCAGTGGACCTCTTTCTATGCAGTCTGATTGAATGACTCTACAAAGCTGTGAACAGACACAGCATAGAATATAATCACGACACTATGTCTGATCGTCTGAATTACATTGGTAGGGTTCAGGGATTTGCCATTATGCCTATAAAAGTCTTTTATGTGCGGTTTGATGCATGGATTGATGTGCTGATGAGGAAGGTACTCCTCCTTCTGTCTGGCTGCAGGTGATGTGAGGGAGGTCCTAACCAGGGTCAACCCATGTAAAGCTGAGGAGTCTGATAACATACTTAGCCTCTCCCTTTCACTCTGTCCTGTCCAAACTTGAAAATGGTCCCTCATAAACCAGTATTCTGTTTATCGACTTCAACTTGGTGTTGAATATGATTATCCCTCAGAAGCTAGTGGATTAACTGTCCTCGTTGGGTCTCAAAACGTCTCTCTGCAACTGGATCTTGAACCTCTTGACAGAAAGATCACAGTCAGTCCATGTTGGCAGCAACATCTCTTGCTCCATCACGCTGAGCACCAGCGCCCCCACTCCCAGGGATGTGTGCTCAGCCCGCTGCTGTTCACACTGCTGATGCATGGCTGTACTGCTAGATCCTGCTCGAACCAAAGCATGAAGTTTGCCAATGACACGACAGTGGTTGGCTTCATCACCAATGATGATGGGATAAGACCATAAGACCATAAGGTATAGGAGCTGAATTAGGCCATTTGGCCCATTGAGTCTGCTCCGCCATTTCCTCACAGCTGATCCAATTTTCCTCTCAGCCCCAATCTCCTGCCTTCTCCTAGTATCCTTTTATAACCATATAATCATATAACAATTACAGCATGGAAATAGGCCAACTCGGCCCTTCTAGTCCATGCTGAATGCTTACTCTCACCTAGTCCTACCTACCTGCACTCAGCCCATAACCCTCCATTCCTTTCCTGTCCATATACATATCCAACTTTTTTTAAGTGACAAAATCAAACCTGCCTCTACCACTTCTACTGGAAGCTCGTTCCACACAGCTACCACTTTTTGAGTAAAGAAGATCACCCTCGTGTTACCCCTAAACTTTTGCCCCTTAACTCTCAACTCATGTCCTCTTGTTTGAATCTCCTATACTCTCAATGGAAAAAGCCTATCCACGTCAACTCTATCTATCACCCTCATAATTTTAAATACCTCTATCAACCTTCTACGCTCCAAAGAATTAAGACCTAATTTGTTCAACCTTTCTCTGTAATTTCAGTGCTGAAACCCAGGGAACATTATAGTAAATCTCCTCTGTACTCTCTCTATTTTGTTGACATCTTTCCTATAATTTGGTAATCAGAACTGTACAACTACTCCAAATTTAGCCTCACCAATGCCTTGCACAATTTTAACATTACATCCCAACTCCTATACTCAATGCTCTGATTTATAAAGGCCAGTATACCAAAAGCTTTCTTCACTACCCTATCCACATGAGATTCCACCTTCAGAGAATGCACCATTATTCCTAGATCACTCTGTTCTACGGCATTCCTCAATGTCCTACCATTTACCATGTATGTCCTATTTTGATTATTCCTACCAAAATGTAGCACCTCACACTTATCACCATTAAACTCCATCTGCCATCTTTCAGCCCACTCTTCTAACTGGCCTAAATCTCTCTGCAAGCTTTGAAAACCTACTTCATTATTCACAACGCCACCTATCTTAGTATCATCTGCATACTTACTAATCCAATTTACCACCCCATCATCCAGATACCCTGACCAATCATGACTTGGCCTCCACAGCTGCCTCTGACAAAGAATTTCACAGATTCATCACTCTCTGGATAAAGAAATATCCTCATCTCTGTTCTAAAAGTATGCCAGGATGCCCCTCTATTCTGAGGCTGTGTCCTCTGGTCTTAGACTCACCCACCATAGGAAACATCCTCTCCACATCTACCCTAACAAGGCCTTTCACCATTCAATATTTCAGTGAGGTCACCCATCAGTCTTCTGAATTCTGATGAATACAGGCCCAGAGCCATCAAACACTCTTCATATGACAAGTTCTTCAATTCTGGAATCATTTCCATGAACAAGATGGCATGCGGAGAGAAGGCAGACTGGCTCGTAGAATGATGTGAGCACAATAACTGGAGTCTCAACGTGAACAAGACTAAAGAGATGATTGAGAACTTTAGGAAGGTGCAGGCTGACCTCTGAACATAAACACATATAAACTGCGCATAAAGGGATCTTCTGTGGAGAGAGTTAGGAGCACCAAGTTTCTGGGAGTGCACATAATGGAAGATCTCACCTTGTGTCTCAGCATCACACCCTTAGTCAAGAAAGCAGAGCAACCACTCCACTTCTTGAGGAGATGGAGGTGAGCGAGACTCCCCTCCCCTATTGTAACCAATTTTTGCAAGAGCACCTTTGAGACTGTGCTGACCAGCTGCAACACAGTCTGGTATGGGAATTGCAAGATATCTGAACGTAAGACCCTACAAAGGTTGCCAGGACTGTTGAGAAGATCACTGGTGTCTCTCTTCCACCCATCTGAGAGGGTTATCAGGGGAACTGCATATTTATGGCCCTTAGCATTGTCAAGAATCCCTCCCATCCATCCCACAATCTCATTGACTCCCTACCATCAGGCAGGAGGTATTGGAGCATTTGTACAAAGTTTGTTAGGTTGGGAAACAGCTTCTCCCCCAAGCTGTGAGACTTCTGAACTCCTTGCCACCACTAGGTCTCATCACTATACTGTAGTGTTATACCGTTTATTTTTTAAATTAATTTGGCAGAGGATGGGAGTTATAGTACTGAAAAAGGGCCAGTTGGTATAGAATTAGACATAGTGTGCAGTGAGACTGTGAGGAAGGACGGGCAGCCGACAGGGAAAATTGCAGTCAGTGGGATGAGTTGAAATGTAACATGGGGGCAAAATCAAAAAGGCTAATGAATACAGGACTGACCGTGTTATATTTGAGTGCATGCAGTATACTGAAAAAGGTAGATGATCTTGTAGCACAGTTAGAGATTGGCAAAATGACACTGGGGCCATCACTGAGTCGTTGCTGAAAAAAGATTATAGTTGGCAGTTTAACATCCAAGAATACATATTATATCAAATGATTAGGCTGGTAGGCAGAGGGGTGGGGTGGGTCTGTTGATGAAAAATGAAATTAAATCCTTAGAAAGAGGTGATATATGATCGGAAGATGTAGAATACTTGTAGGCTTAGTTAGGGCACTGCAAAGGGAAAAAGACCCTGAAGGAAGTAAAGTACAGGCCTCCTTGTTATTGCCAGGAATGTTAGTGGGGATAAGTTCCCACTACCTGTTAAATGCTCCCAATGGTGTGCTTCTCAAAGAACCTCCGACAACCAGGTGCAGCTCCTGCCCTTTATGTGTAGTTCAGCTACTAAGCCCAGCGGAACTGTTTCTACTGACAAGAAAAGGAGTAAAGAAAGGTAATTGGCACCTTAAATCTTTGGGCAGATGGGGCTTGGCAGCAGTGGTTGGCTGCTCATCTAGGAGAAGAAAAACTCTGCTCTCAAACCTCTGGGGTACTGGAAAATTGCAAATGTCTCCCCACTCTTTAAGAAGGGAGGAAGACAGAGAAAGGAAGTGGTTGGAAATATGTGGGACTCCATTATTAAGATGAGGGTTTGGGGCACTTAGAGGAACATGATAAAATATGTCAAAGGCAGTATGGTTTCCTTAAGGAGGAATCTTGCCTGATAAATCTGTTGGAATTCCTTGAAGAAATAGCAGGCAGGATAGACAAAGGATAATTAGTGGAAGTAGTTTGCTTGGATTTTTAGAAGGCCTTTCACGTGGTGCCATTCATGAGGCTGCTTAACAAGGTAAGGGCCCATGGTATTACAAGAAAGATACAGGATAGAGGATTGGCTGACTGGCAGGAGGCAAAGAGTAGGGATAAAGGGGGCCTTTTCTGATTGGATGCAGGTGACTAGTGGTGTTCTGCAGGGTTTGGTATTGGGACCACTTCTTTACACGGTACTTGTCAATGCTTTAAGTAACAGGCTTAATGGACCAAAATGAAGATGCATCCATTTAGAAAAGAAATGAGGAGGAATTTCTCTGCCAGAGGGTGATGAATCTGTAGAATTCATTGACAGGGACAGCTGTGAAGGCCAATTCATTGAGTATATTTAAAGCAGAGGTTGATGGGTACTTGATTACCTATCAAGTGAAGGGAGCTAAGGAGCCAATGG
This sequence comes from Hemitrygon akajei, assembly GCF_048418815.1. NCBI lineage: Eukaryota > Metazoa > Chordata > Chondrichthyes > Myliobatiformes > Dasyatidae > Hemitrygon > Hemitrygon akajei. Next base: position 57,814,232 of record NC_133137.1, read on the forward strand.
TGCCTAATGGAACTCCTTTGTTTGCATCTTTGAAAACAGCTCTGTTTCTATCTTTAATATCTCTACTTTTCCCTTTCAAGGTTCTTTTGAAGACCCTGACTTGGAGTTACACGCTGACTTCAGTTCTTTGCAGGAATGGGACCCACTCTCAGGGTCTCACGAATGGCCATTATTCAAGATACCAAGGACGCAGTCTAGAAGTTTAGATCACCTTCAGATTTCCAAGATTTCATGGCTCTGGAGGCAAGCGGACACATGGGAGACAAAAGTTTGAAAGCAGCAAGCTGGCTGCTGGCTGTTTCCCCAGAGACCCGAGTTCATTGGGCACAGAGCTCGGAAAAAGTAAAGCAACAGACTTTTAACATTGTAAATCAGCGTCTCCCCACTCACTGTGAAATGGAGAGACCTCTTTTTTCCTTATTTGGGACAGAGAGAGCCTGTGGTATGTAGAATTACCGGGTGAATGAGTAGTCTTTGGGGTACTGCAAGTCTGTGTCTTTATTGATGCTTTGCTGCATGCTTGAGTGCTCGGTGGGGGGCGTTGCTGCTGTTTTTGCTGGTGGGGGGGGTCATTGCTTTGCTGCTGCTTGTGCATGGAAGGGGAGGCTGGAGGGCTTTGAGATTCTGACATTTAACTGTCATTCAGTCTTTAGGGCACTCTGTTTTTGGGGATGGTTGCGAAGTAGAAGAATTTCAGGACGTTTATTGTATACGTTTCTCTGACATTAAGTGCACCTTTGAAACCTTTGATTAGTATCAAGTAGAGGAGAATGTATTGACAGGCTGCATTATAGTTTAATATAGAAACACCAATGCCCTTGATCAAAAAATCCTTCAAGAAGTAGTGGATATAGCCCAGTTCGTCACAGGTAAAGCCCTCCCAAAAGCAGCATCCATCATCAGGGACCCCCACCACGCAGGTCATGCTCCTTTCTTATTGCTGCCACAGGAAGAAGATACAGGAGCCGCTGGACTCAAGCCACCAGGTTCAGAAATAGTTACTATTCCTCAACCATCAGGCTCTTCAACCAAAGGGAATAACTTCACTTGCCCCATCGTTGAAATGGTCCCACAACCATAGACTCACTTTCAAGGATTCTTCCCTCAAGATAGACAATAGACAATAGACAATAGGTGCAGAAGTAGACCATTCGGCCCTTCGAGCCTGCACCGCCATTTTGAGATCATGGTTGATCAACTACTACCAATACCCGGTTCCTGCCTTGTCCCCATATCCCTTGATTCCCCTATCCATAAGATACCTATCTAGCTCCTTCTTGAAAGCATCCAGAGAATTGGCCTCCACTACCTTCCGAGGCAGTGCATTCCAGACCCCGACAACTCTCTGGGAGAAGAAGTTTTTCCTTAACTCTGTCCTAAATGACCTACCCCTTATTCTCAAACCATGCCCTCTGGTACTGGACTCTCCCAGCATCTGGAACATATTTCCTGCCTCCATCTTGTCCAATCCCTTCATAATCTTATATGTTTCAATCAGATCCCCTCTCAATCTCCTTAATTCCAGCGTGTACAAGCCCAGTCTCTCTAACCTCTCTGCGTAAGACAGTCCAGACATCCCAGGAATTAACCTCGTGAATCTACGCTGCACTTCCTCTACAGCCAGGATGTCCTTCCTTAACCCTGGAGACCAAAACTGTACACAATACTCCAGGTGTGGTCTCACCAGGGCTCTGTACAAATGCAAGATCTTCAAACTTATTGTTTAATTGTTTATTATTATTATTTCTTCTTTTTGTATTTGTGCTGTTTGTTGTCTTCTGCACTCTGGTTCAGTTCCCTAGTTGGGTGGTCTTTATTATTCTATAGATTTATTGAGTATGCCCACAAGAAAATTAATCTCAGGGTTTTATATGGTGACATATATGTACTTTGATAATAAATTTACTTTGAACTTTGATTAGTCAGGGTGTCAAAGGTTACAAAGGGAAGGAAGGAGAATGGAATTAATAGAACCATAGAACCATAGAACACTACAGCACAGTACAGGCCCTTCAGCCCTCCATGTTGTGCCGACCAATATAATCCTTAAAAAAAAGTACTAAACCTATACTACCCCATAATCCTCTATTTTTCTTTCATCCATGTGCCTGTCCAAGAGGCTGTTAAATACCCCTAATGTTTTAGCCTCCACCACCATCCCTGGCAAGTCATTTCAGGCACTCACAACTCTCTGTGTAAAAAACTTACACCTGATGTCTCCCCTAAACTTCCCTCCCTTAATTTTGTACATATGCCCTCTGGTGTTTGCTATTGGTGCCCTGGGAAACAGGTACTGACTATCCATCCTATCTATGCCTCTCATAATCTTGTAGACCTCTATCAAGTCTCCTCTCATTCTTCTACGCTCCAAAGAGAAAAGTCCCAGCTCTGCTAACCTTGCTTCATATGACTTGTTCTCCAAACCAGGCAACATCCTGGTAAATCTCCTCTGCACCCTCTCCATAGCTTCCACATCCTTCCTATAATGAGGTGACCAGAATTGAACACAATACTCTATGTGCGGTCTCACCAGAGATTTGTAGAGTTGCAACATGACCTCTCTACTCTTGAACTCAATCCCCCTGTTAATGAAGCCTAGCATCCCATAGGCTTTCTTAACTACCCTATCAACCTGTGCAGCGACCTTGAGGGATGTATGGATTTGAAACCCAAGGTCCCTTTGTTCATCTACACTCTTAAGTAACTGACCATTAATCCTGTACTCAGTCTTCTGATTTGTCCTTCCAAAATGCATCACCTCACACTTATCCAGATTGAACTCCGTCTGCCATTTTTCTGCCCAACCCTGCAGCCTGTCTATATCCTCTTGTAACCTTCGACAACCTGCAACTCCATCCACAACTCCTCCAATCTTCGTGTCATCCGCAAACTTACTCACCCATCCTTCCGCCTCTACATCCAAGTCATTTATAAAAATCACAAATAGCAGGGGTCCCAGGACAGATCCCTGCGGCACTCCACTGGTCACCGACTTCCAGGCAGAGTACTTTCCTTCCACAACTACCTTCTGCTTTCTTCTTTTAAGCCAATTTTTTATCCAAACAGCCAAGGTTCCACATATCCCATGCCTCTTGACTTTCTGGATAATAGGGATAATAAATCAGCCATAGTGGAATGGCGGAACAGACTCGATAGGCCAAATGTACACTTTTCTTCTATATCTTATGGATTTGGGGTCTTCTGTCACCTGGCCTTTTTGCTTCCTCCTAAAGTGGAACACAACTAATCATTCTCCATTATCACCATTCCCTGCCTGATTGAAAGTGAACAAATTCTCCTTTCACTCCTCTCCCTTATTCCAGGTAAGAGTTGTGAGGGAAAAATATTTGAAAGAATTTATGCTCTATGGGAACTAAATTCAGGCAGCAATACTACAGACAGTAAAGCACTCAACAAATCAGCCTCTGTGGGAAGAGAAACAGAGTTAACTTCACAGGTAGAAGACCCTTAGACATTTTTGATGTAAAGTCACCAGTGTGAAACACCAACTCTGTTTCTTTCAACAATTGCTACCTGATTTGAGTATTCCCATCAATTTTAGACTTTGTTTCACATTTCTAGTATCTGCAGTTTTTGAGTTTTCAATGTTACATCCCTAACCTAACCAGTGCTTTGCCAAAACTTCTGGTGTGTTTATTGTTGCATTTCCCTATTGTTAGAATTAGACTTAAGTTTATAGAAATATTTTCATCTGTGCATCACCTCACAGGACAATGATTATAAAAATATGGATAAGCTTGAAATAATTTTTATAAAGCTTTTAATTTTTCTTTTAAATGTCTAACAAAACTCATTGTTATCTCAGAAAAGATAGTGTTTCCCATGTTTTATAGATAATAAAATCCTGAAATCAAATATGATTGTGCCACATCTGTTATCTAATAAAAAATTAAACAAACTAATTGATCTTCAATGTAAATTATATCAAGATGTGGAATATTGTGTTTTAAAATAAGAAAAACATTTTGATTAGTTGGATTTATATCATATGTTTGTTAGTAACTTCTTGTACGACCAGCTAACCCATTGTAATTCAACAACACAAGAATGCCAGCAGTAGAGATAGACCATCAAGCTAATATTACTAATCAGAAGCAACAAACATGAAAAAATCTGTAGATGCTGGAAATATAAGCAACACACTCAAAATGCTGGAGGAACTCAGCAGACCAGGTTCATCTATAGAAAGGAGTAAACAGTCAACATTTTGGGCCAAAACTCCTCGTCAGGACTGGGGAAAAGGTGAGGTGGGGAGGGGAGTAGAGGAAGAAGTACAAGGTGGTAGGTGATAGTTGGAACTGGAGTGGCAGAGAGAAGTAAAGAGCGAGGAAGCTCATCGGTGAAAGAGGTAAAAGACTAGAGAAAAGAGAATCTAATAGGAGAGGCTGGAAGACCATGGAAGAAAGGGAAGGGGGAGGAGCACCAGAGGGAGAAGATGGACAAGTAAGGAGAAAGGATGAGAGAGGGAAAAGGGAATGGAGAATGGCAAAGGATGGGAGAGAAATTATTAGAAGTTTGAGAAATCAATGTTCACCTTATCAGGTTGGAGGGTACCCAGACAGAATATAAGGTGTTGCTCCTCCAACCTGAGTGCGTCCTCATCGAGGCAGTAGAGGAGTCCCATACCAACATGTTGGAATAGGAATGGGAAGTAGAATTGTAATGGATGGTCAGCAGGAGATCCCATTTTTTCTGGTGTATGAAGCGTAGGAGCTAGGCAAAGTGGTCTCCCAATCTATATCGAGTCTGTATTTCAACTCTGTTTACTCAATTTTTCCTCTGGATCATAAGGTACCTAAACCTATTTACAAAATCTGTTCAAAATAGTTCAGAAAATTACAATTAATTGACTGGTTGTATATTGCATTTGACAATGACAGAGTCGTGCAGTTCTTCTGTTTAGGTGATGTGAACTGCATATTGAAATCTGTACGGCAGCGATTTAAAATGGACAGTTCCATTCTCTCAAACTTAGAAATCGGAGCCCAGTGATAAGAGTATAGTTATCACCTCTGGGATCTTGCTTGGTTGCAGTGGATAATGACTTCTACTGTGCCTTACCATGCCCTTCACTCTCCACGGATCACCGCAGAATTACCTCTGTGGCCATTGGATCTCACTGTTGTTCTCAGCAGCCCAGTCCATCGGAGCTGACTTTTCATGCTAGGACAGTTATCTCACTAACATATGAAGCTTGCTGGCTACACTTACCTGGTTTAGGCTTCTTGTTGAATCAGTGTACTGGGGTGTGACCGCTGTCACGTGCAAGCAGCTACGTGGAGTCACAGGTGAGAGCCGAGTGTCCAGTGGGGAGCGAAGGTGAGAGAGCTGCCCCAGGGTGGACATGACAAGCCCCTTCACCGAGATGAAAAGTGCTCACTAGTCCAGCATTACATTGAGAATGCTGCTTTCATGCTTCAGCTCCACTTCATTGTAAATTCATTGTCACTGGGATATAATCCTGGAATTCCCTACTTTGCACCATGGTGGGAGCAGCTTCAATACACAGACAGATGCTACAGAAGAGAGAAGGAGAGCTCCTACGTTCACTGAAAGGGATATACAAGAGATACCCATTGTGATACAAGCCAGGAGGGCAGCCTTCTGTTTAAGGACCCAGAAAAGTTTCTTTTCAATATGATGCCAAGCTGCAGACTCCTTTGCAATCTAAGACCTACTTGCATTTTCAAGTTTATAGGGATGGTTTTGGGGACAGAAAAGAGCGTCAAACACCAGGAACAGTGATGCAGAGAAGTTAGATGCCAGATTAGGGTTTTGGGACAGGGATGAGGAGGAGATAGAAGTCAGACCTCCACTCTGTGTTCTGCATTCAAAATCCACTGATATGGACACGTGGCAATGAATATACACAATGAATGTATATTGTATATACAATATACACTCTGTTTCATGTTCAAAGGACAAGCGGGAGAGCAAATAGTCAGTGTGACTGGAGCTCTGGGTTTCCATCATTGGCTGTTCTGGGGGGGTCAGTAGCGAAGGTCAGAGCTGAAGGTCTAATAGTAGTGCAGAAGTCATAGCACGATGGTGAAAATCTTAAGACTGGAGACTGAAGGCCTGTCCTGGAGCTGGAGGTCTGTCCATGTGTGTAGGCGGGTGGGAGAGAAAAAAGGGGCTCGTATTACTGTTGCTTCTTTTGCTTGTTGTATTCTGCCATGCATTGTGAGATGGCCTGTTGACATTGGAAAATGTTGTGACACTTGTGGCCTGCATCCTTGGGTTGTGTTGGTTGTTAACACAACTGACACATTTTATTGTACGTGTGATAAATAAATCTAATACTGAATCCGAAACCTACTAAGCCCATAATGAGAAGAGCTGGCAGGGTTCTTCTCCAGGGTGATAATTCCCATTAAGTAGAGTTAAGGTTAAAGAAATGTTGCATTCTTCCAAAATATCTCACTATGATCTACACACTGCTGTTTATGTCCACTGGTTGAAGAGCAGAGTACTTTAAGCAAGGCGACCCTCATCAGGAAAGTGTCAGCAAGCCATTTATGTAATTGTACCAAGGATTCATTGACACACATTACCTTCAAGGGATGCAAGTGATTTTCTATGTGTCATCCATGCTCTCCTTCTGACTATTGGTGTCCTGCTTTGGTGTAACAACTTGGGGGTGGATATTATCAATTGGCTTGCATTGGGAACTGTGATTTTGGAGCCTTTTTAGGAGAAGCAAATCTTGATAGTTGTGCCTCATGCAGCCCTTATCGACAGTACTTCCTTCTTCTGCTTCACCAGCATTGAGTCTGCAGATGCTGAGTGGGGAAGAATGGGGACCCTGAAGGAAAAACTAACAGACAGCGTTTTTCCCAGAATTGAGCTCCTGAGACACTCATTCCATGGTGTCTCAGTGGAGACACTGCTGGCAGTAATCCAGTACCATGGTACAGTTATGGCAGTAGTTTAGTATCACAGCAGAAGAGTCTTGGGTGACCACCAGCTCCCCTCCAGATCAGCACATCCCACCTGGACTGAGTGATGAACAACATACTTCCAGACTCATTTTTTCCAAGACTATTACCATTCTGCAGGAAGACTCCTGGCCATTATTTTGAGTCTGGACTGTCCTCTTCAAAGAGTTCAAGTTCGTATTACATTTGCCACAGGATCAATCCCTGTAGCTGTGATAGTCATATTCCTCAACTAGCAGCTCACTGCTGCATCACCAAGATCTAACCCATATTGCTTTGGTTTAGAAACTATTTAATTGACCGTGAGGCAAAGAGACTTGTCACCTTCTTTTCCCCAGTACTCTTGCTCCAGCTGTCCTTCAGATTCTGCCTCCTGGTCCTCAGGCTCAGTGTCTCCCCATTGGCCTTCCTCCGGTAATGGCTGCTTCAGTTACCATAAGTGTGTAACATGTCCCACATCTAGTTAGAGTGCACTGCAGGGCAACAAAATTTCACCCCCATTCCAGGCAATGCTTCCCCCTGGAAAACTGTAGATTCCCCTAAGAGCTAAAAAAGGACATTTTCTCATGATCCACTACATCTGACACATTGAAGGTTTGGAAACCATTTCTGTTGATGAGTGTCCACGTTATTAATAAGGGTCTTACAGGCCAGTGACTGCTCTGAATGGCTGCCTGCACTGAAAATGAAGCCAGTAATGCTGGTATACCCAAATGCCTGGAATGTCAGGTATCAACACACACAAAATGCTGGAGGAACTCAGCATGTCAGATAGCATCTACGGAAATTAATAAACAGTCGAAGTTTTGGGCTGAGACCCTTCTTCAGGACTCAACCAATTTATTTTCTCTCACAAATGTATCATTAAAGCACTGTCTGGTGATTGTTCTGATACACCACGGAGCAGCAAATAGAGAAACAGAGCTGAGGGATTGCTGATGTTGCTTGGAATGATCTTTTGGCAAATACTACTACATTTTTATGTTCGTTTATTATGACAAATACACATACACAGTATACAAAATGCCATGAAAATTAGCTTTCTGCTGCACTAGCACAGTACATTACAAGCATAAGTTCATATGAACTCCAATTAACATAAATTATACATAGCTTACATGACAAAATAAACAAAATGAACATAACAACATTAGTGCAAGTTAAGAGAGAGAAAGAGAAATAAAGTCTGAAATAGTGTTAGGATTTTTAAGTCATTTTAAGAATCTGACTTTGGCCTTGTGTCAAATTTAGCAACTTCATGTAACTCATTTTCTGTGTATTATGCAAACTGGCCATTTCTACAGCTGGTCATCTATACCTGACATTGGTTCCATTTCCTTCCCTCCATTTGCTCAGCATGATCTGCTGAGTATGTGTGACGGCCTAAAATTCTGCAGACATTTTATATTTCTTCATAGTGATACTGGCCTCACCCAATCGCAGATATTCCCTTTGTCCTATCCCCCTACTTTTCCCCTACTTTTACAACATGAACTAATTTGGTTATTCACTTCCCCAGTTCTAATAAAGGATATTTGACCTGAAATATTAACTCTGTTTCTCCTTCCACTAATGCTGACTCATCTGCTGAATATATTTAATTATTGCAGGGTTTTTTTTTGCTTGATTTTCATTTACTAAGAAGAAAAGCAAAACAATTTCAGCCTCATCTGTCATATTTAAAACATAAATTTCTATTGAGTGCGAGGACAAGGGAAGAAAGCTGTGACTCATTTGGTGATTTGACTAGCTTAATCAGTTCCCTTCTGATAAATGTTTACCAGATGTCTTCATTTTCTACTTTCCTATTCTTTTTTTTTCAGCTTAAATTTTCTGTCACTGTAAAAATTGGAATGAAAGCTATGATCAGTGGGCCAGAAAATGAGTCTTCTCAGTACTTGGACAGAAATCAAGCAACTTAGGAGTGTTCATGGAACACTATTTCAAGAAGCTTAATTTCAGTTCATGAACCCAGACGTATAAAGGTTAAACAATAACTGAATGATGCAAAGGTATACTTAACAGTGAATTACCTATTCAGAAATAGTCCACGTGACACACGAGATATTATCCTGCTTTTTGCAAGCCCTAACTTTTTTCTCTCATCAAGATGTCACAGTGCAGAAGTTATTGAAGTCTCCAGAGCAAAGAATAAGGGAGAAAGTTTAGAAAGGGATATGAATTTAACATCGGTCAACATGGAGACAAAATTGAAGAGAAGAGTGTTGAATGCAGGACTGAAACTGTTATATTTAAATGCACACAGTATATGAAATAAGGTAGATGATCTGGTAGGATTAGAAATTGGCAGGTATGGTGTTGTGGGCATCACAGTCATGGCTAGGAGCTTAACATCATAAGCATCATATTGAAAGGACAGGCAGGCAGGTAGGTAGAGGGAGTGGGGTGGGGTGGTAAAAAAAATTAAGTCCTGAGAAAGAAATGACAGATCAGAAGATGTAGAAGCCTTTTCAGGGTACTTGGGGGCAGACAATAGGTTGAAGTCAGCATGGCTTTTTTAAGGGCAAATCTTGTCTGAAAAATCTGTTGGACTTCTTTGAGGAAATAACAGGCAGGATTGAGAAAGGATAGGTGAGTCAATGGATGTTGTTTGCATGATTTTCAGAGGAAATTTATGGTCATGCACTTTGGTAGAAGGAAAAAAGGCATAGACTGTTTTCTAAGTGGAGAATGAATTCAGAAATCAGAAGTACAAAGATATTTGGGAGTCCTGGTGCAGAATTACCTAAAGGTTAATTTGTAGGTTGGCTCAGTAGTAAGGAAGGCAAAAGCAATGTTATCATTCACTTTGAGACAACTAGAATATAAAAGCTAAGAAGTAATGCTGAGGATTTATAAGGAATTATTCAGACCACACTTGCAATATTGTGAGCAATTTTGGGCTCAATGTCTAAGAAAAGATGTGCTGGCATTGGAGAGGGTACAGAGGAGGATCATGAGAATTATTCCAGGAATTAAAAGGTTAACATTTAAGAAGCATTTTAGGGATATGGGCCTGTAGTTCCTGGAGCTGAGAAGAATGAGGAGCTCATTGAAACCTATCAAGTTTTGAAAGGCCTAGAGAGAATTGATATGGAGATGTTTCCAATAGAGGGGGAGTACAAGACCAGAGGACACAGTCTGAGAATAGAAGGACGTCCCTTTAGAACAGAGATGAGGAGGAATTTATTTACTGAAAGGGTAATGAATTTGTGGAATTCATTGCCATATATGCTGTGGAGGCCAAGTCAATTATATATTTAAAGCAGAGGTTGATAGGTACATGACTAATAAGGACATCAAAGGTTACAGGGAGAAGGCAGGAAAATGGGGTTGAGAAGGATAATAAATTAACCATGGTCAAAAGGCAGAGCAGTCGCAATGCTCCAGATAATCTAATTCTGCTGCTGGGTTATTTGGTCTTATGTCCATTGGGGAAGTCTCTCATTGCATAAATTAACAGCTGGTTATTAGCCAACATCCTAGTTGGGCCATTGTCAAATGGGCTTGAAGGTACTTCGAAGGTCTAAGGTTTGTTTTTTATATCATTGCCTGAAGGGGAGGAAATTTAACTCAAGGTCCTCATGGGCTTATATTTAACAGAGACTTTACTACTTTTTCTCAGGTAGCTCTTAGAGTTTAGGGTTGACTGGTCATATTTTTCACAACGTGGAAGGTGGTCATTTACCCATTGGTTCTATGTTAGACCTCAGAAAAACCTATCAATTCCATCCTCCCACTTATTTCTCTGTAACTCATTCTCCCCATTTCCAATATGCTCATCCCAATTCTCCCAACACCCACCTCTCTCAACAAGACAATCTGCTTCCCCTCTGTCTGTGGGTTCTAAGGTGGCAGATAAGGCTAAAGTGGCACCCGCAGACTCTGATACCATTCCATTGCAAGTTTATTAAGTGTTACTAAAGTTTGTAACCTAAAAGGATTAGCAAAGAACACATGAACACATAAGCAAAATACACAAAATACCAGAGGAACTCAGCAGGTCAGGCAGCATCTATGCAGAAGGAAAAACAGTGCACACTTTTGGCCAAAACCCTTCATTAGGACTGGAAAGGAAGGAGGAAAACAGTAGGAGGAGGAGAAGGAGTACATGCTGCTAAGTAATAAGTTAAACCAAGTGAGGCAGAAGGTAGGAGGCTGGGGGAGGAGAGATGAAGTGAGGAACTGTTTCTCATCATGTCTCATCTTTTAAGGGGCTATCACAAGTCCTTGTAGAACTTTGGCACTCTCTAAGCTGCTCAGGAAGGAGCCAGGCTCTCACCTTTGGACTTTTGAATCAATGAAGCTCTTGTCTGCCTACTACAGTGGTTCCAAAATCCTTAGCAAATCCACCAAGAGAAAAACGTGTCTCAAAATTAATTTGTAAAATCTTGAGACAGCAGTTCAAAGTGGAAAGGTGTCCCCTCTGAGGTGAGCAACACCCACAAAATGGTAGGGATTTTTGCCCTCTGAACTGCAATTTGACTGTTTAATTCTACCCAACTCTGACTAATGCTCTGTATCAAATTATGCTAATTGTTACTCTGTGCAATTGCTTATTTAACTGAATTTAGGTAAATCACAAATGTAATATACTGATAAGGATGATTTCTCCACTGTTTAACCCAAATGAACTCATGGCAGGGGTTGTACCAATTACTCAGCTTTCTACTACTTTGAATGATGCACATTGATCTTCTACCAGATGTGCATTTGACAGTCAGATAACATCTATTATATCAATATGTGAAAGGGCACGATGTCATGGGAGAATAGTTCATTCACAAAGTTTAAATCTGGTTTTATATGCTTAGGTTATTGAGTGACTTGCGCAAACATGCAAGATTCATAAATCCCTGTTTTACTACTTTGCAACAAATCATTTACCCATGTAAAATAAATTAACTAAGCATATTTCTAACTAGCTGCTAAAGATGCCCTCTAAAGATAAATTCCTTAATACTGCATGTGGCGTGACTGATTTAAAGATGTACTATCTGTTCAAAGTTCATAGTAAATTTACTATCAAGACAAACATGCCAAATGCTACCTAGAATTTAAATTTCTTGCAGGCATTCACATAGAACAAATAAATACAACAGAATCAATGAAAAACTACACACATTCAAGGACTGATTAGAAACCAATATGCAAAAAATGACAAATTGTGCAAATGCAATAAAAAACAAATGTAAGTAATACTGAGAACTTGAGTTCTTGAAAATGAGTCCTCAGGTTGTGTTCAGTGATCAGTTCAGTGTTGTGGTGAGGGAAGTTGTCCACACTGGTTCAGAAGCCTGATGGGTGAAGGGTAATAACCGTTCTTGATCTTGGTGGTATGGGACCTAAGGCTCTGTGATCACATAGATGGATCAAATTCTCTGGAATTTTCAATCTTTTCAAAATGATGTTGAATTAATTCCACTCAGAATCAACAGCTCTTAGCATAGTATGCTCTGGATGTTCAACTTGCCTTTCTGAATTTCTGCATGTACTTCCAAAGTGTTCACTTCATAAAGGAGAATGTTTTTACGAAATAAGCAAAAAAAATTTGCGCTCACAACTGTGCATCCTACTGGCTCAACGATGAGCCCAGTCAATTAGTCTCTGTAAACAAACTATATAATTAAGTTGAAAGATGGAGTAAGGTATTTTTGTGTGCTTCTTCTGCTGGTATTAACTCTCCCAAATGATGTCCATGCTGTCCAAGACTCTATCTTATGTGTCAACTAAGTTCTGCTAACCTTGTTTTCCTAAACCATCTCACAACATTTCAACAGAGCAGAGAAAACATCAAACAAAAATAAAATATACTTCCGTTTAACAGCATCCAGTCAAATTCATGGAAGATTATATCTGGTGTGACAAGGACAAGACCTTTTAAAGTTTGCCATTAGTAGTCAAGGTGACAGATCTAAACATCTCAGAGTTTGAGCGTCTTTTCCAGATTATGCAGATTTAATTTAGTGATGCGATATTCAATAGCACATCATTATCAATTGATGCAAGTGATTCACACACAGCTCTGACATTTCCCTGGGAAGCCTAGTGTGAGACAACAAAAGATTACCACTGATGTAGAAGTATTCATTAACATCAAAATGCATAAATCCAGTCAAAAGCATGATTTAGGGAACTATATTTTTTATATCTTCAATACAAAATCAATTCAATATAGTTCTTCCAGATTATGCATAAGTAAGAAGAGGGTCATTTGGTTAAGATGTACAGTTTCTTCAACATATGAACAATATTTTATAAACAATTTATGGGTCTCAGGCTTAGGGTTTACTCCATTTTATCCTGTGATGAACTAGGTAACAGAATTAGTGATAAGTTGTTTTTCTTCCTTACAAATATAGCATACCTGGTTTGATAAAGTAGTCATGAGTTGGTTTAAAAGGACATGGATTTAAGGACACTGGGCATAGACCCATTGGGGTGATAAGAAGACAACATTTCAAAGAACATTTTGTCGAAATTGTTTTTTGATTTATTGCATTGCCTGTTCAGCAAGGTAGTCGGACAGAACCTCCCATTCTCCATTCACGTGCACGCAACATAGAAAACTCCCTTCAGCACCTCAACTGAAGGGATAACAGGACAGAACTGTAGATCTGTGAATGTGTTGCTGTTGCTTCACGGCTGTTGGATCAATCTCACTTACTTCACTGCATAAGAGCATTGTGGTAACTGTATGTATTCTGCAAATGGATAAAAAAGAAATTACTACTACCAGTGGATTACAATATATTTCATTGACTACAGCATGTAATTATTTTGTAGAACTTGATAAAACTTTACTAAGACAAGAGATTCTGTAGATGATGGAAATCTAGAGGAACATACACAGGTCTTCCCCTTTCCTTTCAGTCCCGATGAAGGGTATTAGTCCAGAACGTCAACTGTTTATTCATTTTCATAAATGCTGCTTGACCTGCTGAGTTCCTCCAGTATTTTGTGTGCATTGCATAGAATATATTGAAAATTGTTTTGTTCGACCTCCAGCATCACTGGAGGGAAAAGTATCAGCATTCAGTACATAAGCTCCATGTCCAGGTACCATCACCTTCAGTTTCTGTGGACTTAACTTTGTTATCTTGATATACCAGCCTCTGCTGTTGTGAATATTATGAGGTGATCTGAAAGGGTAAGGTAGAGAGAAACCATTCCTTTTGGTGGTGAGGAGAGGAATCAGAGAGGTGAAACGACGATGATTTATAGTACTTAGCAATAAACTGAAAACAATGTACAATAGTGATCACTATAATAGCTCACATGTGCCTTTAACCTTTGGTAGGTTTAGTGCCAGTGTTGACATTTGGATGGTGGAAACAAGTGTAGAAGATATGAAATTGCTTTGAGAGCAACTTTTGTGACAAGGTGTTAAATGGAAATTAGTTACACCTGGAATGGCTACTTTTGAGATTTGAAGTTCACTATACAGGGTAGAACTCATGGCTAAAAGCAATAAAGAAAATTGTAAATTTATGATGAAATGTTCTCAATCTGCCACATTGACTGCTTCTCTCTCTACTGATACTGACTGGCCTGCTGGGTAGTTCAGATACTGATTCATTGAGCACCTCCGCTCCATCTGCCACAAGCGGAACATCCCAGTGGCCAGACATTTTAATTCCCATTCCCATATGTTGGTCCGTGGCCTCCTCTTGTGCCCCATGAGGCCATACTCAGGGTGGAGGAACAACACCTTATATTTCACCTGGTAAAACCTGATGGTCTCCTTCTGGTTAAAAAAAATCCCTCCCGTTCCCCTCTTCTCCTTTTCCCCACTCTGCCTCTCAGCTCCTCTGGTGCCCCTCCTCCTTTCCTTTCTCCTGTGGTCCACTCTCCTCTTGAATCAGATTCCTTCATCTCCAACCCTTTACCTTTCCCATCCACCTGGCTTCACCAGTCACCTTCTAGTTTGTCCTCTATCCTCTCGCCCCACCTTTTCATGCTAGCATCTTCCCCCGTCCTTTCCAGTTCTGAAGAAAGCTGTCGGCCCAAAATGTCGTCAGTTTGTTCATTTCTATGGCTGCTACCTGATCTGATGAGCTTCTCCAGCATTTTGTGTGTTACTGTAGTTCTGGTATTCTATGTTTTTATAAATTTGTGTTCAGGTATGTCTTTTTAAATACATTGCTTGTATGATTTTCCATACATAAGATAATGAACTGCAGATATAATTTAATAAATCTTTTACTTGGTAGTGTCAGAATGTTTATTATTTCTGTTAAGGGCAGCAAATATGAATGTGACTGTACCTTAACCACTATGTTGACCATGTGGTGTGATGTTTGAAACATTGCTGTTTCAGCCACTGCTTAGAGTTGAGGGTTTATTGGTTTCAATAAAGGATGTTTTGTTGGTAATTCTATCCATGTTACTTGTCACAGTGAATAGCAGCATAAAAAGGCTCTGCAGACACTCTGGGCATATTTAATATTGGCTTGCTTTCTCCAGAATGGAAAAATGCTTAAGGCAAATCTTGTGACTGCTGGAGGTCTGAAAAAGAACAGAGAGAACTTTAAGTTTGGCAGCACTCGTGGAATAAGAAAGAGAATTGGATGTTTCGAGTCGATGACCTTTCCTCTGAGATGGGAGCAGTGAGAGATAAAAGCCAGTTTTAAGATGCAAAGAATCTGGTAGGGAAGGAGAGAGCTAAAGGGGACAATTGTGATGGGGTGGAAGAAAGAAGAAGGAATGCAGTTGTCAAGATGACTGGTCGCCACCATTTTCTCAAGGGCAATTAAGGCAAATCATGCTGGCCTTGACAGCAACTCCCACATTCCAGTGAGATAAATTAAACATCATCAACTTCAGAATCAGAAACAATTTTGTATAGTATTTGTAAACAATTAATAGCTGATACAGCAACTGGGTTGAAAAATAATTACTACAGTGTCCCAGTTGCCCTCCTTAAGATGGGCAGAATCAAAATCAAAATTAGATTTATTTCCTCTGACATACAGTATGTTGTGAAGTTTGCTGTTCTGTGGCAGCAGTATAATGCAATACATAAAATATTGGGGTCAACCATTGATGGCTACAAGAACTACAAAAAGAAAGATACCCCCAGAGTCAGTGAGAGCAAGATGACTCAAGGATGGATATTCTGGCAACAGTACTGATGCACCATCAATAACTCTCGGAGACAGGAGGCGAACGATAGGCTTTTATTAGCTGCAAGAGACCACGATTAGCAGCAAGAGACCACCACACAACATCCTGGAGACTGAGGGAGGAGCAGTGCCTCCAACCGCCTTTATACAGGGGTCTGTGGGAGGAGCCACAGGAGCAGTCAGCAGAGGGGCGTGTCCAGACAGGTATATGTAGTTCACCACAAGTACATGGCATGACTAAGAAGGGGGGCACCCACCTGATCACCCCTGGGAAGCATCTGCCACCCACCAAGCCCCACCTCAAGATCTCTATGCTTTGACCTGAGCAAGGATCTGCTTATCAAAGGGATTGAAACATCTAGTCCTACGATCTTGAACTATAAATCACTAATACAAAATATAACATATATAAAAAAATTAAATAAGCAGTGAAAAGGAGCGCAAAATTAATGAGGTGGTGTTCATGGGTTCATTGTCCATTATTAAACCGTAGGTGCTTTGAGCATTAAACCAAGTCCATATTTTTTCTCTCAGGACATTTGATAACACGGTTTTGAAGAAGGTGGTTGGGACAGATACTCCCATAACTTCATGGAACATCTAAATGAGCAATTGAGTCACCAAAGCGTAGACAACTATACTTCAGGTGCTGACAAATGGGATTAGTATAAATGGGTAATTGTTCACCTGTATAAACATGATGGGCCAAAGAGCTTGTTCCTGTGACATACAACTGTCTATGACTCTAATAGCAACAGTATCTTAGAAAGAAAAAATCGTGCAATTTCTCTGACATTTGTAGACATTTGCTGGATAAAAATTGGCATCAAAACTTGTCTGGCTGCAAATATATCTGAGAGTTTCCTAGACTGTGAAAGCTTCAGTACTATGTAAACATGAACTTTATTTTCCCAGATTTAAGTGTGAAAAATATACCCTATCTCAGAGATACCTCTCATTCACACATCACTCTGTTGGCTTCAGTCTTAGAAGCTAGTTTGTGAAATTGGGAACAGCGAGGTATAAATTAAAATTGAAATAATGATCTTGACAGGTGGAGTTGTAAGATTTATACCTGTGGATGGATGATATAATGAGAAAGGCCCAGAGAAACACTGATAAAAATGGAACTCTTAATAGCTTTTGAAAGGGGGAGGTAGATAAATATTTGAAAAGGAAAAATGCATAATACAAAGAGTAGGTGACTGGTATAGATATTAATATTGGTTTATTGTTGTCTCGTACTGATACTGAAAAAAACACATCTTGCATATACTGTTCAAAAAGATCAAACTATTACACAATGCATTGAGTTAGAACAAAGTAAACAAAAATAACAATGGTGAATAAAGTGTAACAGATCAGAGAAAGTACCGTGCAGGTAAACAATAAACAGCAAGGTAAATGACGAGATCAAGAGTTCACATTATCGTACCAGGGAACCATTTAAAAGTCTTATCACAGCCGGCCAGCAGCTGTCCCTGAGTGGTAGGTGTTGCTGGGCTTATGCATCTTCTGCCCTGTGGGAGAGTGGAGAAGAGAGAATGAATGGGCTGGGTAATTACGATAGCTGCTTCACTGAGGCAACACAAAATATAGACAGAGTCCATAGAGGGAAGGCTGGTTTCGATGATGGAAACAGGCTTTGCGGTTTGATTTTAGGATAAACTCGCAGTCCTGAGGCAGGCTATGATGCCTACATTTGGTAACAGAATAGCACATACTGTATGTTGAGTGGTATAATATCCATGATTTGTTGATTCATAGATATGGAGGCAAATGAAGTACTTCTTCAATGGCAACATTTTGGTCTAACATGACTTGGGAGCAATGACACCAAGACAATAACTAGGATTTTATCTTGTTACAAGTCTGTGTTTATAATACTAAACAAAGTCAAGTTGAGCTTCTTTCAAAGTCAGGATGTGCTTAGGTATCCTGAAGATTAAAGCAGGTGTTTTCACAGAAAAGAACATGAAGGCACTCAGTTGTCTTCTCAAAGTTGGGAAATCAAAAACTAAAAGGCAGAGGTTTAAGGTGAGAGGGGAAAAATTTAATAGGGCATTTGAAGTGCTTTTTTACACAAAAGATGGTATGTATGTGAAATCATCTGCCAGCTCTTTTAAATATCAACTTTTAAAATATATTTGAACAGGTACATGGATTGGAAAGGTCATAAGGTTACAGGACAACATTGGTAAATTGGACAAGCTTGGATGAGCATCTTGATTGGCGTGCTGTATACCTCTGACTCCATGACTCTAATTAGCCATGATGTTGTTTTATTGCTCAGTCCTTTAGTTCTTTCTTTCAAGAGGAACAAGAATGCATTACTACTTCCACCTGTACGAGCAAACTAAAAACTCCTTTTCAAGTTCAGCAAGCAATTGAATTGGCAAGGGCATCCTGATTCAGCACAGCCTGGTATGATACGTTCATGAAAATGAATAAACAGTTGACTGATGTTGGATTAGGGTGTAGAATTCTAATTTTTCTTGCAGTATAACTTTCTTATGCTTGCTTATAATTTGTACAATTCTGAGTTTTCAAGAATCTTCTCAATATTTCAGTAGCAGATGCCATGCCACTTGAATCTGGCTATTTCTTACATTACATCAACGGACTGTGCTTTTATTTCTGGCCTGAGTATGAGATGACCACAACTTCTCTTTCTTTGTGGCTTTTTGTTTGTTTTTTGTTCTTATAACATTTAATAAAACAGACAAGTTTTATGCCACATTCTTGGCTTCTGAAAAACCTCTGGATTAATATAATCAGATTCAACACTGAAGACAGCTTCTGTCCACTGTTGTCAGACTCTCATACCCACTAAAGCTGAAACCTTGATCTCACAATCTACGTCGTGGTGGCCTTTACACTTTATTTATTTCTCTGCAATATGGTGCTCTGTTGCTACAGTAGCTTATTCTGCATTTTGTCTTCTGTTTTATGACCTTGATGCTTTTATGTGTGGCATGATCTGCCTGGATGGGACACTAACAAAAACTTTTTACAGTATCTCAGCAATGTGACAATAATAAACCAGTATCAATACCAAGGAGAATTTGAGCACAAGCATAAGGATATCCTTCCCCAGTCATATGGATCACTGTTGAAATCTTGCCTGGAATATTTCAAAGTTGAAAGATCGAAGTACATTTATTATCAAAGTATGTATTCTACATACAACCTTGAGATTTGTCTCCTTACAGGCAGCCACAAAACAAAGAAACCCAATAGAGTCCATTAAAAAAAAAGACAGGCAACACCCAATGTGCATATAAAAAAGAATTGTGCAAGCAATAAAGTTAAGTGAATAACTGGTTCACGAAAGTCAGTCCACAGCCACAAAGCCAGTCACAGCTGATCCAGGAACCTCAGTTCAGCGCAGAGGTGAGTACACTTAATGAGCAGTGAGTTGAGCACCTGTCTTCCAGCCCCAACTGGCCAGGCACTTAAATCTTTTCAATCTGGCCAGGCACTTAAATAGGCCTAACAGCGGGCCATTCCTCACTCTCGGACCCAGGCCCTGTGGCTTCAATGCACTCTGGGGCCCCGGAAACACCATCTTGATTTGACCCATACGTGACCTTTTAATTCTGGCCTGGTGCTTAAGCTGGTCAAATATCAGCCTGTTATTGGCTCTCGGGCCCAGGGCACACTGCCTCAACGCTGCCTTGCCTTGGTTCTGCCACTTCAGATCATCTCCAAGCCCATTCCAGCAACAGCCATACATTGGATCATTCTCTGCTCTCAGGGCCAGAGCCTACCACCTCGATTCAGCCTGTACTCACCACACCATAGCCATCCTGCACCTTCTAGACATCAAAATAAAGATATACTAATGATAGAGGGAGTTCAGAAAAGGTTTGCCTCATTGGTTCCTGGTCTGGAGGATTGTGTTATGAAGAGAGATTAAGCAGACTGGGTTAGTACCTATGAGTGGCACAGTAGCGTAGGAGTTAGCATAACACTTTTACAGCTGCAACCATAAGATCGGGACTCAATTCCCAATGCTGTCTAAAAGGAGTTTGTACATTCTCCCTGTGACTGCCTAGGCTACCTATGGGTGCTCCCATTTCCTCATACATTTCAAAGACATTGGTACTGTCGGAGCTAGTGAGTTGTGGCATGCTGCATTGGTGCTGGACGCATGGTGACACTTGCAGGCTCCCCAGCACAAGCCTCACTGATTTGATTTGATGCAAATAGCACATTTCACTTTATGTTTCAATGCACCTTTACTTGCGACAAATAAAGCTGATCTTTAGTCTTCAGTACTCTTTTGAGCTTAGAAGAATAAGTCCTCATGGGCTGCATCCCAGGGTGCTGAAGGAATTGGTGGAGGTTATAGCAGACACATTGGTAATCATTTATCAAAACTCTCTAGACTCTTGGCAGGTCCTGGCGGATTGGAAGACAGCAAATGTCACACAACTTTTTAAAAAAGGACATAGGCAAAAGACAGGCAACTCTAGGCCAGTCAGCTTAACATCTGAAGTCGGGAAAATGCTTGAAGCCGTCATTAAGGAAGAAATAGCGAAACGTTTAGAAAGGAGTGGTTCCATTAGACAGACACGCATGGATTCAAAAAGGGAACTTGACAAACTTACTGGAGTTCTTTGAGGATATAATGAGTGCAGTGGATAGAGGGGAGCAGGTGGATGTTGTATACTTAGATTTCCAGAAGGTGTTCGATAAGGTGGCGCACAAGAGACGTGTAAGTAAGATATGGATGCATGGAGTCAGAGGAAGTATATTGGCATGGATAGTGGGTTGGTTAACCAGTAGAAGGCAGAGAGTTGGTGCAAATGGTCAGTGGTGAATGGGGTGTCGCAGGGGTCGGTGCTGGGCCCGCATCTGTTTACCATTTACATTGATGATTTGGATGAGGGGACTGAGTGTAGCATTGCAAAATTTACTGATGACACTAAACTGAGTGGAAAAGCAAATTGTACAGAGGATGTGGAGAGTCTGCAGAGGGATATAAGTAGGTTAAGTGAGTCTGGCAGATGGAATACAATGTTGGTAAATGTGAGATTATCCACTTTGGAAGGAATAATAGAAGAGCAGATTATTATTTAAAATGGTGAAAGATTGCAGCGTGCTGTGGTGCAGAGGGACTTGGGAGTGCTTGTTCATGAATCACAAAAAGTTGGCTTGCAGGTACAACAGGTTATTAAGAAGGCAAACGGAATGTTGGCCTTCGTTACTAGAGGGATTGAATTCAAGAGCAGAGAGGTCATGCTGCAACTATACAGGGTACTGGTGAGGCCACACCTGGAGTACTGTGTGCAGTTCTGGTCTCCATACTTGAGGAAGGACATACTGTTTTTGGATGCAATGCAGAGGAGGCTCACCAGGTTGATTCCTGAGATGAAGGGGTTAACCTATGAAGCGAGATTGAGTCACCTGGGACTGTACTGTCTGGAGTTCAGAAGAATGAGAGGGGATCTTATAGAAACATTCAAAATTTTGACAGGGATAGATAAGATAGAAGAAGGAAAGTTGTTTCCATTGGTATGTGAGATTAGAACTAGGGACATTACCTCAAGCAAGAGTCAGGGGAGAAGATTTAGGTCGGAGATGAGGAGAAACTGTTTTTCCCAGAGAGTGGTGAATCTATGGAATTCTCTGAACAGGGAAGCAGTTGAGGCTTCTTCACTAAATATATTTAAGAAACAATTAGATAGGTTTTTACATAATAAGGGAATTAAGGGTTATGGGAAAAAGGCAGGTAGATGGAGCTGAGTTTACGGACAGATCAACCATAATCTTATTGAATGGCGGGGCAGGCTCGATGGGCCAGATGGCCTACTCCTGTTCCTATTTCTTATGTTCTTCTGAGAGGTGATCTCATTAAAACACACAAAATTCTGTGGCCAACACTGACTAGAAGGAGCAACATCTAATCTACTGTATGGGCACTTAGCAAACTTCTAGAGTTCAGGTCATCTTCCTTTTCATTGTTTTCCATTATCCTGCCTGTGTCGCTGAACTATTTTCTATAAAATTTTAACAGTCAGTATCCATGCTCCTTATCATCTGATCAGCTTTAACTAATCTCCAAAGAGCTTTTTATTTGATACCTCACTCCTCCTCCCAACTCTGTTTTGGAAGCTGCAGCCTCTCCATACTTCCCCAATTTCTGAGGAAGAGTCCATATCAACAATGGGAACTTGTTTCTCTTTCCGTAGTAGTCACCTGATTGGTTGACTTCTTCCTGAGTTTTGGCTCATATTCCAGTACCTGCAGCACGACTTGAGTTCCAAAACTCTTTGGCGTCAACAGTTCCCGATGAGTTGCCCAGTTTGCAGGAAGTATTCCCTCTCTGGACCACAGATTCAGAGATGAAATAAAGACGTCTTCCTCAGATGTAATGGACCTTTGGAATTCTCTGCCCAGGAGGGATGGGGAAGCTCAGTCACTGTGTATATTCATATATGTAACATGTTGATGCAGACTCCAGCTAGAACAGGCCAAGAGCCATCAAATGTTCCTCATTCCTCTTTATTCCTCAGATTATTCTCATAAATGTCCTCAGGACCCTCTCCAATCCCAGCACATTCTTTTTTTAGATATGGATCTCAAAACTACTCACAGTACTGCAAATATCCAATGCATCCTTTCTTTTATGTTCTATAGTCCTCTCAAAATGAATGCTAGCATTACATTTGCCTTACTTACTATCAACTCAGCTTGCAAGTCAAGCTTTAGGGAATCTTACATTAGGATACCCAAGTCCTTTTACACCTCTGATTTCTGAATTCACTCCCTGCTTGTGTTTAGGAGTTGTGAGGTTACATCTCAATAAAACGCTGGTTAGACGACATGTGGAAATTTGCAATTAGTTCTGTTTGCCTCATTAGGAAGGATGTGGAAGCTTTCGAGAGGGTGCAGAGGAGATTCACCAGAATGTTGTCTGGATGAGAGAACATGTCTTATGAGCAAACTGGGACTTTTGTCTTTTGAGTGAAAGAGGAAGAAAGGTGACTTGATGGAGGTGTATTAGATGATAAGAGGAATAGATAGAGTGGATAGCCAGATACTATTTCTCAGGGCAGAAATGACTACTATGTAAGGTTGTAATTTTAAAATGATTGGAGTAAAATACTGTACAGGTGGAATAACAACAATATGTCTTTTCACACATAGAGAGTTGTGGGTACACGGACGTGCTGCCAGCAGTGGTGGAAGAGGCAGATGCATTATAGACATTTAAGATACTCTAGATAAACACATGTATGAAAGAAAAATTGAGGGCTATGTGGAAGAGAAGCATTAAAATGATTTTGGAGTGATTTAAAAGATTGGCACAACATTATGATCGCTATACTGTTTTGTGTTTATACGTGTGTTTAGAAAATAGTCCATGCCTTTATGACTTCTACTAAATACACTTCCTACATTGTATTCCATCTGCCACTTCTTTGCCTATGCTCTTAATCAGTCCAAGACCTACCGCAGATTCCCTACTTCATCAACACTACCTGCCCTTCCTTATCATCTGCAAACTTGGCCACCATACCATCAACACTTGCCACTACAAAGTGCTTCCATGCATTTTAAGGAAAGCCAAGTTGATGCACGAGAGACCAAGGACTGGAGTTAATAGAATTAGCTGAAGATGGGTGCCACAATAGTGTAGCAGTTAACATGATGCTAATACAACTCATGGAACTCTGGAATTTGGCGTTCAATTCCAGGACCATCTGTAAAGAGTTTGTATGTTCTCCCCATCAACCGCATGGGCTTCCTCTGGGTGTTCTTGTTTCCCCCTCAGTCTAATTAATAATATTTGATAAGTTAATTGGTCATTGTAGTTGTCCTATAATTAGGATAGTGTTAAACAGGCGGGTTGCTGGGAGTTGTGGCTTATTGGGCCGGAAAGACCTGCTCCATCCTACATCTCTAAATAAAAATAAAAATAAATAAATAAGAGGAAAAAGGGAAATAAACCTTGCCATGTGCGGTTAGACCACATTGCCCAGTTAGCCCAAAAGGTTTTAAACACTGTTATTTATGTAATGCACTACAGTTCTTCATCAGAATCTTTCAAAGTTCTATGAGGAGCAGCATAGAAGTTTGGAATCTGTGGGCAGTTATCAGCAATTTGAAAATTCGGAGCAATTTTCTTCTTTGCACCCAATCTAATTTTGCAGCAGCAATAAGTTCTGTTTGTTTGGAGTTTCCATGGTAATGGATAGCTTAGCCCACAGCCTCAGCACTTAATCAACTTAAGAGCCGTTTATTATCTCATACACAACCAAATGTTATTACTTGTAAATATAAACATTGCTTTGGATTGGCCAATGATGGTTGAATGGTTTAACATAACGCCTTCTCCTGCACTGTGTGACTGGCAGTTATCAGTGATTTATAGACTGGCAGTTATCAGTAATTTATAAACTAAGAATTATCAGTGATTTATAAATCTCTACTTTGGATAATACTTCGTTGTGCGTATGATGACAGAAAACTTTGGAACATTCTTTGCATGCAGAACCAGATGGCAAGACAATTCTTTAAAAATATTTCCTTTTGCTATGATTACATTTTAATGCTAGTGGTCAGTAAATTTTATGTTCATACCAAGATCACAAATATTACTTAACAGTGCATTTACAGAGCAAACATACCCTCAGTGCAAAGTGGTGCAAGCATTATATTAATGTTTAACTCAAGGAATGTTACGTGGATGTGATTGCCCACACCATCTTTGAATTGGAGGGCAATGCGTAATGGTTAGCACAACACTTTACAGTACCAGCAACCGGAGTTCAATTCCCGCCACTGCCTGTATGTAGTTTGTGCGTTCTCCCAGTGACCACATGGGTTTCCTCCAAATGCTCTGGTTTCCTCCCAGGTCCAAAGATGTACTGGTTAGTAGATTCATTGCTCATTGTAAATTGTCCTAGGGTTAAATCGGGACAGCTGGGCAGAGCTGCAGGAAGGGCTGAAAGGGACGATTCCTCACTATCACTCAATAATTAAATAAATAAACATTCTTTATTTCAATGGAATCTTACACTAGTGTCATCAAATGCTCTGATTCCTGATTAAGGTATTGCTCATTCAATGAAATCAATTCATATCACATTGCTACAGTAAGAATGCACTGTGAGATACAGTGACACTAACAAATGTTAAAAACTGGAGAGGTCAAAATAGCAACTCACATAAAGAATGAAAATTACAACAGCAGGGTCAAGGTTTCTGACCAACACACACAAAATGGTGGAGGGATTCAGCAACTCAGGCAGCATCCAATGAAGAGGAATAAACAGTCTATGTTTTGGGACGAGACCCTTCATCAGGACTAGAAAAGAAGGGGGCAGAAGCCAAAATGAGGTGGTGAGGGGGGAGGAGAACAAGTGCAAGCTGGCAGGTGATAGATGAGACCAGATGAGGGGAAAGGTGGGTATGTGAGGAAGAGCTGATGAAGCAAGAAGCTGGAAAGGGATAGGTAACAGAAGTAAAGGGCTGAAGAAGAAGGGACTTTATAGGAGAGGACAGTGGACCATGGAAGAAAGGGAAGAAAGAGGGGAACCAATGGAAAGTGATAGGCAGGTAAGGAGAAGGAGAGGTGAGAGGATAACCAGAATGGGAATGGAAAATCAGAGAAAGTGGGGAATAGGGAGAACTTACGGGAATTTAGAGTGCTCAATGTTCACACCATTAGTTTGACGGCTACCCAGAGTATGAGGTGTTACTCTTCATACTTGAGTTTGCCCTCATCTGTTTTCCCTTCTCCTTCCTTTTTTTCCATGATAGACTGTCCTCTCTTCTAAGTTTCCTCTTGCTTCTTCCAGGTATCCCCGCTCAGCTTCTTGCTTCATTACCCCTTCCCCTCTCAGCTACCTTCCTCCTCACCTGGTCTCATCTCTCACCTGCTAGCTGTACTCCTTCCACTCACTTGATTTCCTTATTCAGGCTTCCAAGGAACCCAAAATTTTGACTCGTTATTCCCCTCCATAGATGCTGACTGATTTGCTGAGTTCCTCCAGCTGTTTGTGTGTGTTGCTCAAGGTTTCTAGCATCAGCAGGATATTGCAATATCAGTCCTGTAGCTTTGCCTTTTTGCCTAAAGATTAATGTATTTCCTAAGATAATGTTTTATCAGCTCTGATTATATACAAAGAGTAAACGATCTGTTTTTAAAAACTCAGGAATTGGAGAGGAACAGGATAAAACCTGAAACTCAAAATTTTTACTCAATGTATAACACAAAATCAGTTATTTCTTTTTTACATATGCTGTCTATTAACTGAAAAAAGTTTTTTTAAAATCAGTGATATGATGCTTTTTATGATTAAGTACTTAAGATGCATTACTGAATGCATCTTGAATCAAGGACAAACATGATTTAGCTTACAAATATGAAACTTCTAATGAACATTGTGGGATGGTTGTAGAGTCATCAGGAATATACTGCAACTCCAGAAAACTGTCATATGGGGGGGGGGCATTGGGAACAGACCCAAATGTAAGACACAGACACTGAAGTACTAGGGAAAGGACTAGGTGTGTCAAGAAAGCAAGGGAAATGGGGAAGAAATGATGCTGGACAAGATACAGGCCCTGGACAAGACTAGGATATAGGGCCTGGGCTAGGACTAGACTAGGAAATCGGGACCTGGAAGAGGAACTAGGAACTAGGAACTTGAAATCTGGACAAGGACTCCGGGTCAGAGACTGGACAGGGACTCGGAACCTGAGTCTTGACTCGGGCTCGGACTCCAGATCTAGGTGAGGACAGGACGTGACAAGGCAACAGGACTGGAAGTGGGGGCAGGATGCGGGTCTCCAGGGCTGGATGAGGACATGAAGCTCAGACTTGGACTTGGGAGACAGGAACGCGGAACACAGAGCCGGGACCCCTCGTTGGGAACAGGACATAGGGCCGGGACTCATGCACAGAACACAGAGCCGGGACCCCTCCTTGGGGACAGGACATAGGGCCGGGACTCATACACAGAATGCAGAGCCGGGACCCCTCCTTGGGAACAGGACATAGGGCCGGGACTCATACACAGAACACAGAGCCGGGACCCCTCCTTGGGAACAGGACATAGGGCCGGGACTCATACACAGAACACAGAGCCGGGACCCCTCCTTGGGAACAGGACATAGGGCCGGGACTCATACACAGAACACAGAGCCGGGACCCCTCCTTGGGAACAGGACATAGGGCCGGGACTCATACGCAGAAAGCTGAGCATGACAAGACAGTTCCCAATGCTACGTAGCAGCAAACAGCCAGACCTACCTAACGAAGGTGTGGACACAAAGAGATAGTTCCAAACAACAAAAGACAGTTCCTTATCTGGACACAGCAAGGCTCCGGTCTTGCTTCAGCAGTAGAAATTGACAGCGAGAATAGGCAAGGATGCAGGCAGGGCTCCAGCCAAAGGGCTACAGAAAGAAAGGGAGGGGAAGGGAACAGTCCACCCTCAGGGTAATAGCAAAGATGGGCTGGCTTACCCCAGAGAGGCAAGGACAGGGAGGGACAGATCCAACCACAGGGTAATGGCAAAGACAGCCTGACTTACCCTACAGTGGCAAGGACAGGATACTGACAAGACAAACAGCACCTACACTCAACCCCAGGGCCACTTATATTCCCGGCCCCAAGACGAGCATCAGGTGCCTATGATAAAGCCCAACTGAAACAAGGGACAGCCGGAAGACCTGGAGTCCAGAGTACACGGACCAGACTGTGAACCAGAACACAGACTTCACAGACTGGACCATGACAAAAACACTACAAGTTAGTCATAACTTGATGTGGCAAAGTTAATGTAAAACTGATATCTAATCAGCACAAGTTTCAAACTTTGCAAAAAGTTCAGTTGAGAATGGTGTACAACCTTCATGAAAGGGAATTATATTGTTCCAGTATTTCTGCGGAGAAATTACATCTCCTCGGTCACTGTGATGCATGAGCTTTCTTGAATGAAAGGCTTGTTTGTAGTCGGAGTGGCTCTTTGCCAAATCGCCACAGTTCCAATGGACGTAAATTTTGTATGTTTACAGTTGACATTTAGACCATTGTAAAAGAGCTTTCTTACAACTAAACAAGCATTGGAAATGTTTACTAGTTCCTTACAGAATCAAGTGAAGTTAAAAAAAACTTTAAGACTTGGCAAAACAAATCTTGCCAAGCAGATCAAATTCAGGTAAATCATGTCCATCTGAATGAGACTGAATTATTTTATTCTTTGAGGGACAAACCAAGAACCCCTGGATGTTTTTGGAACCCCTTCAATTATTCATGAAATGCAAGATATAAACTGGTAAATGTTAACATATCTATAAACATAGGAATGGGCCAGACTTGAGAACTTTATATTACATCAATCTGCTAATCCCTCTTACATGCAAGAAAAATTATACTTCAGATCAGCACTATCATTAAGGTGGAAAATGAAGTTCAGAAAAAGAATCCACGAAAGTTTACACGATCCTCACAGGACTTCACCTATTTTACTCATACGTTCAGTCCAATAGCTGACCAATTTAGACTCATTAACTCCTCATTTATTACACAGATTTACCACGGTCTGGCTAATCTCTCTTCAGAGAATATCTTGAGAATATTTTGGTGGAACTGGTCCTCAACCTCAACAATTTTTCCTTCGGCTCCTCCCACTTTTTCCAAACGAGGGGCTGCCATGGGCACTCACCAGGGCCCCAGCTATGTCTGTCTCTTCATTGGCTACATGGAACAGTCCGTGTTCAAAGCCCACCCCAGTTATACTACCTAACTCTTCCTCCACTATACTGACAACCACATTGGCACTACTTCATGCACCCATGCTGATCTCATCAATTTTATCAACTTTGCCTCCAGCTTCCTTCCTGCGCTTAAAGTCAATTGGTCCATCTCTGACAACTCCCTCGCTTTTCTTGATCTCTCTGTGAACCAACATCTTTTACAAAGCTACTGATTCCCACCATTATCTTGACTATACCTCCTTCCACCCTATCTCCTGTAAAATGCTTTTCCCTTTTCTCAGTTTCTTCACCTCCACCACATCTGTTCTCAGTACACATCTTTCCATTTGAGGACATCAAAGATGTATTCTTCCTCAAAGAATGATGTTTTCCTCCCTTCACTGTTGATGCTGCTCTCACACACATCACTTCCTTTTCCAGAGCATCCACACACACCATATCTTTCCATCGCCTTAACAGTGATAGAGTTCCTCTTGTCCTTACCTACCACCCCATCAGCCTCCACGTCCAAAAGATCCATCAGTACCCACCATCTCCCGGGGATCCTACCACTAAGCATTTCCTTTACTTCCTGCCTCCCTCCAATTTCCTCAGGGATCGCTCCCTCCACAATTCCCTTGTCCATTTGTCCCTCTTGGCATTTATCCCTGCAAGTGGCCCAAGTGCTACACCTGCCCATACAGCTTCTCCCTCACCTCCATTCGGGACCTTAGATAGTCCTTCCAGATCAGGCTGGGGTTGTCTATTGTGACCGGTACTCCTGATGCAGCCTGCTCTACATTGATCATAAATCGGGGATGACCAAGCACCTCTGTGCCAGCCGCCACAAGCGGGACTTCCCAGTGACCAAACAATTTAATTCTGATCCCCTTTCCCTTTCCGACGTGTCGGTCCATTAGGGTGGAGGAGCAACACCTTATAGCCTCCAAACTGATGGCATGAATATCAATTTCTCCTTCAGGTAAACAAATTTCCCCACCCTCCTCTACTCCCCACTCTGACATTTTACCTCTTCTCACCTGCCTATTACTTTCCCTGGTCCCCCCACCTTCCTTTTCTCCTATGGTCCACTCTCCTCTCCTATCAGAATCCTTTATCTCCACCATTGACCTTTCCCACTCACTTGGCTTCACCTATCACCCTCTAGCTAGCCTCCTTCCCCTCCCCCTACCTTCTTATTCTGTCTTCATATCCCTTCCTTCTCAGTCCTGAAAAGGGTCTCAACCTGAAATGTTGCCTATCTATTCATTTCCTTTGATGCTGCATGCCCTGCTGAGGTCCTCCTGCATTTTGTGTGTGTTGCAGAGAATATCTTGAGCCTGAAGTTACAATAGAGTTGTCTATTGTTTTCAATGCTGTCCACCCAGAGCAAATTGTGGACGCTAATCAAAGCAGAAATGCCTCACATTCTCCAGGTCCTAGTTTTTTTACAGGTTTTTACAGCAATGCATGGTGTAACACTGGGGGAAGAAACTCCATCTCTGAATATGGCTTCCTCCTTAAGCAGAGGCCTACATCCATTTGTTCAGTTCAGGTCAGTTCCATAACACAAGAGGAATCTCAAGAATAGCTCTGTATCCGACGCTTTACTTTTGATGTTACATTTGGTGTAATTCTACACAGACATCATAGAGTGCATCCTCGCATCAGCCATTAGTTTGGTTTGGTGCAGCATCCTCTCACAATTACGGCGAACTGTCAGGTCAGCAGAAGAGGTCATTGACTGCAGTCTACAATCACCGCAGGGCTTGTATCAGTCCAGGACAAAGAAGCGGGAAGGAAAATCCACTGCAAACACTAACCAATAAGCTGCCTTTTCCAAAAGCTCCCTTCTGGAATCAGGATCAGATTCAGGTTTATCATCTCCGGCATGTGATGTGAAATTTGTTAACTTAGCAGCAGCAGTTCAATGCAATACATAATCTAGCAGAGAAAAGAAATAATAATTATAAATAAAATAAAAATAATAATAAATAAACAAGTAAATCAATTACGTATATTGAATAGATTTTAAAAACTGAGAAAAACAGAAATACTGTATATTAAAAAAAAAGTGAGGTAGTGTCCAAAATTCAATGTCCATTTAGGAATCGGATGGCAGAGGGGAAGAAGCTGTTTCTGAATCACTGAGTGTGTGTCTTTAGGCTTCTGTACCTCCTACCTGATGGCAACAGTGAGAAAAGGGCATGTCCTGGGTGCTGGAGGTCCTTGATACTGGATGCTGCCTTTCTGAGACACCGCTCCCTGAAGATGTCCTGGGTACTTTGTAGACTCGTACCCAAGATGGAGCTGACTAGATTTACAACCTTCTGCAGCTTCTTCATGCCATCTTAAAAGTTTCTTCCCCCAGTCAGTTATTCTGATCAACCATTCTATTTATTCCACACCACCCCATCTATTACCCCCATCACTGCACTGCACTGTAAACACTTTAAACCTCTTTGTACAATTCTGTTTACATTGGAAATACATACTGGTGTTTATGTATTTGTGTACTACTTAATTCCATTACCTGTAAACTAAACTTTAATGTTTATATGATTCTTTATAATTGTTGAATATAGTTTTTACTGCATGCCATGACAACACACCACAGCAAACTTCTAATACATGCAACACTCAATGGCCCCTTTACTAGGTACAACTGTACACCTCCTCATTGATTGAAATACCTAAGCAGCCAATCATGTAGTAGCAACTCAATGAATAGCATACTGACATAGTCAAGGGGTTCAGTTGTTGTTCAGACTGGGGAAGAAATGTGATCTAAATGAATTTAACCATAGAATGATTGTTGGTGGCAGACAGGGTGTTTTGAGGAAATCAAAAACTGCTAATCTCCTGGAATTTTCACGCACAACATTCTCTAGAGTTTAGAGAGAATGGTGCAGAACACAAAAGAACATCCAGTGGGTGAAAATGCCTCGTTAGTGAGAGAAGTCAGAGGAGAATGGCCAGACTGTTTCAAGATCAGAGGAAGGCGACAGTAACTGAACAAACCATGCATTACAACAGTGGTCTGAACACACATGTCAAACCTTGAAGTGGTTGCACTCCAGCAGCAGAACACCACAAACACAACTCAGTGGCCAATTTATTAGGTTCAGTTGGTAGTAAAAAGTGGCCACTGAGTGTATATGATGAATAAAGTTGATTCTTTATACTTGCACAGCTCTTCCAGAAATCTGTCATGAACACTTCTGTCAAGTATTTATTGTGCAATATGTTTTGTGATAATGTTTATTAATTTCTGTGTACATTTGTACTTTAAATCCCATTCCTGCTTTGTAAGTATATGCAAGACAGACACGGCAGCAGATATTCAGTCTCTTATGCCTTTTCTCTCATTCATTAAAATCATGAATAATCTTTTCCTTCAGCAGTGCTGACCTGTACTATCCCTCACCCTTTGATACCTTCCAGTTTTAATCTCACGTGAATTCAGCAATTTACTCTCCATGGGACCCCTGTGTTGAAAATTTCCAAGTTTCACTAAGTTCTCATTTCTCTCCAACTAGTTATTCTGAGACTGACTCTTGGTTCTGAACTCATCATCTGCGCTGTCAAGGCCCTTAAAAGTCTGGTACATTTCAATAAGATAAATGTACAAAATTATTACAGGTCATGACGTTACCTCAGAGTGATTAAGGAGATGCATTTTTCCCTCTTCTGTTAAAAAGATTTGTCCTAAAGCTAAACGATCCTTTGTTCACAGATCTTGCCCAACCTGCTGAATATTGCCAACAATGACAAACATTTCAAGATAATTGGTGAATTTTAATGGAATCTTGCAGACATCTGATAAGGTGCAAGATATGCCAATTGTGGCTAAATCCAAGATTTATATCCATTTTCATAAACAAAGGAAATTAGTGAAAGATGGAAAGTTATAGCCTGATTTTGTTATCAAAAGGAGAGGTTGTGATGTACTTAGTAACCTGTGTTATAATGTCTTCCACTTTCCATTTATATAAATCATCTGACACAAACATAATATAATAGTCTTTTAATCGGTGCCAAATGGTGGGGCACATGAAGATATGGAGCATATTTCTGAATAACATTAGTAAAATTGGATGAAATTTGAAGCAAGAAAATATGCAATTCTATGCATTTAAGAAAGAGTCTGTAGAAGATAATTACCTAGAAATTCAATTCCATAATGTTTGTTTATATCCAACAGTACGAAAGTGAAGCTTGATGATATCTGTTTCTGGATTACCAAGTCACACTGCACAGAAATATAACTTCCAACCCAGGTGGTCCATGCTGGTCATAAAGTGCCCATTTACACTAATCCCTCACCTTTGGCATTCCATTCCCTCTACACTCTCATCAACTACCTCGGGTTCTACTATTCACCTCAAGGGCGATTTACAGTAGCTGATTTGCAAAACAACCTCCATGACTTTGGGATTCTTCCCTCTTCCTTTCCAGTCCTGATGAAGGGTCTTAGCTGAAATGCCGACTATTTATTCCCCTCCACAGATGCCTGACTTGCTGAGTGTCTCCAGCGTTTTGTGTGTGCTGCTCTGGATTTCCAGTATCTGCCAAGTGTCTGGTGTTCATTCATGTCTTTGGGACATTCAGGGAAATCAGAACACCCACAGGAAATCCACGTGGTCATTGGGAGGACATGCAAACTCAACACAGTCAGCATCAGAGGTCAAAGTTGAATGTTGGTCACTGTGGCACTGAGGTAGCGACTCTACTAGCCACTGAGGTTTCTTCAATCATTTCCCAACACTCCTTGTGGAATTATTTACCCCAATGTCCTTGCGGTATTTCTACCGCAGGGCTCCTTGTAATATCATTAGCCTGTGGTGAACTACATATACCTGTCTGGACACGCCCCCCCTGCTGACTGCTCCTGCGGCTCCTCTCACAGACCCCTGTATAAAGGCAATTGGAGGCACTGCTTCTCCCTCAGTCTCCAGGTTGTTGTGTGGTGGTCTCTTGCTGCTGACGGCACTTTCTTCCAGCTAATAAAAGCCTATCTCGACTCACATCTCCGAGAGTTATTGATGGTGCATCAATTTTATTACCTGGAATTTTAAAATATGGAGAGTATTTTACGTCCAGAAAAATTGGACATTGATCCTCAAGCCCCAGAAGCAGCCATTGCCTTTGAACTCTGGCTTGCATGCTTCCAATCATACTTGGAAGAGATTCCCGTGACTGAGCCTGCTATCATGCACAAAATCCTCCTCTCCAGAGTCAGTCCAAGGGTATACTCCCTCATTAGAGACCTTCCAACCTACCAAGGGGCACTGGATGCCCTCAAAAGACAGTACCTGCAGCCGGTGAACACCATCTACGCAAGACATCGCTTAGCGACATGGCGGCAGCAGGTCGGAGAGTCGAGCGCTGAGTTTGTCCGAGCCCTACAGACACTCGTGCGGGCCTGCGACTGCAGGGGACTGACGGCGGAACAGCATGCGGAGCTCCTGGTACGAAACACCTTCATTACAGGGATCAGGTCAGTGTACGTGCGCCAGCGGCTGCTGGAAAATGCCGATCTTACCTTACGCTCGGCGATCGAGCTGGCCGACACGCTGGAGGCTGCTCTGCACAACGCTGATGCTGTCTAGCCGCGCGATCTCCCATCGGCCCCGTGGACGCCGCAGACCCCGCCACCCACCAGCGAATCAACCTCGGCCGCTGCCAGTCGCGAGTCCGTGCACTCCCCGCAATCAACCACAGCTGCTGCCAGTTGCAAGTCCGCGCAGTGTTACTTCTGCGGACTCGAAAAGCACCCCCGAAAACACTGCCCGGCCTGAGAAGCTACCTGCTCCAGCTACGGAAAGAAGGGCCATTTCTCCAAGGTCTGTAAGTCTAAACCACGAGCAGGGGTCGAGCAGCGCCACGTGCGAGGCATGGGGGTGGCCATCTTTGTCGGCCAAAGCGCCCCACACCAGCTTGCAAGGTCAATGATGGATATCCTGGTGGAGGGGCACAGGACTAGCCTCCTGTTTGACACGGGCAGCACTGGGAGTTTTATTCACCCGGACACGGTGCAACGCTGCGGACTCGTGACATGGCCGGTAAGCCAGAGGGTCACCATGGCTTCTGGGTCGCATTCCACAGACATCCGGGTGGGTTGTGTAGCGATATTGATGGTGTAGGGCACAGAATATCGGGACTTTGCGCTACTGGTCATGCCTCAACTGTGCGCATCTGTGCTATTGGGGCTGGACTTCCAGAGCCACCTCAAAAGTGTGACTATGGCATATGACGGGCCCCTCCCACCACTCACTGTCAGGAATCCTCAGTTTTGTGGGACTTCGCCATATACCCCGCTACTGACCACACACACACACACACCAAACCACACGTCCCACCCAACACCATGCTGACAGCTGCGCTACTGACACCACTTGCAGCCTCTCCACCCTCAAGATCCCTTCCCTACCGCTGTTCGCCAACCTGACCCCCGACTGTAAACCTGTGGCAACTAAAAGCAGGAGGTACAGCGCGGGGGACAGGGCCTTCATTCAGTTAGAGGTGCAGCGGCTGCTCGGGGAGGGGATCATTGAGCCAAGCACAAGTCCTTGGAGGGCCCAGGTGGTTGTTGTTCGGACCGGGCAGAAAAATAGGATGGTCGTGGACTATAGCCAGACTATCAATAGGTTCACGCAGCTTGACACGTACCCCCTACCCCGCATCGCAGATATGGTCAACCAGATAGCTCAGTACAAGGTGTACTCGACCATAGATCTGAAATCTGCTTATCACCAGCTCCCCATCCGCCTGGTGGACTGCCCCTACACCACCTTCGAGGCGGGCGGCAGGCTCTATCACTTCCTGCGCGTCCCCTTCAGTGTCATGAATGGTGTCTCTGTCTTCCAGAGGGAAATGGACCGCATGGTGGACCAGTGCCAACTGAAGGCCACATTTCCATATCTGGATAACATCACCATCTGCAGTCACGACTGGCCGGATCACAACACCAACCTCCAACGATTTTTCCAAGTGGCCAAAGCTCTGAACCTTACCTATAACAGGGACAAGTGTGTGTTCGGAACCACCCGACTCGCTATCCTTGGGTATGTCGTGGAGAACGGGGTCATTGACCCTGATCCCGACCGTATGCACCCCCTGTTGGAACTCCCTCTTCCCAACACCCTCAGAGCCCTCAGACGGTGCCTGGGCTTCTTTTCCTATTACGCCCAATGGGTCCCCCATTACGCAGAC
Source organism: Hemitrygon akajei (assembly GCF_048418815.1). Lineage (NCBI taxonomy): Eukaryota > Metazoa > Chordata > Chondrichthyes > Myliobatiformes > Dasyatidae > Hemitrygon > Hemitrygon akajei. The sequence continues at coordinate 57,850,248 of NC_133137.1, forward strand.
AAGGCTCGCCCCCGGTCAAGTCAACCACATTTCCCCTCTCTGCCGAGGCCCGCGCGGCCTTCAGCCACATTAAAGGGGACATTGCCAAAGCAACGATGCATGCGGTGGACGAGACCATTCCCTTTCAAGTAGAGAGTGACACCTCTGACTTCGCGCTGGCTGCTACCCTCAATCAGGCAGGCAGGCCAGTAACGTTCTTCTCTCGTCCCCTTCAAGGCCCTGATATTCGGCACTCCACGGTGGAGAAAGAAGCCCAGGCCATTGTGGAAGCTATTAGGCACTGGAGGCACTATCTCGCTGGAAAAAGGTTCACCTTGCTGACCGACCAGCGCTCAGTTGCGTTCATGTTCAGCAACCAACAGCGGGGCAAAATCAAAAATGATAAAATTTTGCGGTGGAGAATAGAACTCTCCACCTACAACTATGATATCCTGTACTGGCCTGGTGCCCCCTATGAGCCCCCTGATGCCCTATCCCGGGGGAACGTGTGCCAGCGCACAGCTCGACCAGCTATACGCTCTCCATGCAGATCTTTGCCACCCGGGGGTCACCCGATTTTACCATTTTGTGAAAGCCCGGAACCTGCCTTACTCCTTTGAGGACATCAGGGCGATGACCAGGGACTGCCAAGTCTGCGCTGAGTGCAAACCGCACTTCTACCGTCCTGAAAAGGCACAACTTATCAAGGCCACCCGCCTGTTTGATTGACCGAGTGTTGACTTTAAGGGCCCCCTTCCCTCCACCGATCGCAATGTCTACTTTCTCAATATTATCGACGAGTACTCGCGGTTCCCCTTTGCTATCCCCTGCCCCGACACCACTGCCACGTCCGTCATAAAAGCCCTGCGCCAGCTCTTCACTCTGTTCGGATATCCCTGCTATATCCACAGTGATAGAGGGTTCTCTTTTATGAGTGACGAGCTGTGCCAGTACCTGCTGGCTAGGGGCATTGCTACTAGTAGGACCACAAGCTATAATCCCCGGGGAAATGGACAGGTGGAGCGGGAGAATGCCACAGTGTGGAAGGCCACACTTTTAGCCCTTAAGTCACAGGGGTTGCCGGTCTCTCGATGGCAGGAGGTCCTCCCTGAGGCACTCCACTCCATCCGCTCTCTGTTATGTACGTCCACCAATGCCACCCCTCACGAACGCCTATTCTCTTTTCCCAGGAAGTCTGCCACTGGGACCACCCTACTGGCTTGGCTGACATCCCCAGGGCCAGTGCTGCTCCAGAAACATGTGAGGAGCAATAAATACTCCCCACTGGTCGAGAGGGTTCACCTACTACATGCGAACCCCCAGTATGCCTACGTGGTCTTACCTGATGGGTGGGAGGACACGGTCTCCGTCCGCGACCTGGCGCCCGCAGGAGCAGCAGACCACTACCCCGAACACTCCACGGTAACTATGAACCCTGTACCCACCAAGGTGTATACCCACCTGACACCGCGCACACCAAGCCCTACACAGACTCCTCACGACACTCCCATACCGGGCACCTCACACACACATGAGGGATCACTGACGCCTAATGGGCTGACACCTCAAGTCAGGCCGGAACCAGCACAACCACCGTCTCCAGTGCAATCACCACCGGCACCGGTGCTACGTAGATCGCAGCGACAGATTCGACCACCTGATAGACTTAACCTGTAAATATACTTGTAAGAAACTTCACCCCATGGGGACTCTCTTTTAAAACAAAGGGGGGGTGAATGTGGTGAACTACATATACCTGTCTGGACACGTCCCCCCTGCTGACTGCTCCTGTGGCTCCTCCCACAGACCCCTGTATAAAGGGGATTGGAGTCACTGCTCCTCCCTCAGTCTCCAGGATGTTGTGTGGTGGGCTCTTGCTGCTGACGGTGCTTTCTTCCAGCTAATAAAAGCCTACCTTGACTCACGTCTCCGAGAGTTATTAATGGTGCATCATAGCCCTTCCAACAATCAGTTTGGAGAATGCTGACCTGAGTGTTGCCCTCTATATTAGTAAAGTACCAGCCTAGAATACCTGCTAGATTACTTATCCTTGGGGCCTGAATCAGCCCCCTGCTATGCTCACTATCTACCTCTTCCACTGATGTGCTACCAGTCTCAGCCTTTGCCTCAAGTCCAACATGTGCCAATCTGATCTTACCCCAATCCCTCCACAAATATCTTCCCTCAATCACCATTTCTTTCTCAAGTCCGTCCTTCTTCCAATCCTTCCACAAATACCCTGCTGACAAACCACGTTTCCTGTCCTCCCCACATGCTGGTTCCCTGCTCCCAGAATTCAACAATTCTCCATCTCATCATCACTTACTACAGCATTTTCCCATTTAGGTTTCCAAATCAAGGAAGTGTCTATTAAGACATCACCAAAAATGTGTCTGACTTGATGTTTCACTGCCAAACACTTGGACCTCAACCAAAACAGAACTTATAAAATTATAGTCATACAGCAAAGAAATCCACGATGCCCATGTCAATCATCAAATACCTAACAAAACTAATCCCTTTTACCAACACTTGCTGATATCCTTCAATGCCATGAAGATGCAAGTGTTTGCCTCTATATCTCTTAAATGTGAGTGTAGCTGTCTCCACCACTCACTCAAGCAGTGTGGCCCAGATCCCAACCTCTCTCAGGGTGAAAAAGATACCTTTTAAACCTTCTTTTGTACATTGGTTGTTTGTCAACCTTTGTCTATGTATATTTTTTTCATGAATTTCATTTTTGCTGTAACTACCTGCACGAAAGCTGGACCACATGGGAACATACACACAATAGCCACTTTATTAGGTATACCAGCTTGTTAATACAAATGTCTAATTAGCCAATCATGTGACAACAACTCAATACATAAAAGCATGAAGACATGATCACAAGGTTCCGTTGTTGTTCAGACCAAAGATCAGAATGGGGAGGAAATGTGATCTAAATGACTTTGACCGTGAAATGATTATTGGTGTCAGGAAAGGTAATTTGAGTATCTCTCAGAAACTGCTGATCTCCGGGGATTTTCATGCACAGCATTCTCTGAAGCTCACAGAGAATGGTGTGAAAAACAAAAAAAAACATCCAATGAGCAGCAGTTCTGTGGCTGAAAATGACTTGTTAATGAAAGACGTCAAAGGAGAATGGCCAGATTGGTTCAAAGTGACAGTAACTCAAATAACCATACATTACAATGGTTGTTTGCAGAAGAGCATTTTTGGTATCTAATAAAGTGGGCACTAAACGTTTATGTATTTTGATAACAAATTTATAAGACCGTAAGACATAGGAGCAGAATTAGGCCATTGGGCCCATTGAGTCTACGCCACCATTCCATCACCCCACTCGACCCCATTCCCCGGACTTCTCCCTGTAACTCCTGATGCTGTGTCCAATCAGGAACCTATCAATCTCTGCCTTAAATACACCCAACGACCTGGCCTCTAAAGCTGCCTATGGCAACAAATTCCACAAAATTACCTCCCTCTGGCTAATGAAATTTCTCTGCATCTCTGTTTTAAATAGATGCCCCTCTATCCTGAGACTGCCCGGTTGTTCTAGATTCCCCCACCACGGGAAACATCCTTTCCACATCTATTCTGTCTAGGCCTTTCAACATTCAAAATGTTTCAATGACATCTCCCCTCATCCTTCTAAATTCCAGCAAGTACAGACCCAGAGCTAGCAAACATTCCTCGTATCATAACCCTTTCATTCCCAGAATCATCCTAGTGGACTGCCTCTGAACCCCCTCCAATTCCAGCACATCTTTTCATAGATGAGGAGCTCAAAACTGTTCACAATACTCAAGGTGAGGCCTCATGGTGCCTTATAAAGCATTAGCATCACCATCCCTACTCTTGTATTCAAGCCCTATTAAAATGAATGCTAACATTGCAAATGCCTTCCTCACCACCAGCTTAACCAACAAGTTAACCTTTAGAGTGTTCTGCACAAGGAATCCCAAGTGCCTTTGCATCTCAGATTTTTGAATTTTCTCCGTTTAGAAAATAGTCTGCACATTTATTTCTACTTACAAAATGCATGACCACGCATTTTCCAACATTGTATTTAATTTGCCACTTTCTTGCACTTCTCCTAATCTGTCCAAGTCCTTCTGCAGCCTGCCTGTTGCATCAACACTACCTGCCCCTCCACTAATCTTTGTATCATCTGTAAATTTGGCAACACACCATCTATTCCATCAACTAAATCAACGATTATACAGTATAAAAAAGAAGCAGTCTCAACATTGACGCCTGCGGAACACCGCTATTCACTGGCAGTCAACCACAAAAGGATCCTTTTTTTCCCCACTCATTGCCTCCTACCAATCAGCCAATGCTCTAACCATGTTAGTAACTTTCCTATAATACAATGGACTCTTAACTTGGTAAGCAGCCTCATGTGTGGCACCTTGTCAAAGGTCTTCTGAAAGTCCAAATATACAACATCTACTTCATCCCCTTTATCTATCCTACGTGTAATCTCCTCAAACAATTCCAACAGGTTCGCAGGCAAGATTTTTCCTTAAGGAAACCATGCTGTCTTTGTCCTATCTTGTCCTGTGTCACCAAGTACTCCATCACCTCACCCTTAAGAATTGACTCCAACATCTTTCCTACCACTGAGGTCAGTCTAACTGGTCTATAATTTCCTTCCTGTTGCCTCCGTCCTTTCTTAAAGAGTGGAGTAACATTTGCAAATTTTCAGATCTCTGGCACCATGCCAGAGTCCAATGATTTTTGAAAGATCATTACTAATGCCTCCAGAATCTCTAATACTACCTCTTTCAGAACCCTAGGGTACAGTTCATCTGACTTATGTGCCCTTGGGTCTTTCAGCTTTTTGAGCACCTTCTCCCTTGTAATAGTAACTGCACTCACTTCTCTTCCTTCACACACATCTGGCACACTGCTAGTGTCTTCCACAGTGAAGATTGATGCAAAATACTCACTTAGTTCATCTGCCAATTCCTTGTCCCCCATTATTAGTTCTCTTGCTTTATTTTCTAGCGGTCTTATATCCACTCTCATCTCACTTTTATTTTTTACATACTTGAAAAAACTTTTTCTATCCCCTTTGATATCGTTTGCTAGTTTGCTTTCATATTTCATCTCTTCCCTTCTAATGATTCCTTTAGTTGCTCTCTGTAGGTTCTTAAAAGCTTCCCAATGCTCTATCTTACTGCTAATTTCTGCTTTGTTTTAACCTTTTTGTTTTTACATTAGCTTTGTCTTCCCTTTGCCATTTGAGTATTTCTACATTTTTGGAAAACATCTGTCCTGCATCTTCCTCATTCTTCCCAGAAACTCGTGCCATTGCTGCTCTGCTGTCATCCCTGCCAGCATCTCCTTCCCATTTACTTTGGCCATCTCCTCTCTTATACCACTGTAATTTCCTTTACTCCACTGAAATACTGCTATGTCAGACTTTACTTTCTCCCTATCAAATTTCAAGTGATCACTGGTTTCTAAAGCCTCTTTTACCTTAAGCACCCTAATCACCTCTGGTTAATTACATAACACCCAATCCAGTATAGCTGATCCCCTAGTAGGCTCAACGACAAACTGCTCTAAAAAGCCATCTCACAGGCATTCAACAAACTCACTCCTGAGATCCATTACCAACCTGATTTTCCTAATCGACCTGCATGTTAAAATCTACCATGACGATCATAACATTGCCCTTTTGAAACAACTTTTCCATTTCCTGTTGTAATCTGTTGTCCACATGCCAGCTAGTTTTGGGCAGCCTGTCTATAATTGCCATCAGTGTCCTTTTACCCTCGCAGTTTCTTAACTCAATCCACAAGGATTCACACCTTCCGATCCTATGTCGCATCTTTCTACTGATTTGATGTCATTCTTTACCAGCAGAGCCATGCCACCCCCTCAGCCTACCTTCCTATCCCTCCAATTCAACGTGTAACCTTGGACATTCAGCTCCCTACTACAACCATCCTTCAGCCACGATTCAATGATGGCTACAACATCATACTTGACAATCTGTAATAATGCAACAAGATCATCCACTTCATTTGTTATACTCTGGGCATTGAGATATAACATTTTGAATGTTGTGTTTGCTACTCTTTTTGATTTTGCATCCCTAATGCACTGATAGTCACCCTGCTGGCTGCTATTTTGTCCTGTCATCTACCTGCCCTTGACAGTCTGACTGGATGCTAATCTTTGCTTTTTTACCATCTGTCCCATCCTGAGTCCCTTCGTTCCTGTTCCCACCCCTTGCCAAATTGGTTTAAACCCTCCCCAACAGCTCTTAACAAACTTGCCCACGAGAATATTGGTCCCCCTCTGGCTCAGGTGCAACCTGTCCCTTTTCTACAGGTCATACCTCTGATCCCAATGATCCAAGAACCTGAAGCTCTGACCCCTGCACCAGCTTCTCAGTTGCCAAATCACCCCATTTCTAACCTCACTAGCATGTGGCACAGGTAGCAATCCAGAAATTACTATCCTGGAAGTTCTGCTTCTCAACTTTCTGCTTAGCTCTCTAAATTCTCTCTTCAGGACCTCATTGCCTTTCCTTCCTGTGTCATTATGTAACCAATATGTAACAAGACATCTGGCTGCTCTCCCTCCCTGTCTAAAATACTGTGGACGCGACCCAAGATGTCCCTGACCCTGGCACCTGAGGCAACACACCATTCGGGTGTCCCATTCACGTCCACAGAATCTCCTGTCTGTTCCTCTGACTCTTGAGTCCCCTTATCTACCGCTTTACTTTCTGCACCACAGGCCCATGCTCAATGCCAGTAACCCAGTCTCCATGGCATTCTCCTGGGAGGCCATCCCCACAACAGTATCCAAAGCAGTATATTTATTTTTGAGGGGAATAACCTCAAGGGTGCTCTGCGCTAAGTGCCGATTCGCATTTCCATTTTTCCTGACAGTCACCCGGCTACTCGCCTCCTGCAACTTCGGGGTGACTACTTCCCTGTAACACTGATCGATTATCTCCTCACTCTCCCGTATAAGCTGAAGGACATCCAGCTGCTGCCCCAGATCCCTACCATGGTCTTCAAGGAGCTGCAGCTGGATGCATTTTACGCAAATGTAGTTCCCTGGGGAGACCCAGAGTCTCCAGGATCCAACATCCGGCATGAAGAACACACAGTGGCTATTTACTACACTAAGAACAGCAAGTGAGAGAAAAAAGTAACAGAAATTTACTCAGAACCAATGCTCATCTGAGCCAAAGTCTAACACTCCTACTCTCACCACTAGCCCACTCCCCATAATGGCTGCCCTGCTTGTCCCTTCTGCTCTTTTATTTAAGTCACTGTGCTCTGCTCCCACCGCTGTTTGGAACTCTGGGATGTCCAAATGCCTGCGAAGCTCTCCTTTTAAACAAGCGTCACCTTGTTGCTATGCTTTGCTCCTGCCGCTGATTGGGCCTCCAGACTGTCCGAACAGTAAATTTATTTTGAACTTTAAATAGAAATCTGATGGTGGAGGGGAAGAAGCTGTTCCAAAATCATGCCGTGTGTGTCTTCAGACTCATGTATCTCCTCCCTGATAATAGTAATGAGAAGAGCACACATCCCAGATAGTGAGGGTCCTCACATCAAGGTCTCTCTCATACACCAAGACCCCTTTGTTCCTCAATATTCCTTAAAATCTTACCATTCATTGTGTACATCCTATCCTTATTAATCTTCCCAACGTGTGTCACCTTGCATGAGTCCCATTTGCTATTTGTCTGCCCATCTCACCAACTGATCAATATCACCCTGTAACCTATGACTAACCTCCTTGTTGTTGACAACATGACTGATTTTCATTATCATCTTTCTAAGTTATCATCAGCGGATCAGTTATGACTCCAGTTCAGCCTCATTCTGACATTTCTTTGAGTGCACTAGAGCCTCATATTAACGCACAATAGCACAAAAATGACCATTCGATTCATCAATTTCATGCCAGCTCCCATTACCCTTCTCATCTCCCTTATACCCCTGCTGTCTCACACACACCCATTTAGCTCCCCTTTAAATTTTCCTGCCATTAACCTACACCAAGAATAATTCACAGTGGTCAATTAGCTTTTAGCATATCTTTGGAATCTTAGTACTCCCAAACGAACCCTATTTCGTTATGGAAAGAATGTGTCAACTGCACTGCCAGAACCCGCTATCAGGACTGAACTGGGCCCTAAAGCTGTGAAGTAGCAGCTCTAATTGTTCACCATTTTCCTGACCTAAATAATTAAGAGATTTAAATGTTATCTTTATTTATTGAGACACAGTGCAGAGTAGGCTCTCCCAGCTCCTAGAGCCATACCACTCAGCAACCTTCGGTTAAACCCTAGCCTAATTACAGGACAATTTACATTGACCAACTAACCTACCTACAGATACACCTTTGGAAGGAAACAGGAGCACCAAGAGGAAACCCACGCAGTCCTGGAGAAATGTACAAAATCCTTACAGACGGTGGTGGAAAATACACCTGGGTCACCGGTACTGTAAAGCATTGTGCTGGCCACTACACTACCATGTATTGAAGTAACAGACATCATTGTGTCGAAGGTATATTAGATCTGCAAAAATAGGGCTGATGTACATTGGATTCCTGCCTTTAATTCAGTGCTATAAAATAAAATATAGAGTAGATGGCTTCAGTTGATGTGTTTACTCAATCTATGGACCAAATAGACTACTCATGTGGACTTTATATGATTTTATTGTCTATCTGATCCATCATTCTGTTGAACTACCACCCTGGCTGCAGGACCAGCTACTGGCTGGAAGGCAGAGACACAATAACCAGTTTGTACCGGGGCAATACCATACCAGCATCTGCAAAGCAGATGTGATGGAAAGCCACCGGGTGAGCATAGTTCCTTCATTGTACTTTGCAAAATCTCATTTCAATTTCTCTCTGGTTATTTGACAGAAATGAGAAGCAGTGCTGAGCTTACAATGTTAGTGATTCTAAATAAGTACACAAGAGAGAAAGAAATTATTTTTGCTGATAGGATTCAAAGTTCAAAGTAAATTTATTGTCAAAGTAGTTATATGTCATTTTGTTGCATGCTTTTACAGAAAAATAAATATGACAAAATTTATGTAAAACTAAATAATTAAGTCTGATGAACAACCAATGTGCGAAAGACAAATCAGACAATTAAAAAACGTAAATAAAAATACTGAATTGTAGAGTCCTTGGAAGTGAGTCTATAGGGAAATTTGTGAGGTTAAGTGAAAAAGGAGGAGCTGAGGTTCAGATGGAGCATAAACAGCAGCTCAGATGGACAATTGGGCTGCATGACCTGTGTCCGTGCACAAATGCTAGTCAATGCAAGCTCTAATGTTCCTTTAAAGTTTAATGCAGTCATTTAAGATGGATTCCTTCAACTCTCTGTTGTTGGGCAATGGAGGAATAGCCAGCATATGTTTTAGAACGTGCACTAGACAATGTTGGAAATATTCCTGAAGGGGGAATATTTAAAAACATCTATATCGTTATCCCTTCTTTTGGCCTGTGAATTTGTGGACACAAGAGATTCTGCAGATGCTGGAAATCCAGAGCGGCACACACAAAATTCAGTCGTCACAGAGGAATTCAGTAGTCATGGAGGAATTCAGCATTCACAGAGAAGAATGCAGGAGTCAAAGTTTCAGGCCAAGACTGTATCAGGATTGGAAAAGAATTAGTGGGAGAAGCCAGAATAAGAAGTTGGAGGCAGGGAAGGAGTACAAGCTAGAAGGTGAAAGGTGAAGGAGATAAGTGGGTGGGGGAGGGGAGATGAAATGAGATGCTGGAAGGTGATAAGAGACAAAAACGTAAATGGCTGAAGAAGGAACCCAAGAGAAGAGGAGAGTGGACCATGGGAGAAAGGGAAGGAGGAGGCATTAGAGGTGAGAAGAGATAAGAGTGGAGCAATTATTAAGACAAGTGACAAAATCAATGCTTCAATCCAGTCACCAGCAATTTACATGTTGCAATCATTATTGTTTCTTGCTGAATAGAGCAGCAAAAACATATTGCAAAAATTGATACCATATTTTTTAGGTTGGATAAAGCAAATTTGTCTGCATGAATAATGGTGTGTAAAACAGCTTGAGATTAGCTTATTCCTTAAGGGGCATTTAATGGAACTCCTGGCTATATACTAAAACGCAGAAAGATAGTATTTTTGAAAGAAGCTGACCACTGAAATGAAAAGAGTTTTTAAGGGTTATTATGCCACCAGGATTAAACAATGAATCTCATTTCTTCATGATGTAATGACAGTGAAATAATATTATAAACAGCAAGAATATACAGTGAAAAAGATCGAGACTTGGTTAAGTATAGAAGTAAAAGAGAATCCTGTTTGTTCTAAACTTTAAATTTGCTGTTTAAATTTTATTTGGAACCATCAGTTGACCCGATCCTTGTGAGCTTCCTTGTGTACATTAGAGGCACCATCCTGTCCCACTCGAGGGACCCTGGAACATATCCTGAGCAGCTGCCCACAAGCCCTGGGAGGCCACTAACGCTGGCTCCATGACGATGTGCTGAAGGGCAGTGGAGAAAGCATGCACTCGGCCATTAACAACAGTAGGCACCTCCACCAACCCAGGAAGCCCTTAGTTTTTGTCAAAGCTGGGGACCAACCATAGCCACAGCCCAGATCACCAGCAAGCTTGCTCACCATGGCGTCTGACTGGCAACTGAAAGTCAGTCTTGGAAAGCAATTAAAGTTTTTAAATAAGCAATTAAAGATGCATCATCATCTGTGAGGCTTGACATGATCATTCCATCAGAAAACTTGAAGCAGGTAGTCATGGTAAGACTGACAGTTCCTTGGGAAGACCAGTTTGAGGAGCCGTTTGAACATCAGAAAGCTATCAGGAATTGGTAGAGCAGTGTCAGAGATAGGTGGAGAGTTCGATGTGAGCCTATAGAGGTTGGGTGTAGAGGTTTTACCGGCTGTTTGTTGTGCAGAACCTACTCTTTCCTTGACATTACAGGGGCTGCTAAGAAAAGAGCCATCAGGACCATCACAAAGGCTCCTGATTGAGCCTCTAGATGGCTATGCATCGAGAAATGTGACCCATGGGGCAATGCTGCTGGGACACAAGCCAGGGCCTGATCAACCCTGGCTGGGCAAGAGTGTCTGATGGTGTAAGACCAAAAACACCCAATGACTTCAGGTTACATCACTGATGACATGTCCCAACACATCCTAGGATGTAACTCAGCATCACCATTGGATAGGACAATATCGTAAGAGCTCAAGGTTAGCATGTCCTTTGAAAGGTAAGAAAAATTATGCAAGATTAACATAGGAAGATAGAGGTTTGATCAGAAATAAGAAGGAAACATATATCAGATATCGACATCTAATATTGAGTGAGTCATTTGAATCTTGTAAGCAATATAGGAAAAAACTTAAGTAATTAGGAAGGCAGAAAGGGATCATGAAATTAATCATAAGAAGGACTAAACAGAATCTTAAAACAATTTATTTTAGAAACAAGAGATTAGGTAAGGAAGGAAAAGACCCCTCAGGGAGCGGGGGGTAATTTACACATGGAGCCAGGCAATATGAATTATATCTTAAATGGATACTTGTCATTGGAATTCTCAAGGGAGCAGGATGAGGGACTGCAGAGTTAAGGAAATAGTACACTGAATATGTCTGTGTCTAGAAGGAAGAAGTGTTAGAGATATCGATATACATCAAGGTGGGTAACTCTTTAGGGCCTGGTGTGATCTATTCCACGTTGTTGTGGGAAGCAGGGAAGGAAATTGCTGAAACTAATGGGGATTTTTGCTTCTTTGCTGTTGATAGGTGAGGTACCTGAAGACTGGAGGATAGCTAATGTTGACCCCTTATTCAAAAAGGGCAGGAGGGATAAGCCAGAAAAACCACAGGTGGTGATCCTTTCATCAGAGAGATCACTGGAACAAGTTCTAAGGGATAGGATTTATGTTCAGTTCAAAAGGCAGGGTATGGTTCGTAGTCAGTACAGTTTTGTGCGGGAAAATCCTGCCTCAAAAATCTGATCAGAATTTTTGGGAAAGTAACTTAGAAACTTGATGAAGGCATCACTGTAGCTACAGTTCACATGGCCTTTGACAAAGCCCCATATGATAGGCTGGTCCACAAGGGCAGGAAAGATGGAATTTAAGGGATTTTGGCAAACTGAATCCAAAATTGTCTTGGGGATAGGTGAATTAAATTGAATTGAATTGACTTTATTACTTATGTCTTTCAAATACATGAAGAGTAAAAATCTCTACGTTCCATCTCCATTCAAATGTGCAATGTGCAATTATAGTAATTTATAATAAATATTATGTACAACAGGATAGCCGATTAACATAGAAATACAGTAGCGACAGCATGAATTAAGCAGTCTGATGGGCTGGTGGAAGAAGCTGTACTGGAGCCTGTTGGCGCTGGCTTTTATGCTGCGGTACGGTTTCCTGGAAGGTAGCAGCTGCAACAGTTTACGGTTGGGGTGGCCTGCATCTCCAATGATCCTTCGCGCCCTTGTTGCATACCCGTCTTTGAAAACATCCTGAATAGTGGGAAGTTCACATCTACAGTTGTGCTGGGCTGTCCGCACCACTCTCCGCAGAGTCCTGCGATTAAGGGAGGTACAGTTCCCATACCAGGCAGTGATGCAGCCCATCAGGATGCCCTCAATTGTGCCCCTATAGAAAGTTCTTAGAATTTGGGGGCCCATACCAATCTTCTTCATCTGACTGAGGTGAAAGAGGTCTGTTGAGCTTTTTTCACCACACAGCCGATATGTACAGACCACGTGAGATCCTCGGCAATGTTTATGCTGAGGAATTTAAAGCTGTTCACCCTCTCAACCCCAGATTCATTTATATCTATAGGAGTTAACCTGTCTCCATTCCTCCTGTGGTCCACAACCAGCTCCTTTGTTTTTGTGACTTTGAGGGAGAGGTTGTTTTCTTGACACCACTGTGTCAGGGTGACAGCTTCCTTTCTGTAGGCTGCCTCATTATTATCTGAGATTAGGCCGATCAGTGTAGTGTTGTCAGCCAATTTAGTGTAGTGTGGCAGAAATTGAAGGGTATTTCCAGCTGGAATTCTATAAACAGTGGCATTCCGCAGGGATCGATGCATGGATCTATGTTGTTTGTTTTCTATGACCTGGATGAGAAAGTACATAAGAACTAAGAAAAAAGAGCAGGAGATAGCCATCTGGTCCCATTAAGCCGGCTCTGCCATCCAATACGATCAGAGCTAATCTGGGCCTGGACTCAGCTCCACCCACCTGCCTTTATCCCATAACCATAATTCTCTACTATACAAAAATCTATCTAATATCTATCCATCTTGAATATATTTAACAGGTAGTTGCTAATGCTTCCCTGGGCTAAGAATTCCACAGATTCACTACGCTCCAGGAAAAGCAGTTTCTACTCATCTCCACCCTAAATCTATTCCATCAAGTCTTGAGGTTATATCCTCTAGTTTTCCACTCATCTGTAGTGGAAACAATTTTCCTGCCTCTATCTATCTTTTTCATAATTTTATATTTTCTATCAGATACCCTCTCATTCTTCTGAATCCTGGTGTGTATAGTCCCAGGCGACTCAAACTTTCCTCATAGGCTAACCTCTTCATCTCTGGAGTCAGCCTGGTTTATCTCCTCAGCACTGCCTCCAAAGCAGGTATATCTTTCCTAAGTGGACGATAACCAAGTTCCTTAATGACACAAGCATTGATGGTGTAAGTTGTGAAAAGATATAGGTAGATACAGATCATTTGGAAAGGGTAGCATGGTAGCGTGGCAGCTAACGCAGCACTTTAACAACAGCCAACTGTAAGATCGGGGTTTGATTCCCGCCATTGTCTGTAAGGAGTTTGTTTGTGCTCCCTATGACCACAAGGGTTTGCTCAGGGTGCTCTGATTTCCTCCTGCATTCCAAAAACGTATGAGTTAGGGATAGTAAATTATGTTGCTACTGGAAGCGTGGTGACACTGACTTTGAGTATAAAAGTTCTGATGTCATATTGTATAAAACATTGAGGCATTGTGTACAACTCTGGTTACTACACTACAGGAAGGAATCTGTAGTGTTAAAGTTCAAAGTACATTTATTACACTGGACAACAAAGATTTTGCTTCCCGATTACTTTTGGATGTATCTTACAGGTTTTGGGCTGCTGATCACAAAAATCAGAATTAAATTTCCCAATCATGCACCATTTTTAAAAAAACTTGTCTGTAATTGTTATTTCAATTCATAATTCAAGTTAGAATAGCTGATGCCAAGATTAGGTAAGGTATTTTTGTTGATCCACAAATCAAACAGGTCATCTCTATAGGCAATTTGAAGAACTTCTCGAGGGATGGGAGAAAATCACATGGAATGCATTGAGGTGGTTGTTGAAAATTTTCTTGGTAACTACAGAGCACCAAACTATGTGCAGCTGGTTGACAACATGTTTTAAGTGTACAAAGCCATGAAGTGCAACATGTCACTAAAGATTTATTTTCTGCATTCCCATTTAGACTTTTTCTCTGCAAACCTTAGTGCTGTCAGTGACGAGCAGGACCTTGTGGTCATGGAAAAATGGTATATGAACAATTGGAATCCATCAATGCTGGCTGATTACTGTTGGACACATAAGGAAGAAGCCTCAGACACTGAGTACAAATGAAAATCATAAACTGAAATTTGTTAGCTTAGTTAAAATATTGCAAAGCATCGGCACCGTTACACAATTAAATGCATTATATTCAATAAAGGTTAATTTCTTTTTCCTCCAAAGTCTTCTGTGATACAAGTAGTGTGAAATTATATTTGTATTTAGCTTCAGATGATCTATCATAAACAAACAAAAATTCCAAGGAACCAACACTTTAGAAAAAAAAACTATTGTCAAGTGTTATCGAAGTATGTATATGTATACAAACTTGAGATTCGTCTCTTTACAGGCAGCTATAAAACAAAGAAACCAATAGAACCCATTAAAGCAAGAAGACTGTCATACACCGAATGTGCAGAAAAAAAAACAAATTGTGCAAACAATAAAAGTAAGTAAGTAACATTCAGAACTGAATGTCACAAAAGTGAGTTCAAAGCCACAAAACCAGTCACAGCTGATCCAAGAGCATTTTAGTTGCAGGCCACAGCCACAGTTCAGCATAGAGATGAGTAAACATCATGATCAGCAAGTTGAACACCAGCCTGTCCCTCTCCACTGGTCCCAACACTCTGACATTTTCAATCTGGCCCAGCACTTAAAATCAGCCAAACAGTAGGTCATTCTTCACCCTTGGACCTGGACTCTGCCACTTCTGTATGTTCTTGTACCCTGGACCTGCTGCCTTAATTTGGCCCATACCCGATCTTCCCAATCTGGCCCAGTGCTTAAATTGCCCGCTCTTGGGCCCAAGCCCTGGCACCTCAATTCAGCCTGTGCACAACATGCTGCAACCTCCTTCACCTTCGAGACTTCAGTTCACACTACAAAAACACCAAATCATATCTTAATCTGGAAGAAAAAGTGTAGAAAAAATTCATCAGCTGGGAAATGGTGGACTTTACTTACAAGGAGTGATGAGATAGGCTGGGTTTATTCTCATTTCAGTATTGGATGCCGAAGGATAGCCTATTACAGATTTACGAAATGATGAGGAGTATAATTAGGGTAGAGGAGAGGCTTAAACTGGGGGGTGTAGATTTAAGATGAAAGCAGAGAAATTTAAAAGAGGTATAAGAAGCAGGTTTTCAAATCAAGGATGGCACAAGCCACCAGAGGAGCTGGTAGCGGTAGAAGCAGTCACAATGTCTTAGTGGCATTTGGACACATACTTGGATGGGAAAGGAATAGAAGAATATTGGTCCAATGTGAGAAAATGGGGTTTGTGTAAATGGGCATCATGGTCAAGTTGAGCTAATGGGCCTGTTCCTGTGTCTCTAAACAGTAAAGCCTGTGCTTAGTTAATATTAGACTGATACACTGGGCTACACTGAGACCTGGTATGATTCCAACCAAGTAGATGCAAGTTAGGGCTGGTTCCATTATAGTGAAAGGGCGGCAAGACCAGACTTGAAAATTATCAGATCATTCACTTGCTTTTTGGGGTTAAATGGACTGCAAAAGATACTGCCATCTGTACACTGAATGGGTTGCTTCAGATTTTCAAATGAACATTGCATATGGACTTGGTGTTTCGTATCGAATTCTAAGAGAAATCAACTAGTGATTTAGTGAAATGAAACATTTGAAACTGACTGCTGCCAAACATCATTCCTACCCCTGTGAATTAATCCACCTTCCTACGTCACCATTGCAACTGAGAAAGGAAGATTTGTGGAAATAACAAAGAGTCTGCTCTTGTCAATCCCCATTCAGCTAAATTAATTACACAGGTTTGATAAAAACATCTTCCACGAGCACTTCTTTGAAAATGTGTATTATCCTTTATCCTTTAATTCCTCCTACATCAGTCCTGTTGGTCTTCAACACGTATACTATAGCTGGGAACAGATCCACAGAAATAAACTGCTCCAAGAATCACCCCTTGTAATAATGATCAGTGAGGCACAGAGAATCTGTAGTTACCGACAAGAAACTTCTACTGTTTCAACTAAAAGCACGTGGGTTCACAAACAGTCTCTGTGTGCACCCTACTAGAATTCCTGACAGTCCATGAACAGTCAATGAAGGGAAAAGGATATTACCCGGGAAAGGAGTCTATGCTGGCCAGGTGGTCCTTGTGGTCCCGATCTCCACGTGTCCGTGGGGTTCTCCTTATCCACGATGGTCAGTCTCTGGCTGCTGGAGTTATCACCCCTGCGTATTTGGAGCTCCTGACTTTTATACTGTTCCTCATCAATTGAACCATTGGATCTCCATCCCTGACGTACCTGGGTAACCTTCTTACTGGTCATTGTACAGGGCCACAGCCAACATTGTTTTATGGCTCTGCCCACCCCAGCCTTGTGTATTTGTGTCTTTACACTCTGACTGGTCCAAACCAGTTAAATAAGGCAACCCAAACAGAGTCTAACGAGATTACTGATTGCAGGTCTGTCATTTTACATAACAAGTAGCTACTCCTCTGAGAATGGTCTCAGGTATATCGCTCTGATTAGATTGTCCCAGAGCGAGGATCAGTTCAGAGTCCATCCCTTTACATAACAAATGGCTATTTGTTTGAGAATGGTCTCAGGTTTAGCCCATCATTACCTGAAGCTTCCTGTGTCCACATTCAGGCTACGTGCACACTACACCGGATAAGTCCGTAACTGAAGCTTTTTCTCTTCGTTTTTATCTTCTGTCCACATTAAAACGGCGCTTTTGTCCCACGAAACTGGAGATTTTCAGAAACGCTCTCCAGGGTGTGTAATTTTGAAAACGCCGCTCGACCGGAGCAGTGTGGACAGGGTAACCGAAGAAATCTGAAAATGCTGTGATGACGTGCCGGAGCAGATTGTGACAGCAGCGCGCCATTTCATTGTTTTCTTGAACGCAACCTAACAATTTCAGAACAGACGGCAACAAGACTAAAGCCAGAAGAGTTAGAAATGTACTCACCAAATATGTCACAATCTGTTCTGGCACATCATGACAGCGTTTTCAAATTTCTCTGGTTACCCCGTCCACACTGCTCCGGCCAAGCGGTGTTTTCAAAATTAGGCACCCTGGAGAGCATTTCTGAAAATCTCCAGTTTCAGGGGACAAAAACGCTGTTTTAGTGTGGACGAAGGGTAAAAACAAAGAGAAAAAGTTTTGGTTACGGATTTATCCGGTGTAGTGTGGACGTAGCCTCAGTTGCTCTGATTAGATCATCCAAGAGCAAAAAACTGTTCAAAGTCCACAAAATGGGGGAAGCAAAGTCAACTGGCTTGTCTGCTTCCCCTGTGTTCGATTAGACTGCAGTTTCTTCTGGCCAACAAAACATTTTTGCATATTATAAAACTGTATGCCTTTCAGTGAACCAAAGAATACACTGAAGATCCAGCAAAATTATGGAAAATAGTCATGTCAATTCTATTCGTCACAACAATTTTGTCCTTCCCTTCGATTATTATTTTGTTTGCTTATTTTTCTCATTTGGTCTTATGAGATCTCCTAACCCTTTCATTTACATTGGGGAGTGCAATCCTTTCTTGAAACCTGTGCAGAGACACAGGCATAGATCAGATTGAGCAAAACATTTAAACAATACCTGGGGAAAGTTGGCAACTACAAGAAAATGAAGCAAAATCATTCAATGCAAAGATTTACTAAGCTACATCTAAAGGTCATCAATGAACAATTGTGCTGCAACCTCAAAGTTCAAAAAGACATTAAAAGTGGTATCTAACTCCAAGCATTCATGATGAGAATGAGGGTGAGGAGCTGAGAGTAACAAATGACCAGTGAGCATGATGATCATTGCTGGGGCTCCAATGTGCATAATGATCAGGATGACAGAGAACACTGGAAGTTCTTGAGGTCGGTAAAGTCTACCCTTCAGATGGTACATTTCCAGCAATGGGATAAGTTAGCTGGGTTTGGCAGTCAGATTTGCAACAATATAAATGCTAAGGCCTGACTAAAGGACCTCATTGAAATAAGTTCTAATGTGATTAGATGAGGATTTTCAATACAGATGTGTTTACCAACTATTATTGCAGCCCAAGTGTTCCATTAGTTAAAATGCTGTGGACTGGAACTTATTCCCTCCTTATTGGCATTTATTGTCAATTCAGACACTCCAAATTAATTATCAAACTCTCAAGGTTCAAAGCAAATTTATTATCAAAATACATAAATATCATCCTATACAACCCTGAGATTTATTTTCTTGCAGGCATACTTAATAAATCCATAAAGAGAAAAATAACAAAATTGGGTGTTCAACCAGTGTGCAAAAGACAAAAAAAACTGTAAATACAAAAAGAAAGAAATAATAAATAAGCAATAAATATCGAGAACATGAGATGAAAATTCCTTAAAAGTGAGTCCATGGATTGTGGGCACATTTCAGTCATCTACGGGGATCTTTTTATAGCCCTCTTCACGTGTAGCAGGGCAATGTCATGCATACACTGCCATACTATGCGACAGCTTCCATACCAACCTTTGTTGTATATTCATTAGAACACAAATGTGAACCTTCCTTCTTTT
The DNA here is from genome assembly GCF_048418815.1 of Hemitrygon akajei. Taxonomy (NCBI): domain Eukaryota; kingdom Metazoa; phylum Chordata; class Chondrichthyes; order Myliobatiformes; family Dasyatidae; genus Hemitrygon; species Hemitrygon akajei. The sequence continues at coordinate 57,869,356 of NC_133137.1, forward strand.
ATAACAACTGTCTCTGCAATATTATGACAACTGTTTATGCAATATTGCTGACTGAAGGACCGATGACATGGGTTGATTGATAAGTTCATGGCCTAAAGTAGAAGGAGATGAGTTATTAACTTCAAACTTTCTGCATTTTCACTCAAAGAGTTGACCTGCACATGCATGTCATGAGAGTGTCTTGGACTTCCACGTGGTCCCAAGCAGGGTGATTGGTAAGTGCATGGCCTAAGGTAGAAGCAGATGAGTTATATAGCTCTCATTACATGCACGTGCAGTTCAACTCTTTGAGTGAAAATGCAGAAAGTTTGAAGTTAATCACTCAGCTCTTTCTACCTTAGGCCATGAACTTATCAATCAGCCCATGCTGTGGACCACTTCTGGAGGTGCAAGATGCCGATTTCTACAAAGACCGCTCCACGACCGCTAGACTAAGTGTGTAAATGTAGGAAAAATAAATGGCTACATTTTCTAAAATTGACGCCTTCTACCTTAGGCCACAAACTTATCAATCACCTCTCGTACTTTGCAACACAGGTAATAAATGGCAATAGAATTACACACGGTACCACTGCAACAGCAGCACATCCTACACAAATCAAACTTCACCCATCTTTACAGCTCAAAGTTAACGCTTCACCACATTAAATTAGACCACATTGTTCAGTTACCATCAAAGGAGATCGGTGTATGGAAACACCAATGCCAAGAACAGAAAAGACTACAGAAAATGGTGGTTACAGCCTAGGCCATCACAGGCAAAGCCCAGCCCAACATTGAGCAGATGTATATGGATCATAGCCACATGAGAAGAAGGCAGCATCCATCATCAAGGACACCACCATTCAGGCAATTCCTCTTCTCGCTACTACCGTCAGGCTAGAGGTACAGAAGCCTTAAGTCTCACACCACCAGGTTCAGGAACAGCTATTACCCTACAAACATCAGGTTCTTGAACTAGTGAGGATAACTTCACTCAGCTCAAGTCTGCACGGATTCCTGTACCTACAGGTTCACTTTCAAGGGCTCTAAGACTCAAGTCTCAGGACTCATTTATTTATTCAGTTGTTTGTTTGCAGAACTAGTCTTCTTTCACACATTGCTTGCTTTGTCTCTTTATTTCTAGTTTTCATAAATTCAATCATATTTCTTTATTTTCCTGAAAATGCCTGCAAGAAAATGAATTTCAAGTTAGTATATAGTGACATATGTGTACTTTGATAATCAATTTACTTTAATTTTGACCTCCACTAATGAGCTCCAACCCACTCAATCCACACCAACATCCAAAAAACAGAGACATTAGGTGTTTACAGGTTTACAGGTTTACAGGTTTCTTCAGCTGTTGGTGATTTAAAAGCACTGTGAGACCTAATATTTCAATCAAGGGTTTGAAGTTTTCTCATTATGACATATTCATAAGGGAGCAGACTGCACTTTTCCATTCATTGCATCCAACACTGCCGTCAGCCAGCTCATTTTCTTGTTTTGTGAGAACATTGCTCTCCCAAGGCAGACTTCCTAACAGATTGACTAAAACTGAAGCTTAAGCAAATAGATGGACGACCAATGCGTAAATGTGAGCTAAAGGAGGCACGTCTATATATCATGACAATGACATAAGACATATGATCATAAGAAGACCATTTGGCCCATTAAATCTGCTACACTATTCCACCATAACCTTTGACAGGTTGATTATTCAAGAACCTATCAAACTCTGCCTTCAATATACCCAATGACTTGGCCGGCACAGCTGTCTGTGGCAAAGCATTCCTCGGGTTCACCACCGTCTGGCTAAATATATACCTCTTCATTTCTGTTCTAAATGGACATCCCTCTATTCTGAGGCTGTGCCCTCTGGTATAAGACACATTCTACCCACATCCATTCTATCTAGGTTACTAAATATTCAATAGGTTTCAATGAGATCCTCAAGATTCCCCCTCATTCTTCTAAACTCCAGTGAGGACAGACCCAACGCCATCACTCCTCATACGGTAACCCTATCATTTCTGGAATCATTTTCATGAAAATCTTCTGGACCCTCGTCAACGCCTGCCCATCTTTTCTTAGATAAGGGCCAAAAGCTGCTTGCAATAGTCCAAGTGCAGTCTGAGCAATGCCTTATAAAGCCTTTGCATTATATCCTTACTCTTATGTTGCAAATAAAATCTGAAAAACAGGTACCGATTCTCCTTTGTCTATCCTGCCTATTACTTCCTCAAAGAATTCCTCTTTAGAAATCCATGCTGACTTTGGCCTATTTTATCATGTGCTTCCAAGTCCCCTGAAACCTTATCCTTAATAATAGACTCTAACATCTTTGCATCCACTGAAGTCAGGCTAACTGGGCTATAATTTCCTTTCTTCTCCTTCCTTTCTTAAAGAATAGAAATATTTTCAGTTTTCCAGTCCTCTAGAACCATTCCAGAATCTAGTGATTCTTGAAAAATCATTACTAATGCCTCCACAGTCTCTTCAGGTACCTCTTTCAGAACCTTGGGATGAAGTCCATCTGTTCCTGGTGACTTATCTTCCTTCAGACTTTTCACCTTCCAAGAAACTTCACCTTAGTAATAGCAACGACACTCACTTCTGCTCCCTGACACTCTCAAATTTCTGGTATTCTGCTAGTGTCTTCCACAGTGAAGACTGACGCTACTTATTAAGTTCATCCTCTATTTCTTTGTTCCCCATTACTACCTCTCCAAAGCCATTTTCCAGTAGTTTGACTTTCACTCTCATTTTTTTTTACTCTTCATAATGTATGTCTGAAAAATCTTTTTGTATCATGTTTTATATTATTGGCTCATTTTCCTTCATATTTCACCTTTTCTCTATAGCTTTTTAGTTGCCTTCTGTTGGTTTTTAAAAGCTTCCAAATTCTCGAACTTCTCTTTGATTTTTGCAATATTATAGACCTCTTTTGGTTTAATGGTGTCTTTGACTTAACTTGTCAGCCAGTTTCCTCATCTTCATGTTAGAAATCTTCTTCATCTTTGGGATGTGTATTCCCTGCGCCTTCCAAATATACGGCAGAAACACTAACCATTGTTATTCTGCCTTCATCCCTGATCGTGTTCCTTTCCAATCAGCTTTAGCCAGCTCCTCTCTCTGTGTCTCAGTAATGCCTCTTACTCCACTGTGATACTGAAGCATCCAATTTTAGCTGCTCCCTCTCAAACAGCTGGGTGAATTCTACCATATTATGATCACTGTCTCCTGAGGGTTCTTTTATCTTAAGCTTCCAAATCAACTCTAGGTCATTACATAATACCCAATCCAGAAATGTCATTCCCCTAGTAGACTCGACGACTTTCTGCTCTAAAAAGCCATCTCAGGCATTTTACAAATTCCTTGTCTTGGAACCCAGCACCAACCTAATTTTCCCAATCTACCTACATATTGAAAACCCCCATGATTATTGCAACATTGCCTTTTTTACATGCCTTTTCTATCTCCCGTTGTAATTTGAAGCCATCTTCCTGACTACTGTTTGGAGGCTTGTATTGAACTCCTGTTTGTCTTTTTACCCTTGCAGTTTTCTAACTTTACCCACAAGGACTTTACATCTTCTGACCCTACGCCATCTCTTTAAAGATTTGAATACATTTTTACCAACGCAGCTACCCCAGCCCCTCTGCCGACCTGCCTGTCCTTGGATATAATGTGCATCCTTGGATGTTAAGCTCTCAACTATAATCTTTCTTTCAGCCATGACTCACAGATGCCCACATCATACCTGCTAACTTCTAACTGCGCTACAAGATCACCTACCATATTCCATATACGGTGTGCATTCAGATATAACATCTTCAATCCTGTATTCAGTATTTTTGATTTCGGCCTCCTGTTACACTTTAGTTCATCTCACTGACTGCAATTTTGCTCTATCATCTGCCTGTCCTTACTGCATCTAGTTGTATACCAAATGCCCATCCTCAGCCCCCTCACTGCAGTTCCCAACCCCCTATCAAATAAATTTAAACTCTCCCGCACAACTCTAACAAACCTGTCTGCAAAGATATTGGTCCCCCTTGGGTTCAGGTGTAACCCGTGCTTTTTGTACAGCTTATACCTTCTCCAGAAGAGACCCCAATGAACCACAAATCTGAACCCCTGCCCCCTGCATCAGTTCCTCAGCCACGCATTCACCTGCATAATAATCCTATTCTTACCCTCACTGGCACATGGCACATGCAGCAGTCCAGAGATTACTACCCCAGAGGTCCTGCTTTTCAGCTTTCCACCTAGTATTCTCACTTCAGGACCTCCTCCCTATGTTGTTGGCAATAATATGTACCACAACTTCCATCTGTTCACCTCCCCCCTTAGACTGACGTGGAGCCAGTCTGAGACATCTCTGATCCTGGCACCTGGTAGGCAACATACCATCTGGGTGTCTCTTTCCACATCCACAGAATCTGCTTTCTGGTCCTCTAATTATGGAATCCACTATCACTGCTGTACTCCTCTACTCCCTCCTTCCTTTTTGAGCCACAGAGCCAGACTCAGTGCCAGAGACCTGGTCACTGCAGCTTCCACCTGGTAGGTTGTTCCACCAACAATATCCAAAGCAGTATACTTATTATTGAGGGGAACAGCAATAGGGATTCTCTGCAGTGAATGCCTATTCCCTTTCCCTCTCCTGTTTCCAACTTAGGGGTGACTACCTCCCTATAGCTCCGATCAATCACCTCCTCATTTTCCTGTATGAGCCGAAGGTCATCTAGCTGCAGCTCTGGTTCCTTAACATGGTCTCTAAGGAGCTTCAAGGAAACTGGAGGTCTCCCAGAGTTCCCACATCTCACATAAAGAACATGCCAGTACCTCTGGACACATTCACAGTGCAATAACTATGTTCTAAGAGAAATACAGACTTACTAGCAACTTACTTACTTAGAACCAATGCCTGTGCTTGCTCAAGCTTGTTTTCACCTAAGCTTATTGAGACAAAGCCTGACCATTTAACACTGTCCACTCACTCAACGGCTGCTGCACTTACACCTCCCTTCTTTTCATTGCAGCCCACCTAAAAGAGCCAAAAGCACTGGAGCTCTTTTTAAAACTCACACTACATCACCAATGAATGACCTCTCATACTGATTGCAGACTTGCCAGTTGACCAGGTATTGCACACCCCATCCAGGACAACGTGAATACATCAATGGGCAAACCACATATGCTGGACCACCTTCCAAGATTCTAATAGTGCAGGCCCAACTGGTTTGAGTGGTCCATTGGCAACGGGCTTGAGGCAGGACACATGGATGGTGGGTGTGATCCCGAGGGACAGTGGTAGCTGGAGACAGTAAGTGACTGGATTGATGTGATGGGTAGTCTTGAAGGAACTAATGAACCGGGGAAAGAGCTTTCAGGAGTTGGTGCACAAGGGCGGAATTCAGGTGGACTACCAGACATAGTCCCATGTCCTAAGTAACCTGGCTGGGTACCGAAAGCAGTTGGCCTGACGAAAGTAGGTGTGGTTGGCAGCTAGAATGGGACTCCATGCCCTCTTACAAACATTCCAGCAGTGATGAACAAGGGCCCTGGTGGACACGGCCTCCACTGTTGGCTCCTCCATGGGTAACGATGATGTTTGGTAGCCATGGCGTGCCTCAAAGGCTGTGATAACCTGGCAGAGGAGGTGTGTAAATTGTGGGAAAGCTTGGCCGAGAGCAAATAGTTCTTCCACATGGAGGGGTAAGAGGCAGTAAAGCATGACAAAAACTTCTCGACTTGCTAATTGGCTTTTTCTGACTAACCATTGGTCTGTGAATGATAGCTGGAGAACAAATTCACGGAAGGGCGGAGAAGGGAACAGAAGGCTCACCAGAAACGGAGAGGAATTGTGGGCCCTGGTCTAATACAATGTCCTGAGGGGAACTGTGGAGGCGAGCTACAGTTTGGAGATCCAGGTCTACCTTCTCAGCAGCTGATGGAAGTTTGGGGAAGGCAGTGAAGTAGGCCACCTTGGAGGTTCAGTTTACCACTGTCATGATCACCATTGGTGGGTGGCGAAATCAGAATGAAATCCATGGCAACGTAGGACCAAGGGCTTCATGGGACTGATAGGGGCTGCAGGAGCCCAGAGGGCCTATAGTTGGAGAAATTAAACTGAGCACATTGAGGTAAGGCAGCATACTACACATCTGTGGTTATGGTGAGTCACCAGCATGACCATCGCAGAAAATTCAAAGTCCGTCATACGCCTGGATGGCTGGAGAGAGGTGAGGAGTGGACCCACTGCAGCACCTCAGAACACACGGGCACCAGCACATACATGTGATTCTCAGGTTTACCGGATGGAGCAGGCTCATGCTGTCAGGCCCAGTGGATTTGGTTCTCATGATCCTAGACAATCAGGGCAACGATCTGCAAGGGCTGTGGGTTGATCTCTGACTTAGTTGGGTCAAACTGTCATGACTGGGTGTATTCTTAGAGCTGGGTTGTAAGAGATGGTGAAGTTGAATTACTCAAAGGAATTGGCGCCCAGCAAGCCTCACGTGGGTCTGTTGTCGGGTCTGTTCAATGGATATGAAGTTCTGGTGGTCAGTTCAGATCAGGAAGGGAAATTTCTCATTAGTCAATGTCTCCATTCCTCCAGGGTTCATTTGATGGTGAGTAGCTCCCTGTTTTCTATTCCATAATGGTGCCGTGTAGAATTTAACTTGCGCAAGAAGAAGGCATAAAGGTGTGTCTTCTTGTCCAGCCTTTGCTGGGAGAGGGTTGCCCTAGTACCCAGCCCAGGTCAGATGCATCCACCTCTACCACAAAAGGTCCAGAGGGGTTCGAATGGAGGAGAATGGAAGTGTCTCTTGAGCTTCAAAAGCATGGCAGCAGACCAGGTTATCCATGAAGTAGGTGGTTTTGGTGAAGGAAGTGAGAGGAGTGGTGATTTGGCTGTAATTTCTGCTGAAATGGTGATAGAAGTTGGAGAAGTCCAAGAAGTATTCTAGCTGTTTGAGGGAGAGTGGCCAAGGCCACTCAAAGACAGTGAGCACCTTCTGTGGGTTCATTGTTATGCTTTGGGAAGAAAGTATATGACTAAGGTGAGGAAACATAATTTTCCTAACTTGCAGTACAGTTGGTTTTCGAGGAGATACTGAAGGACTGAATGGTCTGACAGACATGGTCTTGGGATCCTTGAAGAAGATGAGGATATTGTCAAGATAGACGAACACTTAAGACCATAAGATATAGGAGCAGAATTAGGCCATTCAGCCCATTTAGTCTGCTCCATCATTCCATAATGACTGAATCCAGAACCCACTCAACCCCTTACACCTGTACTCTCGCCATATCCTCCGATGCCCTGACCAACCAAGAAACTATCAACTTCCACTTTTAGTATATACCCAGGGTCTTGGCCTCCAATGCAGTCTGTAGCAGAGAATTCCACAGATTCACTATTTTCTGGCTAGAAAAATTCCTCCTTGCCTTGATTCTAAAAGGTCGCCTCTCAATTTTGAGGCTGTGTCATCTGGTTCTGAATACCCCCATAATATGAAACATCCTCTCCACATCCACCTTATCTAGTACTTTCAACATTCGTTAGGTTTCAGTGAGATTCCCCCCCCCCCCACCCCCGCCACCACATTCTCCTAAATTCCAGTGAGTACAGGCCCAAAGCTGCCAAACACTCCTCATATATTAACTCCTTCATTCCAGGAATCATCCTCATGAACCTCCTCAGGACTCTCTCCATTGACAACACATCCTTTGTGAGATATTGGGCCCAAAACTGTTGGCAATACTCCATCCAATTGTGTCCTGACTAGTGTATTATAAAGCCTCAGCATTATCTCCTTGCTCTTATATTCTATTCCCCTTGAAATATATGTCAACATTGCATTTGCCATCTTTACCACAGCCTCAACCTGTAAATTAACCTTTTGGGAGTCTTGCATGAGGACTCCTAACTCCCTTTGATGTTTGAATTTTCTCCCATTTAGATAATAGTCTATTGTTCCTATTTCCAAAATGCATTATCATACATTTCCCAACATACCTGCGTAGCATGCCTCGGAGAACCTTGTTAGTGATGCTGTAAACTGTTCTACAGATAAACTTGAAGAAGTCACCATCTCCTCCTTCACTTGCAGACCTCACACTATTCTTACTTTATACCATATTCCTCCATTCCTACCCAACAGCATTATGGGAAGCCCTTCAGTGGAACAGGTCAAAGATGGTTCTCATCACACATTCAGAGGCACGTATAGAGATGGGTAAAGAAGCCAGGTCTTGCCTGCATCATCTGGATCCACTTCATTTTAAATTAAAGATGTATTTAGCTGATAAAACTGACAAAGCATCAGTTATAAACTGTCTAATTTTCAGTGACATTGATAAACAAGTATAAACCATTTAGGATGTCAGCCAGATAGAGAAATGATCAAAATCTAGGGGAATCATTTGTTAAACCTGATGGAACCCTGATGACATAAAAGGAAGCATTTTGTCCACTGAGTGTGTACTGAAGCAATCAAGTCAAACCCATTCCTCTGATCTGTCTCTGTGGTCCCGTGAATTACTTTCCTCCAAGTGGCTATCTAGTTCATCTTTGAAACCTCTGGTTGACTCTACCTGATTATTATAAGCCCTGAATCCTAATTACACTTTGCATGGGAATGATTTTCTTCATCCTTTCTGTATCTGTTCCTGGAAAATTGGACATCTACGGCTTCTGGTCCTTGTGGAATAATCAGGCTTATATTTTCCTACATAAGAAACAGTTAAAATCAGGCAGCATAAATGGAAACAATGGAAAATCTGGCAGAGTGCCTGACTTAACCTGGATTTATTATTCTACTTCTGCTGGGATCACAAATGGACATCCCTCCTCATTTAAATTCCAATATGGTTCAAGGCTAGGTTCGTGGCTCAAGGTGTTATAGGATTGCTTTTATATTTATATTTCTTGTTTCTTCTTTAATATTGTGTTCTTTATGCTATTGTGTCAGGCCCGCACAGGTAGATGCCACCCTGCAAAAAGGAATCACCTGCTATTAGTTTCCAACTCATCACCTGCAGCCCATTTAAACCCAACTCTCATCCCCAGCCCTTGAGCGGCTCCCAGCCTTTGGTTACATTGTTGAGTTAAGTATTTGTTTTCTCATGTTCTCTGGCCCCTTGTGGCTTGTTATTTTGCAGTTTTTATTAAAGTTACTGCTTGCTGCTGCAATAAATTGCTTCTACTACTCTGCATTTGAGTCAAGCTTCCTCTACATTTCCTGACAGGACAAGTGAACCAGCAAATGACCCAGCAGGGTTTACTTGCCTGAGGAAGTCATCCAGTGGCATGAGCACATGATCCAGAAGCAGCAGGAAACCACTGACCATCTGCTCACCATTCTCAACCAACCCTCCATCTCAATATAGGAACTCCTCGCCAGTCAACCTCCCCCTTCGGAGGCCCAGATCCCGGTGTTCAGACACTTTGACGGATCTCCAGCCTAATGTTGCAACTTCCTGTCCCAGTGCATTTTGAGCTCCAGCCATCTCTGTATTTTACAGACTGAGCCAAGATTGACTTCATCATTTCTCTCTTGACTAGGCAAGCTCTGACCTAGGGCTGCCACTGACTGGGAAAATAAAACCACCATTTCCAGATTTTACTGCTGAGTTGTACCAGGCTTCCTGTCTGAGAAGTGAAAGAGCAACAGAGGATCAGATCAAGGCTCATGCTCTGTCTGGTTAACACCATGGAATTCAGGACCTTGTGGCAGAATGTGGCTGAAATGCAAAAGCGCTACTGGCCCATCATCACGGCCTCTTGGAGTGCTCGATAGATGAGCTGTCTGCCTGGGAGATGCCCACCGACTGCATTACTCCGACTCTCAGTTTTGACAAGTGTCTTATGAAACGACCATCCAGGTCATCAGCCAGAACCCCAGTTCCATTCCCAGAACCATTTCAGGCTGCAGTTAAGGAGAGCTGCTTTAATCGACCCCCCCCCCCCCCACCCTTCGCAAACATCAGTGGAGAACCAACTTGCATTATTACTGCTGAGCAGCCGATCACCCACGCATCAATGCCCATTATGCTTGGGAAATGGCATCCAGGTAGAAAGTGAGTGGCATTCAATCTGATAAGCTCTCTTCCCCCCCCCCCCCGCTACCCCCAGCAGCCATCATTCCAATACCACCACCCAACTTATTCTCTCTATCCTCCTCCACACACCAAAAACTCTAAGCACACAGGAGCTTCTGGTGGATTCCAATGCAGCAGGCAACTATCGGTCTGTACAACCTGGACTCCCTATCGAGCCTATCTTTAACCCCTTCTGCATCACGGCCATTGATGGATGTCACTTCGGGTCTGGGAGGATCAGAGCTTACACATGAACATCGAAGAGCATTGTAAATCCATCCAATTCCTCCTTATTGACTCACCCAACACTTCTCTCATCTTGGGCTACCCCTGGCTCTATACTCACAATCCTCACTTCACCTGCTCATCCGGTTCACTGCTGAGTTGGAAATCCACCTGCTAAGCTACCTGCCTGCAACTTCAGCTGATTTTCCACTCCTCACTCCCTCGCTCTCCCCGTAAATCTGTGGAGAGGAAGGAAACCCTTGACCTCGCCAAATGGTGGGGGTCAGGTCGAGAGAGTCTGCTGGTTTACGAGTCGGGTGAGCTCCAATAAGCGATGCTGCAGCGAGCTGTTGGTCTTTCCTCTCACTGTGGCAGGAGTGATACCTCCCTCTTCCTTGTTAGTGAGAGTGAGAGACACTGTGGCACGTTGAACTGTTAGGATGAACAGTGGCTTTTGATGAACTCTAGATCATGGTCTCTTTGAGGACTTTGCTATTACTTGCATGGTGGCTGGTGGCGGTGGGGTGGAGAAGTGGGGGAGGGGACTGGTTAATGCTTTTGTTTGGGAGGGGGAGGGGGCTCTGGAGTTCTAACATTTTTCTGTCTTTCATTCTGGGGGGTTTTCTTCCGTTTTGTGGATGTCTGCGAAGAGTAAGCATTTTAGGTTGTATACTGTATATATTCTGATTTTAAGTGGAAACATTGAACCATTCGTTTAAGAGACGCCATTGAAGAAGCTTTTTTGTATTATAGCAGCTGAAAAGAGAATTGAACAATCACCTCTGAACATCCCAAGTATGACCTTTCAAAATTTATGTCCGAATCCTGTCTTTGAACCAAAGCACCAAATTCCATTATACAGTAAGTACATTTTCAATGCTAATGCTCTTTTCCAATATTTCAGCCAAAATCAGTCTGTTCATGTAACATAAAATCCATTATCTTGCTGCTCTACATCCCGTCAAGGTGAATTTTGTTTCAAAGTGACTGCAGCAACTTCTTCATCCGCTACATATTGGTTAGCTTCTTGTGAGATAAAATAAAAATGACAATCTGGTGTCCTTCTCTCTCCTCTTGATGTTCTGTATCAAGATGCATAACTTCCATAAGTGCCTCGAGAAAGCTGAGACTAATTAAATGTACATTACACTGCAGTTTAGGGAACTGAGCTGCAGCTTGTGAAAATAAATGGCTCCCGCTGCACGCTGCACTTTCATTTACTGTGAGGGATGGACTGGAACTGATTTTCATTATTCAGTCAAGCTGTGGCAAGTTGCACTCACAGACAATATTAAGGCTTTGATTTTTTTGTCTCTCTGTGTGCAAACTTGTAGAGAAATTAAACAGGGAATCAACGTGAATGAAAATTAGGATCATTTAGAACTGTGTTACTTTCTACAGATAATCAGAAATAAAAAGAAGCAAAATTTTCAGACTGCAGCCTTATTCCATTTTCTGAAGGTACAGGTAGTTATTGACACATTGCCTTCAGCTAGGAAACCCTCACTGTCTGCCTGCTCTGCAGTTTTGCTGTAATACTTTATTCTGCATTCTGTTCTTGTTTTCCCTTGCACTACAATGCACTCTTGTAATGAAATGATCTGTATGGATGGCATGTAAAACAAAGTTTTCAACTGTACCTCAGTACCTGCAACAATATAAACTGATTTATTTGAGATGAGCTGTGGTAAAAGAAATTTCCTTTGGCTCTTTTTTTTCTTAAACATTTCCAAATAGGCTCATAGAAACATACAAGACAGAAACAGGCCCTTTGGCCCATGTCACAAACAAGAGAAAATCTGCAGCTGCTGGAAATCCAAGCAGCACACAAAATGCTTGACTGCCAAAGGGTCTTGGCCTGAAACGGCGATAGTACTTTTATCCATAGGTGCTGCCTGGCCTGAGTTCCTCCAGCGTTTTGTGTCGGCCCATGTACTCTGTACCAAACTGTTATTTGGCCTAGTTCCGTTGACCTGGATCTGGACCATGGCTGTCCATACCCTTCCCATCCATGTGCTTATCCAAACATCTTTTAAATGTTGCAAAGAAAGCCCACAACAATGACTTCCACTGGCAGCACACTTGCAACATCTTCCAAATGAAGAAGTTTCCTGTCCTTTAAATATTTCACCTTTCACCCTTAACTTATAACCTCTAGCTCTAGTCTCAACCAATTTTAGTAGAAAAAGTCCTGCTTCTATTGATCCTATTAATGTCCCTCAGAATTTTATATATCTCTATCAAACTTCCCGCCACCGTTCTCCTACATTCCAGGGAAAATCTACTAACCTATTTATCCTGGCACTATAACTCAGTTCTTCAAATCCCGGCAACATCCTTGTAAATTTTCTCTGTAATCATTCAGTCATATTGGTAACTCTCCTGTAGGTAGGTGACCAGAACAGCATATAATACTCTAAATTAGGTCTCAACAACATCAGGTACAACTTCAAAATAACATCTGGACTCCATAGTCAAAACTTTCATTCATGAAGATTAATGTGCCATAAACTCTCTTTACCACCCTATCTAACTGTGACACCTCCTTCAAGGAATTATGGACGTGTATTTCCATATCCCTCTGATCTACTGAACTTTTCTGTCCTACCATTCGCTGTGCAAGTCCTGCCCTGGTTTGTCTTCTCAGTACAATATCTCACACTTATCTGCTAATTTTCAGCCCATTTTTCGAGCTGGACCAGATCCCACTGCAACCCTAAATAGCCTTCCTTGCTGCTCACTGCGCCCCAAACTTGGTGACATCCATCATTTTTTTATCCATTTTAGCACATTACAGAGTAGTTGACAAACAACAATGAACCCAGTACTGATCCGGCGGCACTCCACCAGTCACAGTCCTCCAGTCAGACAGGAACCCCTCTAATTCTACTCGCTGGCTTCTACCACAAAGCCAATATTGAATCAAATTTACTGCCTCATCCTGAATGCCAAGGAACTGAAACTTCTTAAGCAATCTACATTCACAGCCTTTCCTTCATGAACTTTCCTGGTAAACCCCTTGAAATACTCCATAAGATTGGTTTGACTCTACCTACCATGTACAAAGCCATGTTGACTATCCCTAATCAAGCCTTGTCTATCCAAAGTCATGTATATCCTGTCCCTGAGAATACTTTTCCAATAATTTACTCACTACTAACATCGGGCTCACTGGCATATAGTTTACTAACTTATTCTTAGAGCCTTTCTTGAACAAAAGAACACCATGTTCCATCCTCCAGCACCTCATGTGTGGTTCAGGAAGTTTGAAGTATCCCTGTATTTTCTGCACTAGTCCGCCACAAGATCCAACAGGACACCTTGTCAGGCTCTGGGGATTTATCCACCTTACCTTGCTTCAAGACAGCAAGTACCTCCTCTTCTGTAATGCTGCATGACCTCTCTACTATTTTGCCATATTTCTTTAGTGTCTGTGTCTGCTCCTGTGTATATACAGATATGAAAAGATGCATTTAAGGTCACCCCAATTCATTTGGCTCCATGAAAAGATGACCACACTGATGTTCAAGTGGACCAATTTTGTCCCTTTCTATCCTTATAAAGGTTAAAGGGTAAAGATAAGCTTTATATCTCATGTGTACATCGAAACATACATTGAAATGCACCATTTGTCTCAAATCAAAATCAGTGAGGATTCTGCTGGGCAGCCCACAATTGTTGCCATGCTACCAAGCACCAAAGTACCATGCCCACAACTAACTGTGTGTCTTTGGAATGTAGGAAGAAACGGAGCCACTCAGAGTAAATCCAAACAGATGCAGGGAGAATGTCTGAATTCTTTACATACAATGGCAGGAATTGAACTCCAATCTTACAGCTAATGCTGTAAAACATTGCGTTAACCATTACGCTTCCCTTTTACTCCTAATATATCTATAGAATGCCTTGGGATTCTCTCTCATCTTGTCTGCTAGAGCAACTTCATGACTTCTTATTACCTTCCTGATTTCCCTTTGACGCGTTCTTTTGCATTTCTTATATTCATCAAGTGCCACATTTGTTCCTTGCTGCCTGTAACTGCTGTTCACTTCCTTCTTCTAAATCTGTGCCTCAGTATCTCTCAAAAATCAAGGTTCTCTCTGTATGGTAGCCTTGAGTTTTATTCTGACAGGAACATACAAACTCTGTTCTCTCAATATTTCACTTTTGAAGGCCTCCCACTACACGAGCATCCCTTGCCAGAAAACAATCTCTCACAATCCACACCTGCTTGACTACTTCTGAAGCCATCAATATTGGCCTTTCTCCAATTTAGTCTCAACCCAAGGGCCAGTCCTATCTTTCCTCATAGTTATCTTGAAACGAACGGAAATAGTTTTGACAAGCCGTTTAAACAAACCATTGCTTCTGTTGAGTGAGCACAAAATATAAAACAGTGAACACAACCTGCCAGTACTTTGAGGGAGCTTGACCTCACACAAGCTATTATTTTTGGTGAGTGAGCGTGGGACCTAAAAAAGCAAGATGTGAGAGAAGGTTGGAGCTCCTACGGGAAACCCATGTATAGACTTCAAACAGACACCACAAAGGCTCAGGATTAAACACAGGTCCCTGAGACTGTGAGGCAGCTGCACTGTGATATCCCGTCCAGTCCTCTTCCCACTTCAAAATGCACACTGGGTAAGTAGATCATGAGTAGTCACAAGATAAGGAAAAGCTTTTATCGATGCAGGTGCGTAGGATTCAAGAATGATCCTGAAGTCCTGGAACAAGGTTCATTACTGTTAGTGCAGATTCTCATTTGCACTTCAGTCAGAGCACAGAACATAGAATATTATAGTACAGTACAGGCTGTTCAACCATGATATTGTGCCAATCTTTTAACCTAATCTAACATCAATCCCACCTACATAGCCCTCCTTTTTTAATCGTCCTTGTATCTATTTTAGACTTCCTAATGTATCTGCCTCTAACACCACTTCTAGCAGAGCATTCATGCGCCCACCACTCTCTGTGACAAAAACTTATCTCTGACATGCCCCTATACTTTCCTCCAATCACCTTAAAATTATGCCCCCACGTATTATCCATTTCCATCCTGGTTGAGAAGAGAACTACTATATCTTTTTAGAAAGCTCGGTCAGTCTGGATCTGTGCAAATTCTTCAAACCAGACGAAGCACTGATCTCATATTCCCATTCTTCCCAAACCACTGTTGGCTTTCATTCCTTCAGCAACTAATCCAATCCAAAGTTAAGTCAGACTTCAGTTGTTACCACAAGCTGTAAGGTGATATCTATTAGCATTCACCTGACCTACAATTGTGAAGAAGCTTTCCAAAGGTCAATCACCAAAGGTTTAACACCAAAAGACTACAAAAGCAACATTACGGACTTTTAACATTGTAAATCAGCGAGTTGTTTGTTACGTCTCCCCACTCGCTGGGAAAATGGAGACACCTTTTTCTCCCTTATTGGGGATCTGCGGTATGTTGAATGCCCGGTGAAACGCGAAGTCTTTGGGGTAACTGCAAGTCTGTGTCTTTGCTATTGCTTTGCTCACGCTGAGTGCTCGGTGGCGGTATCGATGCTTTTTATTTTGCCGGTGGGGGGAGGGAGGATTGTTGCTCGCTGCCGCTTACATGCAGGAGGGTGAGGAGCTGTGGGGGGGTTACTTTGGGGTTCTTACGTTTATCTGTCATTCATTCTTTGGGGCAACTCTCTGTTTTCGTGGATGTTTGCGAAGAAAAAGCATTTCAGGATGTATATTGTATACATTTCTCTGACATTAAATTGGACCTTTGAACCTTTGAGAAATAGGAACAAGGTTGGGCTATTCAGCTCCTTGAGCCTGCTCTGCCAATCATTGGGATCATAGCAGGTCCAATTTTCATGCCCTCTCCCCATAACATTTGGATCCCTTACAGCATAAAATTTCAACTCAGCTTTTAATGAATTCAAGACTCGGCCTCCACATCTTAGTGGGGCAAGGAATTCCGAAGAGTTAGTTTCAATTGATTTCCTGTAGTCCTGAGACTATGTCCTCTCATCCTGATTTCTCACATGGGGAAAACCTCCTCCCTTGGTCAAGCCCACTCTGAATCTTTCAAGTTTCAATTGAATAAACTTTCTTCTTCAATGAGTACAGACTGAAGCTATTAAACTCTTCCTGATCGCACAACCTGTTTGTCGCTTAAACCTCTGAACTGCCCCCATTTATAGTATTTTCAGAGCAAAAATAAAGGGGGAGGGAGCCAGGGAAAGGGGACAGGAGAAAAAAGGAAGAGAGAGACGTGAAGGAAGAAAGAGAAAGGTTTTGATCTCCTACATAACTCTACACCTGCATAAATTTTCCAGTCTCACATGTTATGATGCTTCGATGGCAGGGGTTGTCGACCTTTTATATTCCATGAACCAATACAATTAAGCAAGGGGTCCATGGACCCCAGGTTGGGAACCCCTGTTCTAAGGGGATCTATGACTTCCGATGAGCAGGTTAAACAGCAAGGAGACTCTTCAACTAACCTGCTTACACTCACTGAAACACGTAGACCACAGCATGTTACTTTTTCAGCCTCTTGTACTGCCATCCATAATATTTGCAACATCTAAGTTTGACAGGAATTTGCCAATATTTTCTGATTTTGATTTTTTTCCAATGTTTCACCATGCACACTGCCATCTGTTGGTTATTCAACATTTCCAGCCTAACTAAGGAAAGTCCCATAGGTTTCTGTATCTGCATGCACTTTCCTAGAGTTAACACTTTCTTAATCAATGACTACTTCCTTCCCCTTCACTCCCAGATTCCAAAAATATTCCAAACTATGATGGCAAAACCTTCAAATCAGTGAAACAGCCATTGTGTCCCCCAAAAATTAGCTCTGTTAAGAAATTAGTAAAGGATTCTTTCTGCTCCTGCCTGTACTAAAGAATCGCTTAAGGTTAACTGTTGCATTTCAAGACAGTTCGTAAAGTGTTTGTGATGCCTCCAATGCATTCCATATGGTCTAATTTGAGGGCTTTATGAAAACATGTTTGGATCTGAAATCCAATAGTAGTGGGGGTGATGAATGTCCACAGCCTGATTTTGAGCAATAGGTGGCATGAAATGTTGTATGCCACATTTGGCTTGCCATTATTAATGTCCGCATTATAATGAAATAACTGGGAGCTTTAATACTTATGTATTACACTATTAAGAATCAATTATCCTTGATTGCCCAACTTTTTTTTGCTTGTCCTGATGATGAGAGTCGTGAATAATTAAGAATAAAAAGTAACAAAGGGCTTGCATGCCTGAGTTGTCTTTAACATCCTTTAAGGAATATACTTTACAGCAAAAAAAGTGCTTTCAGAATGTTATGACTGTTCTGAGAACCAATGGAGCCAGTTTGCACACAATCAACTTCAGGAACCTTAACTGAGAAATAGCTGTACCATCCTTCTAAGTTATGTAGTGAGTTTTTGTTTAACATCTATTTTTTATGCTGGAGAGGACTAAAGTTTGCCATTTTACCTAAAGATGAAACTTCCAACAGTACAGCATTCTTTCAGTACTGCAGTGCAGTTACCATTGGCCTAAATTAATACAAAAATGTACTTCTTGTGCTCTTTCCGTGGCTGAACATTGTTGAATGTTCAGGTGGAAGATATCACTTCTAGATTTTGTACTTTAACCAGACATGAGGTTATAATGAAGTGGTGTTACTGACACTATAAAATCTGGCCCATTATTTTGGTTTCAATCACTGACCTGAGTAAAATATTCCACATTCTTACAACATTCTATATCGAAAGGACTTGCCAGCTGAGTACTCTAAATCTCTTGCATTTTAACTAATATTTACTTCCTCCTGAAAACAGTAGAAAAAAATTGTCTCTTTCTATTTCAATTTTTCATAATCCCCATCTCCACTTTCTTCCCTTCTATCCTCACTTCTACTGAGATTATTTCCTCTTTTTTGTATCTTTTATTGTATCTGCATTTCCTCCTACCAGAGACTATGTCAGTGAGTCTGTAATCCTTTCTCTTGCCTTAATACCTTTCCTATAGGTCACAGCCTAAAATGGTACACAATATCCCACATGCTCCAGTTATCTGGAGACACAAGATGCTCGAATCTGGAGCAACACACAGATGCTGGAGTAACTCAAAAGGTCAGCCAGTATCTGTGGAGGGAAATGGACCAGGCTGGGACCTCTCATCTGGACTGGCTTTAGGATGACAGTGCTGAATAATTAAGAGTAAGAAATCTTGCCCAATACATCCATCTTCAGGGTCCAGATGAAAGGTTTCAACCCAAAATATCTACTGTCCATATCCCTCCACGGATGTCACGTGACATGTTCAGTTGCTCCTAAAACTGCGTGCTTACATAAGTGCACCAGTGCGTAACATATTACTGTATACCCTATATTGTTTTCTATAAAAATTCAGCTTTTCGGTGGGGATCCATTAATACACACTCAAGCAGGTCAGGAGGGAAATGCAGAGAAGCTATAGTATTTTGACCCAAAATCCCTCATTTGAATCCTTAATTAGGATCTGAAGATGGATGTAAGAGCAAACCATGAAAATATGCTCTCTGGTTGCAACATTTCAACACCTAACCGGAATCTTGTACGTCTCAATAAGATTATCTCTCACTTCTCCATTGATACAGTCTAATTACGTTTTTATCATAGGCCAACCCTCTCATCTTCAAAGTTAACCCAGTGAATCAACATTATACAAGTTCAAGTATATCCTTCTTTACATACAATACTTCTCTTTAAAATTGCACAGAGTTTGTAACCAGAGGTCCCACCAAATCCTATGCAAGCTTAGTAAGCCTTCATTATTACTGTTTCCCTTGCAATAAGGGTAACATATCATTTGCTTTTCTAATTGTTTATGAACCAACATATATAATTGCTCTGCCCATCAGCATTTAGTTTTTTTAAATATATTTTCAAAGATTTTGGGCAAGAGATTCGTCAGTGCTATTTTCTCAGCATTAACATGGCGTTAACAATGTACATCATCCTTTTTCCTAAAGCTTTAAAAATAAAATTCATCACTGCCAATTCTAGAACAGCACTTTCAGATTGCCTTGTGTAATGACACTCCATCTCAGGAAAACCGGACATTAAATACAATTTCCCTTCTTAGCAGCTTTTCTCTGCTGCCCCTGGAGTAACACTGTCTGGTTTGGCTATATTCATGGGTATTCATGAATGGTTGAATGACAACTTGAATTGAATAGAATTGAATTAACTCTGACCTCATGAACTAAGTCTTTAAAGGGTCACAGCTCTGTACAACACAAACCTCTTTTATAACTCGCAAATATTTGGAAGGATTGGGTGAATGCTACAACAATGGGAGAAAGCTGGCAATATCTACCTTAGCAGTGCAGAGAAACCTGATTCAGCATCTAGTCTACAGGTGAGGAAAGAGGCAGCCTCATTGTGCAAAGGGGGTGACTTTGTCACATTTGAAATAAGAGAAGGTTCCCTGTTCAACTGAGGTCCAATGGAGATTTTTTTTGATCAGCCATGATTCATTTTTATGAATCTCAGCAGAGACAGCTGGCAAAGATCCTAAAGCAAGACTTCTGAGTATAAGGGTGACCCAGGCTTCAGAGAAGGCTCATCCAGCATGTAAATACCCTTGGGCTCTCAAATGTATTGGTTCTTTAAGAGGACAACATCACTAAGGTGATCTTCTGTAATGAGTGCCGCCGCTTTTGTCAAATGTCTTCCTTTATTTTTTAAATTATTTTTTGACCTGAATGAATGTGGAGGTAATTTTTGCAGGATTTTCTTTTCTGGAAGTCCTGGTCATTTAATTTTGAGGGCACACTTAGTGAAACCATTTGAGAATGTGCTGTCCGGGATACCATTTTGGGTCAGTCTAGCCTTAAAGGTCATTTGGCGGGGAGTTGTGCAACACTTGCCACGATGAAGAGTTGATACATCTGACCTTTCAAATACCATTCAGTTTAAGCCATCAGAGCTATTAAAGCCTGTTATTTTCTGTAAGTGAGGTCATGATTCGAAGCAACATAACTGAAAATCTCAACAGAAGTACATGTTTGCCATAGCTACTGATAACACAGATCTGCCGGATGCCAGACCAAAGTGTCATCCTTATTAATAACAGACACAACTCAGAGAACAGAGCAACATTAGCTAATGCCAGATTAAACCAGTTTTCCTTTGTCAATGTCTGCTTGTTGGAAGTCTTCTTTTCCTTTGTTCTTCCCACCAGAGTGTATTTCCCACATCCTGTCTTGTCCTTTAACAAGACAAGCTTAACCTATGTAGTGGATCCACTTGCAATGTTTGTCCTGAAAAAAAATGTGTATAGACAGATGGGTTTAACAGATGTAGACTGCACCGGTGATCATTTATGGTCGGAAAAACGTCCATCAGGAAACTGGGCCAGGCACATACGAGCCTGGTTCTCCTTGACACAACTGGTGTTTTATCATTATGGAACACATATCCCATGAAATCTCAGGTGATGCATTGCACATTTCACCTATTTTCTTTTATTTATATTTTATTGTGACTTAGTAGGAAGCCCTTAGAGTTCATGCTGGCTTACAGAGCCTCCCCATCAGTCCCATTCTCATTTTTTTCTCCAGTAACTTATGCTGTCCAATATGCCCATGAACTCTGTCATTATTCCCCTCCCACCCTCCTATAAGGACAGCTTACGGCAGCTAGTTATCCTACTAACCCGCTTGTCTCTGGAATATGGTAAGGAAACTAATCACAAGGAGAACATGCAAACTCCACCTGAGGTCAGGACATTGACAACAGATGTCAAGCTAATTGTTCCATAATTCCAATTTTAGACTCTCTCCTAAATAGTGGTGGCACATTTTCTTTTGAACTACTGCTACAACTATTACAGGACCCAGGGAGTGTTGTAAGGTCAATGCTCATATATTTTCTAGACCCTCAAGTGCAAACCATCAAATCCAAGGGATTTCCATAATTGTAGTTTAATTAATTTCTCAGTTACCTTCCCTTGAGTGACATTAAATTCAAGCTCATCATTGCGATGATAAGTCATGCTATCCCTTCACCTCTGCTACTTTGGTTATGTCTTTCACAATGAAGGCAGATCTTAAATATATGTATAATGCCTCAGATAATGCTTTATTCCCCAGTACAATTTTTCCTGTCATTGCTTTTGTAAAATCCATGTTTATTTTGTCACTTTTTTTAGCTAGTCATAGATGCTCAAGGAATACTTTCTTCTTACTCATTTGTGCTATGCTCTACCTTCATCTCTTCTTAATTTTTTTTATCATTTGTTGAGCTTAACAAATGATGAGCTCTACAACTCGTGTTCTCAGTATTTTTTTATTTGTACAATTTCTCTTCTTTTGCACATTGGTTGTTTGTCAGTCTTTATTCATGTATGGTCTGTCATGAATTCTATTATATTCCTTTATTTTCCTGTAAATACCTGCAAGAAAATGAATCTCAAGCTCGCAACACACACAAAAGCCAGCAAGCCAGGTAGCATCTATGGAAAAGAGTACAGTCAACGTTTCAGGCCAAGACCCTTTGGCAAGACTGAAGCGTTGACTGTACTTTTTTTTCCATAGATGTTGCCTGCCCTGCTGAGTTCCTCCAGCATTTTGTGTGTGTTGCTCAAGTCAGTGCATGGTGATATATAGGCACAGTTTGATAATAAATTTACTGTGACTTTGACTTTACTTCCTAAAATTCTGCAATTCCCTTCCTCTTTTAATAAAAGCTTTTTTTTTACAATTTAACACAACACTTAACCTCATTCAAGGATTTTCTTGTCAGAATTTTAATCTCCTGGATTTGACGTTGTTTATTTATTGCTATTATATAATGTTACTACTGCTTTTTTTTTGGTAGCTAGCTAGGTCTCAATACAATTTCAGTGCAGCACTGATGGAGTGCAACACTGCTGTAGACCCTGTATTATAAATGAGATGTTGAAGGGTCCTATTTGGTGGAAGTAACTGTTATTGGAATAATATTTTAAGAGAAGTATGTGTGAGATAATACAAACCTTATTTAGACTTAAAATGATGGGACTCTGATTATTTTTTTTGTGGATTCCAGAACATGTTGGTATTAAAAGAAATGAACAAGCAGATAAATTAGCAAAGTAGGCAACCAGACGAGCAGAAATTACAGTAAAGGAAAAATGAAAAACATTATTAAAAGAGAAATTACAAAAATATGGAGAAAACAATGGGATGAAGAGAGAAATGGGATGGTCGAGGAACACAAGGAAGAGCATGAGGGAGGAGATGATAATATCAAGATTGGTTTGGTAAATAGTAAATTGCTCTTAATGAATAAACACAATAATGGAAGGTGTGAGTATTGTAATCAATAAGAAACAGTTGAGCATGTACTGATGTGGTGTCCAAGAAATAATCAAGAGAGACGGTGGCTGATTTTAAAGATATCATGGAATAAAATACCATTTAACATTAACAGTGTTTTGTAGAAAGGATCACAGGATTATTATTTTTAAATATATAATGCAGTTCCTTAAGAATAGAGGTCATTTTTATAGAATTTGATAGAAATATAAATACATCAGGTTTAGATATCCTGATACTCCAATTCAGAAGGTGGTGGTAATGCACCTTAAAGCTGTTTGGCAACTGCCATAAAACCTCAGAAGTAGAAGAAGAATTTTAAGAGGAGCTCCTACAATACCCTGGCTAACATCATTAAAATAGATAATCAGTTCATTATCTCGTTGCTGTTCATGAAACATTGTTGTGTAAGACTTGGCTGTTACATTTCCACATATTTGAACAATGACTACATTTCAGAAGTATTTAACTAGCTACAAAACACTCAGGAACAATTTGAAATGGCGCAAGGGTTCTAAAAATGCAAAATCTCTCACATCTGTCTGCAAGGGCAGACAGAGACAACCTCAGCTTATTCTCGTATTTAGAAGACAATGTCCCTCCAAGAGTCAAGAGCTTCTCCCTCCTCCTCAGGTCGACAAGCAATGACAGTCTGCACAGCCTCCCAAGTCAAAAGCAAGACTCAGTGAGCCACAGTTTTAATGGCGACAGAGTTTTGGACTGCCTCATAGCTCCAGGATACCTGGGCTCAATCCTGACCTCTGTGCACATCTTCCTCATGAGTTTTTCATGTGGGTTTCCCTGAGTACTCTGATTTCCTTCCAGGCCCTAAAGGTATGCTGGATGGAATAATTAATTTGCTTTGGTAAATTGTCACTAATGGGGAATTCTAGGAGAATCAGTGGCACTTTGCATTGATTGGTTTGCTCTGAAAGCCTACACTGAAAGTAGTAATTTAGTCTATTGATTCTAGTTGGAAGAAACTTTCAGAATTGCTTAAATACATCATTGAAGCTTAAAGTGATCTTAACCTTGGATTGTCCTTATTAAGACCAGATTGAGTGCTCAGAAAGGTTTCCTCATCAACCCGGAGAAACAGAAATGATCTCTGGCCTTGCAAAGAGACCTTGCTATGACTTACAATTCCAAGGAGTATTTAGTCTTGGCAGGGATTAACAGTCACCAAGTCCCCACGTTCATCTGTTAACTACTACATCATCTGCTTGAGCAAGTCAGTGAAGCTATTTGAGGCCTGGGTGCTGATATGGCCAAGTTCTCATGTTAATGTTTTTGTCATGGAATCAAGCAGTTCATCATCAGGCTCTTCAGCCCACTGAGTGCATCAAGCTCCCATTTCCATTCATCCCATTTTATTCTCCCCATATTCCAAGATACTCCTCGAAGATTACGTCTCCTGGATGCACTCTTTGGCCAAGTTGAGATGTGGGAGGAAACCAGAGCACCCAGTGAAAGCAGGGTTTAATAGAACAAGACCATCAGTTTTAACCTAGAAGAGTGACAGGGCAATAATTTGCTAATTTTTAAACTATGCATGTACGCATTCAAATTTGTTCAGTTCAAATCACAGAGCATCTAGCATGTTTTAACGTTCTCCTTTTCTTATTACTAAAGCAGAATCTAGGGTATTCATATAATGTACACCAAGTTAAATAGAATGTTTATTAAAAAGCAACACTTATTGACAATGGTATCAATCAATAAAATGCAGATGATACTTGGGAGATAACCCACTGTTTACAGCAGAAAGTTAATTTATTTGAAAAGAGTGAAGAAACAGAGACATTAGTAAATAACAACAGGCTAATATCTCAAAAAAATTGTAGTGAGTGAAGGATAGTTATGCATAAGAATGTAATACATACCGGGTTAAGATAGCGCTGCTGAAGGTGAGCAACTATTTATTGGTGGTTACTGAAACAAGAAATACAATTATATACTTCATTAATAACACTTCTTCTATAAAACATTATGGTAACTGATCACTGTAAACGATGAAGAGGGCCAAAATGTGTTGGTGTGAGGTGAAGCCGAGGCCAGGCTGAGGCATTTTTGAGGCAAAGTTAGCATGAGCAGAGCAGAGCAAAGTCGGAGAAGAGGAGAAGCAGATCTAGGGCCAACTGACCTAAACCCAGCGTGAGGTGGGATGGATCTAAGCACTGGGCTGATTTGGAAAGGTCAGGTACAGGCCAAAATGTGGTGGCGAGTTCCAGGTCCACAGCGTATCAATGAAACAGGGTTTGGGTCTTAGAATGTTTGGACCAGATGGATTGAAAAGGTATGGTGTTGTGACCAGAGCAAGGGTCGAGACAGTTCTGCTTGTTGCTCCATGACGTTTAGCGAGCTATGCATTGCACTGAAGCTGAGGCTGTGGGCTGCTCCTGGCTTCATGTCTGAGAACTGAGTTCTGTTCTAAATACTATTTGCTTACTTTGATTGTTTGTACAATTTGTTATATTCCTCTCTCTGCACAGTGGGTGTTTGTCAGTCTTTTTTATGGGTTCTTTTTGGGTTTCTTTGTTTTGTGTCTGCCTGTAAGGAAATTAATCTCAAGGTTACTTTGATAATAAATGCACTTTGAACTTCTGAACTTCACATCAGTCTAGTTACATATAAGCTTGATAAATGCAGGAACTGCCAAACCACTACCATTCTGAATGGCTAGCACATTGTCACTAAATGCCATATTAAATAAAAAGATGAACATGATTATCAAAGTGGAGATATTCCAGAAATAACCTCAAAACATTGCCAAGCAAATCAGAAATAAAATTAGAAGGGACACAGATGGAAAGTGATAAACTTCTTATCATAGGGATATCAAAAGCATGAAGACATTAAGTTTAAGGTAAGGGGAAGAAGTTTTAAAGGGGAGTTGAGGGAAAAGTCCTTTCACACGTAGAGAATGATTGATGTCTGCACCTTGCTATAAAAGGAGATGGTGCAGTCAGATACAATGAAGACATTTATTGTTTTTTTATTTTTTTATTTAGATACAGCACAGTATTGGCCCTTATGGCCCTTTGAGCCACACCACCCAGTAATCCCCCAATTTAACCCTAGCCTAATCACAGGACAATTTACAATGACCTATTAACCTGCCAACTGGTATGCATTTGGATTGTAGGAGGAAACCAGAGCACCCAGAGGAAACCCACGTGGTCACAGGGAAAACATACAAACACCTTACAGGTGGCAGTGGGAATTGAACCTCGGGTGCCTGCCCTGTGCTAACCACTATGCTACTATGCTGCCCCATTTAAGATACATATAGACTGGCACTAAAATAGACAAGGAACAGACCAGCATGAATCTAGTGAAGACAAATGGGATTAGAGCAGACGGGTAAATGACTAGCCTGAGTTTAGTGGGCTGAAGAGCCCATTTATGGTGCTGTACAATTCTGTGATTCTATACAATCCAACATCACAAGTGACCCAGCTATTTAATACGAGGGTATGCAGCTGTTATCAAACAAATAACCTTCATGTTTATTTAGACTTTGAGCTTGCACCCAATAAGCCTACAGAATGACAGTAAACTGAAAGCATTGTGGGTTACAGTGCAATGCTATTGATGTGGACGAAGAGCCAACATTGTGAAAATCACTGTTTGTTAACGTTGATCAATTTTTTTAGAGCAATGACCAAAACCCCACCTTAGCACTACACATTGATCTGTTGTCTATTCATGCACATTGTTCTCTCTCTCTCTCTCTCTGTGCAATGTGAATACACCAGTTAAAGCCACCTCCCATGTGCGTGCTTTTATTTATTGATACATAGTTGTGCACAACACAACAGATATCCTTAAAAATCAATGGGATAAAGGAATGTGCTTATAAATACTACCTATCTCAGTCATTGTTCATAGCTGAAACTTTCCTTTGTGTTACACTGAGAGAATGTCTTGGCAAATATTTGCTGTACAGGGTTACAGAGAAATTTAATTAGACTCAGCGTATTACATCTCAGATCAGATGTCTATATATTGAATGGGGGGGTGGGGGAGCACAATTTATCAGTACTAATTTGAACAGGCAAAGTACAGGCCCTCTGGTCTATAAAACCAATACTATCCCTCTTATGTGTTCTGAATGTTATGTACAATTTCATATTCTATTTATCTTAATATATTTATAGACAAATAGATAATGGTTAACTGCTGACTTTAATCATTGCATGAATTCAGTAGCGCCCTAGAGGATATATGTTGGGAAGCAAATTTAAACTAATGCATGGAGCAAACAAAGTGAATCATATACCTTTTATGACAAATGTCAGAACCACCTCTTAAACATCATATGAAATTCAGAGAGTACTCAGATGTGACATCATCCAGATGCAATGAATCAAACCCCTCAAGATAAAAGGAAGATTAATTGAAATGACGTATTTGTATATTTAAGGTTAATGTGACATAACAAAATTTGAAAAAAGTCCAAGGAATACCTCAACACCTTTCCGAAGCATGAGCATACATTGATAATTCAGATTTTTTAAAAATTTATCATTTGTAATTTTTCATGAAATATATTTCTATGCAGTTGCTGATTTGCAGTATTTCGATCTCCTTAGTGACATACACTCTCCAAAATCTATGCTTCTTTTTATTTCTAGCTATCAGCAGCTGGTGCTGTTAATGAGAGTGTTGCAGCTTTGACATTGATAGCCTACTTGCGTCATTAGCTCTACCTGTGATGGCTGATGCTGCATAGCTTACAGCTGAATTGCTGATGTCGATCAATTACTGTCAAATGAGGCTGGAGCTGTGCCATTCCCCTTCAATGGAGCACATGGTACACATTAAGTCATTTTCATCCGCAAATTCCACAGAGTTTTAGTGTTACTTCTGTCTTCTAACATACATCCATTATGCAAGAACATTCTAATAAAAGATTGTCCCCATTTCATGTAGTGCTAATCTACGATCATTGATTAACAAAGGTTAAACATATTTAAAACAGCATATTGAAAACCTTGGTAACCTTGGTAAATAATGAGAGAAATTAATTAGAACATAGAACTGTACAGTACAGTACAGACCTTTCAGCCACAATGTTTTTACAGATTCTTAAGATAAATCTACATAAGCCCTCAATATTTCTAAGAATTTCTTAAATGTCCCTAATGTATCTGCCTCTACCACACTCACAACTGTCTGTGTAAAAAAACTTAGCTGACATCTCTCCGATGCTTTCTTCCAATCATCTTAAAATTATGCCCCCTAGTATTAGACATTTCTGCCCTGGGGAGAAACCTCTGAAGTTGTGTTTGACCTCTTTTCAAACTTCTTCAGGAACATTAACCCTTGCAAGAGTTATTATACTTATTATGTAAGAACATTAGCAATAGAAGAAATTAGAAATTTTGCTGTTTATATACTGAGGTAAAGAATCAGCCATCAATAACTTCATAGCTACTCCTCAGTGATACTTTCCTGCACTAACCGCAAATCCCTCAATTCTCTTAATACTGTATCCAAAACACTATTGATATCCGTTTTAAAATAAGTAACAACTATGCCTTCTTAGCCTTCCTGAGTAGAGAATTCCAAAGATTCATAGCTTCTATACGAAGAAATTTCTTCTCATCACGGTCCTGATCTTCAGACCATGACCCTTGGATCTAGACGCAACAGCCAAGGAAAACATCAGATTATTGTATGAACATCAGATATTAGTCAAGCCTGTGACCATTTTGAAGGGTATAGTGAGATCATTCTTCTTTGCTCAAAAATGTACACTCAGTGGCCACTTTAATCAGTGCCTGTTATACCTAATACAGCAGCAACACTGAGTTCATGTTTGTGATCTTCTGCTGCTGTAGCCCATCCACTTCAATGTTTAATGTGTTGTGTATTCAGAGATGCTCTTCTGCACACCACTGTTGTAACATGTGGTTAACTGAGTTACTGTCACATTCCCGTCAGCTTGATTTAGTCTGTCCTTACCTCTCTTACCTCTCTCATCAACAAAGTGTTTCCGCCCACAGAACTGCCACTCACTGGATTTTTTTTGTTTGTTTCTTGCATAATTTTCTGTAAACTCTAGAGACTGTTGTGCACGAAAATCCCAGGAGTTCAACAGTTTGAGGTACTCAAACCATTCTGCCTAGCACCAACGATCACTACACTTACACTTAGATCACATTTCTTTCCGTTCTGATGTTTGGTCTGAACAAGAACTGAACCTCTTGACCATGTCTGCATGCTTTTATGCATGGAGTTGCTGACACATGATTGGCTGATTAGATATTTGCATTAACGTCCATGTGTACCTAATAAATTGGCCACTGAGGGTATGTCCTCACATAATATTTCTTCATTAGATAATCCCTGATGTTAAGAATTGCTACAGTCCCACCATCCCAAGTCCTTACATAAGGAGACCCAAACTAATACACTATATTCAATGCTACAGTTTCATTCAGAGCCCTGTATAATTGTGCATGTTTTTTAAAATTATGATTCACGGGAAAAGCACATACCTCTTTAGTATTTTGTTCTATCATTATGTACTTACTGTCCGGTTCCTAAGGTTGTCAGAGCAGGGTGGCAGTGGGGTTAAGCTCCCACTACCTATAAAGTGTTCCCAATGGCATGCATCTCTAACAGCCTCTGACAACCAAGTCCAATTCTTGGCCTTCACGTGTGGCTTAGCTACTAGGCCCAGCAGAACCATTTCTACTGTCAAGAGAAGGGGCAAAGGCAGACCACTGGCAACTGAAAACCAGTTGCTTCGGGCAGGTGGGGCTCGTCAGCCTTGGACGGCAGCCCGCCTAGGAGAAGGAAAACTCTGATTTTAAACATCCTCTGGCTTGTGACCATACCCACCCACGGGAAAGGCTTCATTAGTAAACCCTGAGGAAGAAATCCGGAGCCGGGGTCCCTAAGGCAGTTTGATGTTGTTTACAACTTCACTCTGGCAACCTCTGCGACGACACTGGTGCCAAGTTGTATCAACGTTTGCCCTTCCCTTGGACTACATCAGTGACGTGGAGCAGGGGAACCCGCTGTATGGGCAACAGCCAGTTCTTCAAGTCTTCCCATCCAGGCTTGCACCCTGGAGAGGACACATTCCACCAGAGGTACAAACCCATAATCCCCCAGGATCAATGGCTGCCTACTACTTAGTGTTAAATCGCTTCCTAAGTTATTTCTATACCAATGATTGTGAAGACCAAAGTTAGTTTTGGACTTTTCCATCCTTTCAAGCTGTAAACCAAAGTAAGAAACCACATTTTCAACTGCAGCTGGGCCGTTCTAGGATTCTGAATTCTCTCAGGGTAGAAATGTAACTGTTTATTGAATTTGAATTAGTTGTACCCTGTGGATTTGATATTAACTCTGATGGACTGCAATCCTCATTCTTCACAATTTAACAACCAAGACTCCATTTGATATATTCCTCAGATCTGTAGCAATCATCATCCCTTTTCCCCAAGCCCAATTTTAATCCCAAATCTCCAGTGGCAATAAAAAAAAGACAAACTTTTTTTTTACATCTGTCAAGTACATTGCCCAGCTTTCTGAACAGCACTGAAACCCCCATAGCTTAAATGCACAAAAGTTTTTTTGTTTTTAACATGCAATTTTTTATGTAAACAAAATGTCTTTTCAAAAGCATCTTCGAGGCTGCTGCTTGTACGTTTCTGAAGGTCAAAGGTGCTTCCTTGCGGTGGACTAATGCTTAGCCCTTCCAGGATTCTAAGCATGAGGAAAATCGCAACAGTGCCCTTCTATAGTGCATTCATTTCAAGATTCAGGATTGTTTATTGTTACTCTTCAGTAAACAAGTATAAAGGAGAATGAAATGATTGTTACTCCAGATCCAATGCAGCATAAAAAACACAATAAGCATAAAGAGCACAATAAAAAAAGAAAAAGCAAAACAACCCACAATAAATATAAATATAAAATCAATCCTATACAACACAATGTGCAAGTAACTGTTATATGCATAGGCTGATTGTACGTACTTAAAATGACACGGGTAATGTGTATGTAGTGGTGTGGTGGGTTAATGGTTGGTCAGCCAGATGGCTTGGGGGAAGCCGTTTTTGAGTCTGGTGGTGCTGGCATGGATGCCAGGTAGCCTCTTCCCTGATCATAGAATTACATTATCATGGAAGCAGCTTGTCCTAATCCAAAATATATATAGTTTTATTCATGCAGATATAAAAGTTTGGGATTGAAATTATCATAGTATTTTTATTAGAACCATCGTTAAACAAAACACATTAGAAGCTTTACAGCAAAACACCCTGCAACTGTTTGATCTTAAAAAGTTAAGAAAAGCTCACATATTTCAACAAAGCATTTCTGACAGGTAAACTTGAAAGCTGAGGTGAATAAAAGAGACCTCTCATTTTTTTCTGGATAACAATCCAGACTATGGAGCTTGGGTAGATGAGAAGATTCAATGGGCAAAGGGGAACTATGGACTGCAAGTTATTAATTCCCATTCTATACATTCTGGAAAGAATATTGTTTCACCTCTTCTTCCTTAGACTGGGTACAAACTGACAGAATCCTGAAAAATTAGCTCAGCCATTTCCAAGTAATACAGGCACCTTTGTTATGCCGAGGCCGACAGGAATATTAAATTCTACTCAAAGCATCTATCAAGGCACCTTTGGTTGCTTGCCAAGCAGTCACTGTAGTGATGTACATTATTTACAACATGTCATTGCTGCCATGGCAATAGACTGTGCTGTCATCACAAATAAGATGATAAATGCCAGGTCCTGTCCCTCCTCTCCAATCGGTTGCCTCTCACTTTTATCTCTGGGTCAACAAATCATAGCTTAAGATCCATTAACTCCTTTTCTTTATGTTCTAATTTCTGGCACACAATAGCATGACTTGCTTGTTATCACATGTTCCTGGGCTTGCTGGCATAAGTAGGAGCTCGTGAGTGCAACCTATGACCTTCGTTGAACACCCACGTTACAACCAGGAGCAGATTGCACTGCTTGACTGCCTTAGTCTCTATCCAAAGGAACACTCTGCTGGCATGAGGAAACCTGAATGAGCTGCTCAGATACCTACCAAAGTTATCCGAGTCCACCTAAACTGAGAAAGAGTGTGCTTCCATTCCCGTCTAGATCGTGACCCCACCTGCAGCACTCATGAGGACTCTACTTAGCTGAGGGACAGGCAGATCTGTGTGCTGCCGAAGCTGCCACAACAGTGTCCCTTCCATCTGCAGAATAAATAATGTTATTCGTACAAAATAAAGGCTCTCTTCATCAGCACCAGAGCAACCAGAATCAGCTGCATTATTGAGGATGACACCAGCGAGGACATCTTCAAAAGGCGATGCCTCAAAAGTGTCGACACCCATCGTTAATAACCACCAACACCCAGGAATGCCCTCTTTTCATTACTGTCATCAGAAAAGAGGTACAGGAGCATGAAGATATGCACTCAACATTTTAGAAACATTTTCTCTTCTGCCATCAGATTTCTAAACAAGACAATAAGCCCATGAACACTACCTCACTATCTTGCTCTCTTTTTGCACTACATATTTACTTTGATCTTTTTATATATATTTCATGTTTCTTATTATAACTTATAGTATATTTTGTGTATTGCATTGTACTGCTGCTGTAAACTAATGAATTTCAAGACATAAACGCAAGAGATTCTGCAGATGCTGGAGCTCCAGTGTAACACAAACAAAATGCTGGAGCAATTCAGCAGGAGAGGCAGCATCTATGGAAAGGAATAAACAGTTGACATTTTGGGCTGAGATCCTTCATCATGACTGGAAAATAAGCCAGAATGAGAAGGTAAGAAGGTGGGGGGGGGGGGGGGGAGTGGAAGGAGAACCAGCTACAAGATGGTAGGTTAAGCCATGTGGATAGAGGAGGGGAGATGGTGAGAAGCTGGGAGATGATAGGTGGGAAAAGTTAGAGACCGAAGAAGAAGGAATCTGATAGGAGTGGAGAGTGGACCATGGGAGAAAGAGAAAGAAGATGGTACTCAGAGGAGGCGATAGGCAGGTGAGGAGAAGGGATGAGGTAAGAGGGTAAGTGGGAATGGAAAGATTACCAGAAGTTAGAGAAATCAAGGTTCATGCCATCAGGTTGGAGGCTTCCCAGATGGATTATGACGTGTTACTCCTCCAACCTGAAAGTGGCAGTAAAGGAGGCCGTGAACCGACATGTCACAATGGGAGTGGGGATTGGAATTAAAATGGTTGGCCACCAGGAAATCATGCTTGTTGTGGGTAGAGCGAAGTTCCCCAATATACTGTACGTCGGGTCTCACCAATGTAGAAATTGTACAAGCTTCTACTCCTTCCCCTCTGCTCACTTTCTTATTCTTGTTTCTTCCCCCTTCTTTCCCAGATGAAGGACTCAGCATGATATGTCAACTGTTTACTTCTTTCCATAGATGCTACCTGACCTGCTGAGGTCCTCCAACATTTTGAATTTCATGACATTTGATCCTGATTCTGAAAATACAAAATACCATACAGCAAAAATCATTGCAATTTTCAGTAATATTAACAACACACACAAAATGCTGGTGGAACACAGCAGGCTAGGCAGCATCTATAGGGAGAAACGCTGTCGACGTTTTGGGCCGAGACCCTTCTCCCTTTAACAGTTGACTACTGTAGATACCTCTCTGCTCAAATAGAACAAGTTGCAATTGTGTCACCTCCCTCACTTTTAGAGAACTGTGAGCTTCTCAAGGATTACATCCCTGTGTTCACTGAAAGCACTGTTCTGTTCATGAGTGGAGTATCTCCTCAAGGTGACCTCTTGAGTTCTCTTTTGGTACCTTTGCATGAACTCTGATCTTAATCAGCAGGTAAAGTGTGAGAAGGGTCACCAATCTCCACCAAAGAAATGGGCTTGGCATTCAGAGCATGTTCATTGGTTGTGGTCTCTGTGAGAACATGAAAATCACCTCCTTTTTGCTTAATGTCACTTCCTGTGTTTAGAGTCTTAGAAATGTAAGCATATCACAGAAACAGGGCTTTCTGCCCAACACATGCCAATAGTGATGTTTGTCAATGCAATTCCCTTTTGCCAGCATTAGGCCTCTAATCTTCTCCTCTTTTCCTGTCCAAGTAGCTGTCCTGTATTGGTATCTTCCTCCATTGCCTCCTCTGGCAGCTCCCTCTGTATGAAAAACTTCAGATCTTTAAGTATATCTCCCTTACCTTTAACCTATACCTTCTAGTTTCAGAATACCCTACCACCCAAGCAAAAGGGCTCAATCTATGCCCCTCATAATTTTGTAAACCTCTATAATGTCACCTCTCAGCTGTCCCTGTGAGAACAAACCCAACCTGTCCAACCTCACCAACCTCGCCTTATAGGCAAAGCCCTCTACTCCACGCAAGGCTCTAATGAATCTCTTCTACACTCTTTCTAATGCTATCCCTTCCTTCCTTGGTGTGGTGATCAGAAATGTACATGATACTCCAAGTGCTAATCGTATCAATGTTTTATAAACCTAACATCACACCTCTTATACCCAATGCTTCAGCCAATGAAGGAGAGCATTGAATGCCTTTCCACACATGCATAACCATTTTCAGGGAGCAATGAACTTAAAATCCAAGGTCCCTCTGTACATCAGCAATTCAGACATCCCTGACATTTACTGTACATGCCCAGTAAATGTCAGGGACGTCTGAAATGCATCATTCCCTCACTCTTGTCTGGATTAAATTGCATCTGATTCCATTCCACCCAACTTTGCAACTACGTTTTTAATTATCCATGTAATCTCAAGCTCTGATAAACTTACAAGCAGAAACATAGATTAACTTGAACTCACTAGAACATGTTGTCATGGATCATGGCTTCAGACTAAGGGCCCTGTCATGTGACACTGTGGGGTATAGAAATGACCTCTTTCAGAGGATGGTAAATTCTGAAATTCTCTATTACTTGGAATAGTGAAACCATGGTCATTACTTATATTTAAAGTGGACAGATGATCTCGCTTTATGGGCGGGAGGGAAGGACAGCTTGCATTCCTAGAAAATCGACCGTATCACAATTTAACGAAGCGGCAAACCACATCATCTACACATGCACCAAGCTGAAAGCAAAATGGTCAGTGATATTTTTAACACAAATTTTCCGACAATTTTTATTCCGTATCCCAGATTTAGCAACAGAGATGTGTGAATTCTGTAAAGGTGCTGTAAATTTCTGTCACCTGAACTGCTGTATCGCCTGTGACTGAAAGATGGAGGAATTGAGGGTAATGAGCAATTGGCACTAAACAGTTAAGACCAGCAGAGATGAGCCAGGATCATACTGAGTGGAAGGGACAGCTTGGGAGCTGTCAGGCCTGTTCTTGCTTCTCTCTTCTGATGTAATCAAAGTTGCTCATTTATATTTTATTCTTCCTTTAATCCTCTGAGTAGAGCCCTTGACAGCCATGTTTACTTAAAGCAGAAGGGGACTGTCAGTGTTTAAGTTTCTGTGCATGTACAAATCTTCCTGAGAGCTTTTTCCTGAAGTTTAAAAAAAAACCTTCTTCTTGCTTTGCAAGACTGAAAAAGGCTTCAGGACTGCCATTATCTTACTGAGCTATTTATAACTATTGTACAATTAATGCAATACCTACCAGTATATATAAATAATGAGCTCTTCGTAAAAGGTATTGTGTCACCAGAATTAACTGCTGCTGGCTACCTTGCTGTACATGAGCTGAGCAGACGTGTTATCAGACTGTGCCTTTCTCATAGCAATGGCTGTAGGACATGAACACCTCAGAAATACTGATCTTGGTTGGAGCATGCATAGGAGTAGTTCAAATCTTCACTAAATACTTCTGGCAAATTGACAGATAAAATGAAGTTCTAGACAAGTCAGATGTGCTAAATGCATAATACAATAGTGTATGAGCTATTCTCTGCTTCTAAAATTCAGTTCTTAATGGTGCTGAATTTCATCATTTGGGTTCGACATTGCACTCAGTGCATGTGCCACAGAAATTATTAAATTGGAAGAGTTAATGAATAGTTTGAAACAATTGTTCTACTTTGATGCATTTGATGATATTTTCCCTAACTCCTTTTGAATTTCTGAATTATTTCCATGAACAGTCTCTTTGTTGCTATTAAAAATCTCTACTGCTGTAAATCTTTTAATTTTTAATGTTATCACTTAGAATTATGTAGAATTGATACCTCTGCTCCAGGCCAAGGTTTATGCTCCAAGGAAGTCTTCTTCCCTGCAGCCATACAATCCCATATCTTACCTATTCCCTTGTGCACATTTAGCTTCCCCTTAAAGACATCTATGTAAACTAGTCCTTGTGGTGGGGAGTGCCATTTTTAACTATTTGGATAAATAGTTTCACCTGCATTAATTACATGGTTGCATCTTCACCACACCTACATTATCAAAACTGCTCATAACTTTATAGATCTCTTTTGTCACTGTGTCCTACAGAGTTTTCATATGCCCTGCTGCTGCTTTGAAGAGTTTCTCTTGCAAACAGTCACCCTGGGGATGGATGGATGGATTGTGTTTGTATGTTTGTGTGTGTGTCTTTACATTTGGCTTTTATATTTATATTTATTGTGATTTTATGCTTAAAAGCTAAATTCACTTTTAAGAGCTGCTTGCTTATTTGTGGTTCTTGTTTCTGTGTGTCAATCTCTGAGGATCTTTCATAAAATTCAATGAATGGAAGATAGACCCCCTCACAGTGCATTCCAAAGCAGTGTAGATTGAGAATATGCTGGAAAATGAATATCTGTTTTTTGCTGTCAGAGGTCTAAGTTCCTAGCCTATATGCACTTGGCTATCACT
The DNA here is from genome assembly GCF_048418815.1 of Hemitrygon akajei. Lineage (NCBI taxonomy): Eukaryota > Metazoa > Chordata > Chondrichthyes > Myliobatiformes > Dasyatidae > Hemitrygon > Hemitrygon akajei. Next base: position 57,905,827 of record NC_133137.1, read on the forward strand.
TCATACTGAACAAAGCCAAAACTTCAGAAGCAACACTAAGTATATAAAGCATTTTGAGGCTTTCTCTGTTTCATTTACAGTATTTGAACAGTGTTGATAAACCCAGAATAGACTGGCAACCCCTAATGGTCCTTGAGAAGATGTTGGTGAAGCATTGCCTTTAAGCACTACAATTCTTCCTGTAAAGATAGGATAGGGCAAACTGACCCAGGATTTAGGCTCAGCGACAATGGAACAGCAGCAATATATTTCCAGATGAGGGCGTTGTCTGACAGAGACAAATGTTCATTCAATAACACCTGATGCCCTTGATCATCTCAAGAGAAGTCATAGACTAGGAGATGCTGTAGCAGAGTTGAGCAACTGCAGTGCATTTTGTAGTTGACAATCATGATGCACCAGTGAGTAGATATATCCTAGTAGATTTGACTAAATAAGTGTCATGTTTCTCAAATGTTGCTGGAGTTCCATTCATCCATGCAGAGTACTTGGAGTATTGTGAGCAGTTCTGGGCCATTCATCCAAGAAAGGATGAGCTGCCATTGGAGTAAGTCCAGTGGAGGTACACAAGAATGATCCTGGCGATGAAGAGGTTAATGTATGAGGAGTATTTGATGGCTATGAGCCTGTACTGCTGGAGTTTAGAACAATGGGGAGAGGGATCTCAATGAAACATACCAACTGCTAGAATACAAGGACATCCCTTTAGAACAGAGATGAGGAGAAATTACTTTAGCCAGAGGGTGCTGAATCTGTGGAATTCATTGCCACAGAAAGCTATGGAGGCCACATCATTCAATGACTTCAAGTGAAAGTTGAAAGGTTCTTGTTTAGTAAGGACATCAAAGGTTACGAGCAGAAGACTGGAGAACGGGATTGAAAGGGATAATGTCAACCATGATTGAATGGTGGAGCAGACTCAACTGGCCGAATGGCCTAATTCTGCTCCTATATCTTTTGGTCTTATTTCATCACATGAACTTTGGAGACTTGGTTTAGGTTGTGAGGATCTAAGTCATTTGACAGGGATGAGGCTGATCTGCTCTTGCAGCTGGAGCGAATGGCAACCCCCAGAACAGTAATGCCAGCTGACTCACTGTCATCCAATATTTAGGAGTAATGGTAAAATGCTGTCATTGTGTAGGTGGTTATTGCATTGTATTTTTGTGGTGCAATATGTTACCTGCTACTTATCAGCCCATATGTGAATTTTGTCCAGGTCCTGTGGGCAGAGGGTGTGTCACAGCCTGAGGAGCTACAAACGGTGTTGAACCTTGTGCAATCATCAGCAAACATCTCCATTTCTGACTACATCTGTCACCTTACAAATTAAGCATCCAACTAGAGGGGAGTTCCTCAATGCCATGCTTAGCGAAATGTTGCCTAATTAGTGAGGATGCAGTAACTCCTACATCACCACCAGAATTTATTTCTTGGAACCATAACTTGACTAAGGCTGTGATAATGTCAAGAGCAAATAGTCTAGGCAAAACCCTGGCAATTATGACCAGGCTGATTTGGTGCTAATTACCCTGCTTGGATTTATCCCTCCTTTTCTAGATAAGGCTTTGAGAGACATTGTTCTATATAATTGGGCAGGTGCCAGTGGTGCAACCTTCATGGAAGTAAGGCCAATTCTAGAAATGGTTAGAACTCCAGTTAGAGATGCCACACAACATATTCAATCAAGCCCCTATCTGTCACACTCAGAAGACCAAATGAGATGTTCTGGGAAGGGCAAGGGTATTTCTTTCACAGAGCAGCAATGGATATCCCTCAGCCAAGAAAATTTGGTCATCATTGCCTTGCCTTCTGTAAAATTTTGACATTATTTCCTATATTTAAATAGTGACAGTATTTCAAAAATACTTCATGACCTTAGAATATGAAAGGTACCCTTCCTTCTTTCTTTCATTCTTATCCCAATAATCTCTCATCTTTTTCATAGCAACATTTACTGTTACCAGCTCCACTTTTATGCAGGTTATATTACTCTGTCAGTTTCTCCTTTTCACTATGAGCCTATATGTCATAGCAACCACCCTGAGTTTCTTCGAGTTTTTTAAAATTTCTGATCAGTCTGTTCTGCTGAATTAATTGTCTTGTTTAACTCCAAATGTTTTATGCCACTCCACAATTTATAAACATAAGCTCAGTTAGTAGCTTAAAAAATGGGTTCACAGACTGTTCATAAATCTGATGGTAGAGGGAGAGAATTTGGTCCTAAATCACTAAGTGTTAGTCTTCAGGCTCCAGACCCTTTTCCCCAATGGTAGTAAGGAGAAGAAGCCATGTCCTGGATGGCGAGGGTCCTTAATGCTGGATGCCACCCCTTAGAGATATCATCAATGGTGGGGAGTGTTGTGCTTATGATAAACTTGGCTGAGTTTACACACCTCTGCAGCCTCTTGCAGTCCTCTACACTGAAGTCACCATTCCAGGCTGTGATGTAACAAGTCAGAAGCCTCCCCACAGTAGATCTGTGGAAACTTTCAAGAGTCTTTGGTGACATAACATATTTCCTCAAACTGCTAATGATCTGGAGTTGCTGGTGTGCCTTCTTCATGATTGCTTCAATGTGTTGAGCCCAGGATAGATCCTTTGAGGTATCAGTGCCCAGGAGCTTGAAGCTGCTCAGCCTTTTCACTATTTCCCAACTTCCTCATCCCGGGGTCCACAATCATTTCCTTGGTGTTGCTGATTTTGAGTGTTAGGTGGTTGTTGAGACACTACTCCACCAGCTGATGTATCTTACTCCTTCCTGTATACCACCTCGTCACCATCAGGAATTTTACCCATAACACTAATGTTATCTGCTAATTCATAGATGCAGTCTGCAGACTGAATCCCTTGTGGAACTGATTAGTCAGCTGAACTTGTCTCAATGGATCAGGTGATATCCATATAAGAGGAGCTGTCAAACCACTACTGAAATATGCAAAGACCTTACCAGGCTGGACAGTCAAGTCAAAGTCAACACAAATTGATTTTCAAAACATGTATTGTCACCATATACTACCTTGAGATTTTCTTGCAGACATTTACAGGAAAATAAAGAAATATGACTGAATTTATGAAAAACTATACATGGTCAAAGACTGACAATGAACCAAAGTGCTGCCAATGTGATGGTGATGCTTTTCCTGGCTGAAACCAGAGGTCACAGTCTCAGAATCAAGTATCAACCATTCAGGTCAGAAATGAGAAGTGATTTCTTTATCCAATGCATGCTGGACTTTAGCAATCCTCCACCTAACAGAAATGAAGAGGTTCAAACACTGACCACAGTCAAGATTAAAGTCAGCAGATTTTTGGAAGCGATTTAAAGAATATGGGTTGAGTGCAGGAGAGTGGCACTGAGGTAACAGACTAGTTATTAACTATTGAATGGAAAGCAGGCAAATAGGCCAAAGAGACTACACCTACTTCTGCTACTTATATTGTTGTGCAGCTGTAATGGTTAAAGATCCACCATCAATTCTATACACTAAAGTATAGTTATAATCTGCGGTCAGAAATGCTCCAGTTATGGCTGAGGCTTTCCAAATAATTGCACCACTAAAACATGGTGTAGCTTTTGTTTGGTTGGGGACCTTCTTGCACTAAAGGTTACAATTTCAAGAGGTGAACAGTAAAATTTAGGCCATCACTCCACCGGATACCACACTGTCAGAGGACTCTCCTCTGGATGAAACACGGAACTGTGCTCCTGCCTCCTCTCTCAGTACAGGCAAAGGATCTTGTGACACTGTCCTGTACAAGACTTCAAGAATTATTCCCAAGCCTTCGCAAATATGTAACCCAGAGCCAAAATCACTGTAACAGAAAATCCAGTCTCTTTCGTGTTGTGGTTTCAGAAGATTAAAGGGTGAAGGATTGACTATCATGTTTCTGAAATTACTGCAGAAACTTCACTCCACAAAGTTTTTTTATATCATATCATATCATATTCGTCATATTTAAATGGTGCTTGAGTCAAAGTAAATTTATTATCGAAGTTCACTTACAGTCACAAGATTCATTTTTTTGTAGGCCTATACAGGAAAATAAAGAAATACAATACAATTTATGGAAAACTATACATAAACAAAGACTGACAAACAACCATAGTGCAAAAGAAGTCAAACCGTGCAAATAAACAAAAAACAAATTATACTGCTAACATGAGTCGTTGAAAGTGAGTCTGTAAGTTGTGGAATCAGTTCAGAGCTGCAGTGAGTAAAGTTAGCCACATTGATCAGGATCCTGGTGGTTGTAGGGTAATAACTGTTCCTGAACCTGGTAGTGTCGGACCTAATGTTCCTGTACCTCCTGCCCAATGGTAGTAGTGAGAAGAAAACATGGCCTGGATGGTAGGCTTCCTTGATGATGGATACTGCATT